>NW_028232771.1:600000-1152469 GCF_057557595.1 Rhyacophila brunnea | reverse complement strand
TAATAAAAAAAGTGTCCCTTGAAATTGTACTAATAAAAAAAGTGTCCCTTGAAATTGTACTAATAAAAAAAGTGTCCCTTGAAAAGTGTCCCTTCTAAACCCTAAGCCCTAGGCCTACCCTAGATGGTATTTTTTTCCCCCTTTATGTGAACTTCCTTGAAAATATAGTACTAAAAAACAATTATCTTGATTTTTCCCTTTTAGGAAAATAGAAATATAAAAAAATAAAAAATAAAAATAAAAAATGTATACTGGTACTCATAAAAAAATCTAGAAAAAATATATTTTGTATATAATTACTGGGAAATGAAAATATTTTAGTCAGATGGTAATATATACCTGATATTAGTATAAAATATTTCTTATTATAGAAATACCAGGTAAAATGATAATTTCAAGAATATATAGCATGGTACAAGGGATACAATTGTGCACGCGACTATTAGTGTCCCTAATAAAAAAAGTGTCCCTTGAAATTGACGCTAATAAAAAAAGTGTCCCTTGAAATTGACGCTAATAAAAAAAGTGTCCCTTGAAATTGTACTAATAAAAAAAGTGTCCCTTGAAATTGTACTAATAAAAAAAGTGTCCCTTGAAAAGTGTCCCTTCTAAACCCTAAGCCCTAGGCCTACCCTAGATGGTATTTTTTTCCCCCTTTATGTGAACTTCCTTGAAAATATAGTACTAAAAAACAATTATCTTGATTTTTCCCTTTTAGGAAAATAGAAATATAAAAAAATAAAAAATAAAAATAAAAAATGTATACTGGTACTCATAAAAAAATCTAGAAAAAATATATTTTGTATATAATTACTGGGAAATGAAAATATTTTAGTCAGATGGTAATATATACCTGATATTAGTATAAAATATTTCTTATTATAGAAATACCAGGTAAAATGATAATTTCAAGAATATATAGCATGGTACAAGGGATACAATTGTGCACGCGACTATTAGTGTCCCTAATAAAAAAAGTGTCCCTTGAAATTGACGCTAATAAAAAAAGTGTCCCTTGAAATTGACGCTAATAAAAAAAGTGTCCCTTGAAATTGTACTAATAAAAAAAGTGTCCCTTGAAATTGTACTAATAAAAAAAGTGTCCCTTGAAAAGTGTCCCTTCTAAACCCTAAGCCCTAGGCCTACCCTAGATGGTATTTTTTTCCCCCTTTATGTGAACTTCCTTGAAAATATAGTACTAAAAAACAATTATCTTGATTTTTCCCTTTTAGGAAAATAGAAATATAAAAAAATAAAAAATAAAAATAAAAAATGTATACTGGTACTCATAAAAAAATCTAGAAAAAATATATTTTGTATATAATTACTGGGAAATGAAAATATTTTAGTCAGATGGTAATATATACCTGATATTAGTATAAAATATTTCTTATTATAGAAATACCAGGTAAAATGATAATTTCAAGAATATATAGCATGGTACAAGGGATACAATTGTGCACGCGACTATTAGTGTCCCTAATAAAAAAAGTGTCCCTTGAAATTGACGCTAATAAAAAAAGTGTCCCTTGAAATTGACGCTAATAAAAAAAGTGTCCCTTGAAATTGTACTAATAAAAAAAGTGTCCCTTGAAATTGTACTAATAAAAAAAGTGTCCCTTGAAAAGTGTCCCTTCTAAACCCTAAGCCCTAGGCCTACCCTAGATGGTATTTTTTTCCCCCTTTATGTGAACTTCCTTGAAAATATAGTACTAAAAAACAATTATCTTGATTTTTCCCTTTTAGGAAAATAGAAATATAAAAAAATAAAAAATAAAAATAAAAAATGTATACTGGTACTCATAAAAAAATCTAGAAAAAATATATTTTGTATATAATTACTGGGAAATGAAAATATTTTAGTCAGATGGTAATATATACCTGATATTAGTATAAAATATTTCTTATTATAGAAATACCAGGTAAAATGATAATTTCAAGAATATATAGCATGGTACAAGGGATACAATTGTGCACGCGACTATTAGTGTCCCTAATAAAAAAAGTGTCCCTTGAAATTGACGCTAATAAAAAAAGTGTCCCTTGAAATTGACGCTAATAAAAAAAGTGTCCCTTGAAATTGTACTAATAAAAAAAGTGTCCCTTGAAATTGTACTAATAAAAAAAGTGTCCCTTGAAAAGTGTCCCTTCTAAACCCTAAGCCCTAGGCCTACCCTAGATGGTATTTTTTTCCCCCTTTATGTGAACTTCCTTGAAAATATAGTACTAAAAAACAATTATCTTGATTTTTCCCTTTTAGGAAAATAGAAATATAAAAAAATAAAAAATAAAAATAAAAAATGTATACTGGTACTCATAAAAAAATCTAGAAAAAATATATTTTGTATATAATTACTGGGAAATGAAAATATTTTAGTCAGATGGTAATATATACCTGATATTAGTATAAAATATTTCTTATTATAGAAATACCAGGTAAAATGATAATTTCAAGAATATATAGCATGGTACAAGGGATACAATTGTGCACGCGACTATTAGTGTCCCTAATAAAAAAAGTGTCCCTTGAAATTGACGCTAATAAAAAAAGTGTCCCTTGAAATTGACGCTAATAAAAAAAGTGTCCCTTGAAATTGTACTAATAAAAAAAGTGTCCCTTGAAATTGTACTAATAAAAAAAGTGTCCCTTGAAAAGTGTCCCTTCTAAACCCTAAGCCCTAGGCCTACCCTAGATGGTATTTTTTTCCCCCTTTATGTGAACTTCCTTGAAAATATAGTACTAAAAAACAATTATCTTGATTTTTCCCTTTTAGGAAAATAGAAATATAAAAAAATAAAAAATAAAAATAAAAAATGTATACTGGTACTCATAAAAAAATCTAGAAAAAATATATTTTGTATATAATTACTGGGAAATGAAAATATTTTAGTCAGATGGTAATATATACCTGATATTAGTATAAAATATTTCTTATTATAGAAATACCAGGTAAAATGATAATTTCAAGAATATATAGCATGGTACAAGGGATACAATTGTGCACGCGACTATTAGTGTCCCTAATAAAAAAAGTGTCCCTTGAAATTGACGCTAATAAAAAAAGTGTCCCTTGAAATTGACGCTAATAAAAAAAGTGTCCCTTGAAATTGTACTAATAAAAAAAGTGTCCCTTGAAATTGTACTAATAAAAAAAGTGTCCCTTGAAAAGTGTCCCTTCTAAACCCTAAGCCCTAGGCCTACCCTAGATGGTATTTTTTTCCCCCTTTATGTGAACTTCCTTGAAAATATAGTACTAAAAAACAATTATCTTGATTTTTCCCTTTTAGGAAAATAGAAATATAAAAAAATAAAAAATAAAAATAAAAAATGTATACTGGTACTCATAAAAAAATCTAGAAAAAATATATTTTGTATATAATTACTGGGAAATGAAAATATTTTAGTCAGATGGTAATATATACCTGATATTAGTATAAAATATTTCTTATTATAGAAATACCAGGTAAAATGATAATTTCAAGAATATATAGCATGGTACAAGGGATACAATTGTGCACGCGACTATTAGTGTCCCTAATAAAAAAAGTGTCCCTTGAAATTGACGCTAATAAAAAAAGTGTCCCTTGAAATTGACGCTAATAAAAAAAGTGTCCCTTGAAATTGTACTAATAAAAAAAGTGTCCCTTGAAATTGTACTAATAAAAAAAGTGTCCCTTGAAAAGTGTCCCTTCTAAACCCTAAGCCCTAGGCCTACCCTAGATGGTATTTTTTTCCCCCTTTATGTGAACTTCCTTGAAAATATAGTACTAAAAAACAATTATCTTGATTTTTCCCTTTTAGGAAAATAGAAATATAAAAAAATAAAAAATAAAAATAAAAAATGTATACTGGTACTCATAAAAAAATCTAGAAAAAATATATTTTGTATATAATTACTGGGAAATGAAAATATTTTAGTCAGATGGTAATATATACCTGATATTAGTATAAAATATTTCTTATTATAGAAATACCAGGTAAAATGATAATTTCAAGAATATATAGCATGGTACAAGGGATACAATTGTGCACGCGACTATTAGTGTCCCTAATAAAAAAAGTGTCCCTTGAAATTGACGCTAATAAAAAAAGTGTCCCTTGAAATTGACGCTAATAAAAAAAGTGTCCCTTGAAATTGTACTAATAAAAAAAGTGTCCCTTGAAATTGTACTAATAAAAAAAGTGTCCCTTGAAAAGTGTCCCTTCTAAACCCTAAGCCCTAGGCCTACCCTAGATGGTATTTTTTTCCCCCTTTATGTGAACTTCCTTGAAAATATAGTACTAAAAAACAATTATCTTGATTTTTCCCTTTTAGGAAAATAGAAATATAAAAAAATAAAAAATAAAAATAAAAAATGTATACTGGTACTCATAAAAAAATCTAGAAAAAATATATTTTGTATATAATTACTGGGAAATGAAAATATTTTAGTCAGATGGTAATATATACCTGATATTAGTATAAAATATTTCTTATTATAGAAATACCAGGTAAAATGATAATTTCAAGAATATATAGCATGGTACAAGGGATACAATTGTGCACGCGACTATTAGTGTCCCTAATAAAAAAAGTGTCCCTTGAAATTGACGCTAATAAAAAAAGTGTCCCTTGAAATTGACGCTAATAAAAAAAGTGTCCCTTGAAATTGTACTAATAAAAAAAGTGTCCCTTGAAATTGTACTAATAAAAAAAGTGTCCCTTGAAAAGTGTCCCTTCTAAACCCTAAGCCCTAGGCCTACCCTAGATGGTATTTTTTTCCCCCTTTATGTGAACTTCCTTGAAAATATAGTACTAAAAAACAATTATCTTGATTTTTCCCTTTTAGGAAAATAGAAATATAAAAAAATAAAAAATAAAAATAAAAAATGTATACTGGTACTCATAAAAAAATCTAGAAAAAATATATTTTGTATATAATTACTGGGAAATGAAAATATTTTAGTCAGATGGTAATATATACCTGATATTAGTATAAAATATTTCTTATTATAGAAATACCAGGTAAAATGATAATTTCAAGAATATATAGCATGGTACAAGGGATACAATTGTGCACGCGACTATTAGTGTCCCTAATAAAAAAAGTGTCCCTTGAAATTGACGCTAATAAAAAAAGTGTCCCTTGAAATTGACGCTAATAAAAAAAGTGTCCCTTGAAATTGTACTAATAAAAAAAGTGTCCCTTGAAATTGTACTAATAAAAAAAGTGTCCCTTGAAAAGTGTCCCTTCTAAACCCTAAGCCCTAACCTACCCTAGATGGTATTTTTTTCCCCCTTTATGTGAACTTCCTTGAAAATATAGTACTAAAAAACAATTATCTTGATTTTTCCCTTTTAGGAAAATAGAAATATAAAAAAATAAAAAATAAAAATAAAAAATGTATACTGGTACTCATAAAAAAATCTAGAAAAAATATATTTTGTATATAATTACTGGGAAATGAAAATATTTTAGTCAGATGGTAATATATACCTGATATTAGTATAAAATATTTCTTATTATAGAAATACCAGGTAAAATGATAATTTCAAGAATATATAGCATGGTACAAGGGATACAATTGTGCACGCGACTATTAGTGTCCCTAATAAAAAAAGTGTCCCTTGAAATTGACGCTAATAAAAAAAGTGTCCCTTGAAATTGACGCTAATAAAAAAAGTGTCCCTTGAAATTGTACTAATAAAAAAAGTGTCCCTTGAAATTGTACTAATAAAAAAAGTGTCCCTTGAAAAGTGTCCCTTCTAAACCCTAAGCCCTAGGCCTACCCTAGATGGTATTTTTTTCCCCCTTTATGTGAACTTCCTTGAAAATATAGTACTAAAAAACAATTATCTTGATTTTTCCCTTTTAGGAAAATAGAAATATAAAAAAATAAAAAATAAAAATAAAAAATGTATACTGGTACTCATAAAAAAATCTAGAAAAAATATATTTTGTATATAATTACTGGGAAATGAAAATATTTTAGTCAGATGGTAATATATACCTGATATTAGTATAAAATATTTCTTATTATAGAAATACCAGGTAAAATGATAATTTCAAGAATATATAGCATGGTACAAGGGATACAATTGTGCACGCGACTATTAGTGTCCCTAATAAAAAAAGTGTCCCTTGAAATTGACGCTAATAAAAAAAGTGTCCCTTGAAATTGACGCTAATAAAAAAAGTGTCCCTTGAAATTGTACTAATAAAAAAAGTGTCCCTTGAAATTGTACTAATAAAAAAAGTGTCCCTTGAAAAGTGTCCCTTCTAAACCCTAAGCCCTAACCTACCCTAGATGGTATTTTTTTCCCCCTTTATGTGAACTTCCTTGAAAATATAGTACTAAAAAACAATTATCTTGATTTTTCCCTTTTAGGAAAATAGAAATATAAAAAAATAAAAAATAAAAATAAAAAATGTATACTGGTACTCATAAAAAAATCTAGAAAAAATATATTTTGTATATAATTACTGGGAAATGAAAATATTTTAGTCAGATGGTAATATATACCTGATATTAGTATAAAATATTTCTTATTATAGAAATACCAGGTAAAATGATAATTTCAAGAATATATAGCATGGTACAAGGGATACAATTGTGCACGCGACTATTAGTGTCCCTAATAAAAAAAGTGTCCCTTGAAATTGACGCTAATAAAAAAAGTGTCCCTTGAAATTGACGCTAATAAAAAAAGTGTCCCTTGAAATTGTACTAATAAAAAAAGTGTCCCTTGAAATTGTACTAATAAAAAAAGTGTCCCTTGAAAAGTGTCCCTTCTAAACCCTAAGCCCTAGGCCTACCCTAGATGGTATTTTTTTCCCCCTTTATGTGAACTTCCTTGAAAATATAGTACTAAAAAACAATTATCTTGATTTTTCCCTTTTAGGAAAATAGAAATATAAAAAAATAAAAAATAAAAATAAAAAATGTATACTGGTACTCATAAAAAAATCTAGAAAAAATATATTTTGTATATAATTACTGGGAAATGAAAATATTTTAGTCAGATGGTAATATATACCTGATATTAGTATAAAATATTTCTTATTATAGAAATACCAGGTAAAATGATAATTTCAAGAATATATAGCATGGTACAAGGGATACAATTGTGCACGCGACTATTAGTGTCCCTAATAAAAAAAGTGTCCCTTGAAATTGACGCTAATAAAAAAAGTGTCCCTTGAAATTGACGCTAATAAAAAAAGTGTCCCTTGAAATTGTACTAATAAAAAAAGTGTCCCTTGAAATTGTACTAATAAAAAAAGTGTCCCTTGAAAAGTGTCCCTTCTAAACCCTAAGCCCTAGGCCTACCCTAGATGGTATTTTTTTCCCCCTTTATGTGAACTTCCTTGAAAATATAGTACTAAAAAACAATTATCTTGATTTTTCCCTTTTAGGAAAATAGAAATATAAAAAAATAAAAAATAAAAATAAAAAATGTATACTGGTACTCATAAAAAAATCTAGAAAAAATATATTTTGTATATAATTACTGGGAAATGAAAATATTTTAGTCAGATGGTAATATATACCTGATATTAGTATAAAATATTTCTTATTATAGAAATACCAGGTAAAATGATAATTTCAAGAATATATAGCATGGTACAAGGGATACAATTGTGCACGCGACTATTAGTGTCCCTAATAAAAAAAGTGTCCCTTGAAATTGACGCTAATAAAAAAAGTGTCCCTTGAAATTGACGCTAATAAAAAAAGTGTCCCTTGAAATTGTACTAATAAAAAAAGTGTCCCTTGAAATTGTACTAATAAAAAAAGTGTCCCTTGAAAAGTGTCCCTTCTAAACCCTAAGCCCTAGGCCTACCCTAGATGGTATTTTTTTCCCCCTTTATGTGAACTTCCTTGAAAATATAGTACTAAAAAACAATTATCTTGATTTTTCCCTTTTAGGAAAATAGAAATATAAAAAAATAAAAAATAAAAATAAAAAATGTATACTGGTACTCATAAAAAAATCTAGAAAAAATATATTTTGTATATAATTACTGGGAAATGAAAATATTTTAGTCAGATGGTAATATATACCTGATATTAGTATAAAATATTTCTTATTATAGAAATACCAGGTAAAATGATAATTTCAAGAATATATAGCATGGTACAAGGGATACAATTGTGCACGCGACTATTAGTGTCCCTAATAAAAAAAGTGTCCCTTGAAATTGACGCTAATAAAAAAAGTGTCCCTTGAAATTGACGCTAATAAAAAAAGTGTCCCTTGAAATTGTACTAATAAAAAAAGTGTCCCTTGAAATTGTACTAATAAAAAAAGTGTCCCTTGAAAAGTGTCCCTTCTAAACCCTAAGCCCTAGGCCTACCCTAGATGGTATTTTTTTCCCCCTTTATGTCCCCTTTGGAATGTCCCCCCTAAGCCCTAGGCCTACCCTAGATGGTATTTTTTTCCCCCTTTATGAAAATATTTTAGTCAGATGGTAATATATACCTGATATTAGTATAAAATATTTCTTATTATAGAAATACCAGGTAAAATCATAATTTCATGAATATATAGCATGGTACAAGGATTACAATATCGCATGCGACTATTAGTGTCCCCTTTGGATGTCCCCTTTGGAAATGTCCCCTTTGGAATGTCCCCTTTGGAATGTCCCCCCTAAACCCTAAGCCCTAGGCCTACCCTAGATGGTATTTTTTTCCCCCTTTATGAAAATATTTTAGTCAGATGGTAATATATACCTGATATTAGTATAAAATATTTCTTATTATAGAAATACCAGGTAAAATCATAATTTCATGAATATATAGCATGGTACAAGGATTACAATATCGCATGCGACTATTAGTGTCCCCTTTGGATGTCCCCTTTGGAAATGTCCCCTTTGGAATGTCCCCTTTGGAATGTCCCCCCTAAACCCTAAGCCCTAGGCCTACCCTAGATGGTATTTTTTTCCCCCTTTATATCGCATGCGACTATTAGTGTCCCCTTTGGATGTCCCCTTTGAAAATGTCCCCTTTGGATGTCCCCTTTGGAATGTCCCCTTTGGAAATGTCCCCTTTGGAATGTCCCCTTTGGAATGTCCCCCCTAAGCCCTAGGCCTACCCTAGATGGTATTTTTTTCCCCCTTTATGAAAATATTTTAGTCAGATGGTAATATATACCTGATATTAGTATAAAATATTTCTTATTATAGAAATACCAGGTAAAATCATAATTTCATGAATATATAGCATGGTACAAGGATTACAATATCGCATGCGACTATTAGTGTCCCCTTTGGATGTCCCCTTTGGAAATGTCCCCTTTGGAATGTCCCCTTTGGAATGTCCCCCCTAAACCCTAAGCCCTAGGCCTACCCTAGATGGTATTTTTTTCCCCCTTTATAGGCGGTTTTCTACTTTTCAAGTTGTATAGAATAAATCCTTTATGTTACAAAAACAGCTTGTTTCAAAATAAATTTATATTAATAGTCAATTTTATTATAAATATTTTATGAGTAATGTTATATTATCATTTTTCTATGCTATTTTAAATATAATATGTCTGCAGCGAGATGAGAAAAAACAAGTTTTATGTATTTTTTTAATGCTAAAAAGACATATCAATCTCATTTTAATCATAATTTTATTACTTTTAGCTGAATTATGTCGCTGAATAGCCGAATAAGTGGTGATAAATATGTCCAGTAGCATAGAAAGAAATCGTACAATGATAATTTATCACATATAAAATACATTATCTAAAGTTGATAGAAGATAAAATCATCTTTTTGTGGATATATAGCCATAACAAATTTGGTTATATTTAAGATTTTTTTGCCTTATAATGGATATTTATATACTCTACTAGACATAGCTAATATTAGTACATTTGTTTTGTTAACCAGAAAAGGTGAATTTATTGATTTTTTGGTCAATTCCAAGCTTTATATGTTGCCATATTTTTTTCTGTCTTAAAAAAAACCTAGAACCAAGCCCCGTTTGGCGAAAAACCAATTTTTACTTGCTGATCATACTTTTATAAGCTAAGATACACATTCTGACTTTCTCATATTTCTCATTATCTGCGATTTTTTTTCATAATTAATGACATCGCAAAAAAAAGGGATTTTTTTTCTTATGATAAAATTAAGTTTTCCCTATTGAAATAATTTTTTTTAAACGTAAAATACTTAGAAAATCATAAATTTTATATTTTTCTTGTTTCTGAAACTTTTATGTGTGGATTAAGTCGACTATTTTTTTTCTTTATTTTAGTGGTTTTTTTATGTGATAATAACTATCATATACACCAAATCGAAAAAATATGTTTTGAATTATAAATCGATATATATTATGCTTGATGTATTTTGATTTGGGATTTTAGTAGAAAGTTTAAGGGTCCTATTATTTTTTTATCTTTTAATGATCATTTACATAAAATATTGAATAAATTTTTATATCTTATTAAAATATTCAATTATAAAAGAAGATTTTGATATCATTTAATTGATTTTGATGTTCATTGATAATATATTTTAGGTATGTTTCTTATGTACGAAAATAAAGGTGGATAATGCTAAAATAGGTAATTTTTATGAATTAAATGTCAAAAAAGCTGTTGTATTTATTAAGTAAATGAATAAAAATGTTTTTTTTCTTCTTTTTTTTTAATTTTATGTAATTTTATTTATATTCCTAATCCTCTAAAATACTAACTTTTTCGATTTGTTATAACACTGAGATGAAATAAAAACTAAATATAGTAATTTTTGTACATTATCTACACTCATCGATGTTACACTTCGGTAAATAGGCATATTTTTGAGTTTAAATCTGCTTGCTAAAGTTAAACAAACAACGGATTTATCGATTAACAATTTGAAGTAAGAAAAATTTGCAAAGTTATTCTTAGATTTATATGCTATTTGATATATATAGTCGCCCAAGCAGCTATAAAAGGTGCTTTTTCTGTAAGTAGCTAAAAGAAAAAGGATTTTTTATTGGATTGAACTGCCGCAGATTACCTAATATAGGTTTCATAAATCATAAATATTACATTTGTTACTAAATACCGCTAAAACAATTCAAAAAGTGCTATAAAGTTCGGCTAGGATAAAGAAAAAATGTACATTTTAGAATACAGTGTTAGTTAAATACATTGTCTAATGTAAATGATTGAAATGACATATTTACTGAACATCTATATATTTAAGTAAATTCATTTTCTGTTTTTTGCCGCATTAAATTTATTTATAATGTATTATCTATATGATAAAATAGTAACTAGCCATTTTTTTATATTTTTCATGTTTAAAAAATAAATAATAATATAAAAACAATGAACATTTTATTAAAATACGCAGTGCAAAGTAAATATAAATTACATTCCGTTGGATAGGTGTATTTATAAACAAAAAATATTATAATTTGTAATTGAAAATCTATTATTGTATTTATCACATGTTTATGTCGGGGTTTTGCAATCTTTTATTTCGATATATATATTGGTGACTCATATGTTCATTAATCATGTAATTTTCTATAAATATCTATAATTTTAGTGAATAAAATAAAAATCGTTGACATATTTTACAAACTCAATAGCCTTTTTCACTTATTTGCAAATAAAAAAAACATCTAAATCTATGCACGATCGCATAAATAAGTCATTTAATTGCAAGATTCAACAATTCTTTTACTTTAAATTTCTTTAAATTTTCAAAAATTATAATATTATATCGAAAATGTATTAAATACGTTTTTCGTCCTTTCTTGGCAGCTAAAAATCTGGATTTATATAATTTTTAATATTTAATATGTAGTATATATGACGTTTTTTATTTTTATTGTTAATAGAATTAAACGTTTGCTAAGTAAATACGAGTGTGTATCTTATATATCAAAAGCTTATGTCAATTCGTTATGTGGAATTCTATGCGATTGACATAAAAAATACATGATCTACATTTATTTTTGCTTAAGAGAATTGTTATTATAGCGTGCAAACACAATTAAAAATACTTGATCTACATTATTTTTTATATAAGAGCTTAGTTATATTAAAGTGTGCAAACGCATATTAGAAACCACGATCACCATTATTTTTTTCAATAAGAGCTCAGTTATATTAAGTGTGCACACACAATTCTAAAAGAAAGATCTACATAATTTTTTTATACAAGAGCTCAGTTATATTGAAGTGTGCACACACAATTCTAAAACAAAGATCTCCATTATTTTTTTATTAAAGCCACTATTATTGAAGTGTGCACACACAATTCTAAAAAAAAGATCACCATAATTTTTTTCAATAAGAGCTCAGTTATATTGAAGTGTGCACACACAATTCTAAAACAAAGATCCACATTATTTTTTTATTATAGCTCAGTTATATTGAAGTGTGCACACACAATTCTAAAACAAAGATCCACATTATTTTTTTATTATAGCTCAGTTATATTGAAGTGTGCACACACAATTCTAAAATCAAGATCACCATATTTTATATATAAGAGAATAGTTTGATTGTAATGTGCACACACAATTCTAAAATCAAGATCCACATTATTTTTTTATTATAGCTCACTATTATTGAAGTGTGCAAACGCGAATTAGAAACCACGATCTCCATTATTTTTTTCAATAAGAGCTCAGTTATATTGAAGTGCGCACACACAATTCTAAAATCAAGATCACCATATTTTATATACAAGAGAATAGTTTGATTGTATTGTGCACACACAATTCTAAAATCAAGATCTACAGAAACTTTTTCTACAGAGCTCAGTTATATTGAAGTGCGCACACACAATTCTAAAATCAAGATCACCATATTTTATATACAAGAGAATAGTTTGATTGTATTGTGCACACACAATTCTAAAATCAAGATCTACAGAAACTTTTTCTACAGAGTTCGGTTATATTTTAGTGTGCACACACAATTCTAAAACCACTATCTACATAAATTTTACATACAAGAGAATAGTTTGATTATTGTGCACACACAATTCTAAAATCAAGATGTACATAATTTTTTCTATAGAGCACGGTTATATTAAAGTGTGCACACACAATTCTAAAACCACGATCTAATTTTTTTCTTAGAGAATAGATATATTGAAGCGTGCGATGGAAAAAAAATCTACGACGTGAAAAATATTTAAACTGAAAAAAAGGGACTTAATATAATTTACATGTAAAAATCACCAATCTTTAAATTTTTCGTATAATATAATTATTGATAAGATCACATTTTCATATGAGAAAGCATGGCATCTTAAAGTTTTTATTCATGTATGTAAATTTCTGCATTAATGATTTATTAGCCCTACATGTTCCTTCATCTACATATTTATCCTTTACGAACATTCATTCATTCTTTTTTATTTTTTTTCCTTCATGGTATTTTTAGTCCTTTCAGATATAAAACTTATCCTATTTTGAATTTTATTTTTTAAACCCTAACCTGCTCCTTAACCGTTCAGAATTTTTTTTTGCCCTTCGATGGCATTTTTGGCACTTTCAGATTTAAAACTTACCCTATTTTTGAATTTTATTTTTTAAACCCTAAGCCTAACCCGTCCCTTACCCGTTCAGAATTTTTTTTTCCCCTTTATACCTGATATTAGTATAAAATATTTCTTATTATAGAAATACCAGGTAAAATGATAATTTCAAGAATATATAGCATGGTACAAGGGATACAATTGTGCACGCGACTATTAGTGTCCCTAATAAAAAAAGTGTCCCTTGAAATTGACGCTAATAAAAAAAGTGTCCCTTGAAATTGACGCTAATAAAAAAAGTGTCCCTTGAAATTGACGCTAATAAAAAAAGTGTCCCTTGAAATTGTACTAATAAAAAAAGTGTCCCTTGAAATTGTACTAATAAAAAAAGTGTCCCTTGAAAAGTGTCCCTTCTAAACCCTAAGCCCTAGGCCTACCCTAGATGGTATTTTTTTCCCCCTTTATGTGAACTTCCTTGAAAATATAGTACTAAAAAACAATTATCTTTATTTTTCCCTTTTAGGAAAATAGAAATATAAAAAAATAAAAAATAAAAATAAAAAATGTATACTGGTACTCATAAAAAAATCTAGAAAAAATATATTTTGTATATAATTACTGGGAAATGAAAATATTTTAGTCAGATGGTAATATATACCTGATATTAGTATAAAATATTTCTTATTATAGAAATACCAGGTAAAATGATAATTTCATGAATATATAGCATGGTACAAGGGGTACAATATCGCATGCGACTATTAGTGTCCCCTTTGGAATGAAAAAGTGTCCCTTAGGGGAAAAAAGTGTCCCTTAGGAAATGTCCCTTAGGAAATGTCCCTTAGGAAAAGTGTCCCTTAGTTTTATAGCACCCCTAAGCCCTAAGCCCTAGCCCAACCCTAGATGGTATTTTTTTCCCCCTTTATGTGAACTTCCTTGAAAATATAGTACTAAAAAACAATTATCTTTATTTTTCCCTTTTAGGAAAATAGAAATATAAAAAAATAAAAAATAAAAATAAAAAATGTATACTGGTACTCATAAAAAAATCTAGAAAAAATATATTTTGTATATAATTACTGGGAAATGAAAATATTTTAGTCAGATGGTAATATATACCTGATATTAGTATAAAATATTTCTTATTATAGAAATACCAGGTAAAATGATAATTTCATGAATATATAGCATGGTACAAGGGGTACAATATCGCATGCGACTATTAGTGTCCCCTTTGGAATGAAAAAGTGTCCCTTAGGGGAAAAAAGTGTCCCTTAGGAAATGTCCCTTAGGAAATGTCCCTTAGGAAAAGTGTCCCTTAGTTTTATAGCACCCCTAAGCCCTAGCCCAACCCTAGATGGTATTTTTTTCCCCCTTTATGTGAACTTCCTTGAAAATATAGTACTAAAAAACAATTATCTTTATTTTTCCCTTTTAGGAAAATAGAAATATAAAAAAATAAAAAATAAAAATAAAAAATGTATACTGGTACTCATAAAAAAATCTAGAAAAAATATATTTTGTATATAATTACTGGGAAATGAAAATATTTTAGTCAGATGGTAATATATACCTGATATTAGTATAAAATATTTCTTATTATAGAAATACCAGGTAAAATGATAATTTCATGAATATATAGCATGGTACAAGGGGTACAATATCGCATGCGACTATTAGTGTCCCCTTTGGAATGAAAAAGTGTCCCTTAGGGGAAAAAAGTGTCCCTTAGGAAATGTCCCTTAGGAAATGTCCCTTAGGAAAAGTGTCCCTTAGTTTTATAGCACCCCTAAGCCCTAGCCCAACCCTAGATGGTATTTTTTTCCCCCTTTATGTGAACTTCCTTGAAAATATAGTACTAAAAAACAATTATCTTTATTTTTCCCTTTTAGGAAAATAGAAATATAAAAAAATAAAAAATAAAAATAAAAAATGTATACTGGTACTCATAAAAAAATCTAGAAAAAATATATTTTGTATATAATTACTGGGAAATGAAAATATTTTAGTCAGATGGTAATATATACCTGATATTAGTATAAAATATTTCTTATTATAGAAATACCAGGTAAAATGATAATTTCATGAATATATAGCATGGTACAAGGGGTACAATATCGCATGCGACTATTAGTGTCCCCTTTGGAATGAAAAAGTGTCCCTTAGGGGAAAAAAGTGTCCCTTAGGAAATGTCCCTTAGGAAATGTCCCTTAGGAAAAGTGTCCCTTAGTTTTATAGCACCCCTAAGCCCTAGCCCAACCCTAGATGGTATTTTTTTCCCCCTTTATGTGAACTTCCTTGAAAATATAGTACTAAAAAACAATTATCTTTATTTTTCCCTTTTAGGAAAATAGAAATATAAAAAAATAAAAAATAAAAATAAAAAATGTATACTGGTACTCATAAAAAAATCTAGAAAAAATATATTTTGTATATAATTACTGGGAAATGAAAATATTTTAGTCAGATGGTAATATATACCTGATATTAGTATAAAATATTTCTTATTATAGAAATACCAGGTAAAATGATAATTTCATGAATATATAGCATGGTACAAGGGGTACAATATCGCATGCGACTATTAGTGTCCCCTTTGGAATGAAAAAGTGTCCCTTAGGGGAAAAAAGTGTCCCTTAGGAAATGTCCCTTAGGAAATGTCCCTTAGGAAAAGTGTCCCTTAGTTTTATAGCACCCCTAAGCCCTAAGCCCTAGCCCAACCCTAGATGGTATTTTTTTCCCCCTTTATGTGAACTTCCTTGAAAATATAGTACTAAAAAACAATTATCTTTATTTTTCCCTTTTAGGAAAATAGAAATATAAAAAAATAAAAAATAAAAATAAAAAATGTATACTGGTACTCATAAAAAAATCTAGAAAAAATATATTTTGTATATAATTACTGGGAAATGAAAATATTTTAGTCAGATGGTAATATATACCTGATATTAGTATAAAATATTTCTTATTATAGAAATACCAGGTAAAATGATAATTTCATGAATATATAGCATGGTACAAGGGGTACAATATCGCATGCGACTATTAGTGTCCCCTTTGGAATGAAAAAGTGTCCCTTAGGGGAAAAAAGTGTCCCTTAGGAAATGTCCCTTAGGAAATGTCCCTTAGGAAAAGTGTCCCTTAGTTTTATAGCACCCCTAAGCCCTAAGCCCTAGCCCAACCCTAGATGGTATTTTTTTCCCCCTTTATGTGAACTTCCTTGAAAATATAGTACTAAAAAACAATTATCTTTATTTTTCCCTTTTAGGAAAATAGAAATATAAAAAAATAAAAAATAAAAATAAAAAATGTATACTGGTACTCATAAAAAAATCTAGAAAAAATATATTTTGTATATAATTACTGGGAAATGAAAATATTTTAGTCAGATGGTAATATATACCTGATATTAGTATAAAATATTTCTTATTATAGAAATACCAGGTAAAATGATAATTTCATGAATATATAGCATGGTACAAGGGGTACAATATCGCATGCGACTATTAGTGTCCCCTTTGGAATGAAAAAGTGTCCCTTAGGGGAAAAAAGTGTCCCTTAGGAAATGTCCCTTAGGAAATGTCCCTTAGGAAAAGTGTCCCTTAGTTTTATAGCACCCCTAAGCCCTAGCCCAACCCTAGATGGTATTTTTTTCCCCCTTTATGTGAACTTCCTTGAAAATATAGTACTAAAAAACAATTATCTTTATTTTTCCCTTTTAGGAAAATAGAAATATAAAAAAATAAAAAATAAAAATAAAAAATGTATACTGGTACTCATAAAAAAATCTAGAAAAAATATATTTTGTATATAATTACTGGGAAATGAAAATATTTTAGTCAGATGGTAATATATACCTGATATTAGTATAAAATATTTCTTATTATAGAAATACCAGGTAAAATGATAATTTCATGAATATATAGCATGGTACAAGGGGTACAATATCGCATGCGACTATTAGTGTCCCCTTTGGAATGAAAAAGTGTCCCTTAGGGGAAAAAAGTGTCCCTTAGGAAATGTCCCTTAGGAAATGTCCCTTAGGAAAAGTGTCCCTTAGTTTTATAGCACCCCTAAGCCCTAGCCCAACCCTAGATGGTATTTTTTTCCCCCTTTATTTTATCAAACTTAAAAAATCGTTTTTAAGGTTTTTAAAGCGTCAGCGAAACTTGCTACATTAACCAGGAACTTGAATTTAGGTCTACATAATACCTTAAATAGCTTCAAATCTAAGGTAGCCAATGCACATATAATATACTATATATGGCATATAACTATAGGATTAGAATAAACAAAGTATAGTTTATCCAGCCTATCCCAAGTAGGTCAAAAAACCCAAGTATACCTCTAGTAAGCCAATAGAATAACTGAATTCACTAGTTTTTGCAGCCTGGCCTTAGTAGATCAATCAGATTCGAGTATTCCCGTAGTTTTCCTTTGCCTGGCCATAGTAGATCAATCAGATTCGAGTATTCCCGTAGTTTTCTTTTGCCTGGCCATAGTAGATCAATCAGATTCGAGTATTCCCGTAGTTTTCTTTTGCCTGGCCATAGTAGATCAATCAGATTCGAGTATTCCCGTAGTTTTCTTTTGCCTGGCCATAGTAGATCAATCAGATTCGAGTATTCCCGTAGTTTTCTTTTTATTTCTAGTACGCCAATTATATTTGAGTATTCCCATAGTTTAATCAACGAATATGGTTAACGAACCCTAAGCCCCTAGTCCCAACCCGCATTGGTATTTTTTTGGCCCTTTATTAGGCGTTGAAGTTCTTTACAAACTCAATAGCCTTTTATCACTTATGTGCATCTAAAAAAAAACATCCAAATCTGTGCTAAATCACAAAATATAGCATATATAAATAATTTTATTGCAAGATTCAACCACTCTTTTATTTAAAGATTCTTTAAATGATCAAAAAGCGTAATTTTTATTGAAAATACATTAAATACGGTTTTCGTCTTATCAGCTAAAAATCTGGATTTAATAAAAATATTCTATTTAAATGGTAGTATATATGAAATTTTTTATATTTATTGTTAATAGAATAAGATGTTGACAAAAGTAATTACGAGTGTGTATCTTATATATTAAAAGCTTATATCAATTCGTGATATGTAATTCTATTCGATTGACATAAAAAATACATTCTTTGTTTTAAAGAAATATTGAAACATTAATAATCTCGTAGTTTTATAAAAAATGTATATAAAGGGTTTTTTTTGCTAAATATCGAAGCTTTTATTTGTAATCCATGAACAATAAAAAATAGTTTATCTATTATATAGTTCTGAAATAAAACATTCAAAAAATAAAGTTTTTTTCCTGTTTATGCTGAACGTGTTTTATTTCTTTATAAATTGCTTTCTAAGTCATGTCAGAATAAATAAGTTTTTTTTTTTCATTGTCAAGAATCATTGTTTTCGATTTACATGTATAACTATTTCAATCATTATATTTAATTGCATAATAGTATCTAACTCTTTTTTTTCTTAATAAAAAAGTTTGAATATTACTAAATATATTTTTTTATTTTTAACTATTTCAATAGGATTTTTGTATGTTTGACTATGTATGTTTTATAGATTATATCTTATTATTTTAAAAGACTGTGTATATTTGTATGCTTAAAAGATTGTTATCTGTATTTTAAAAAAACAAAAAATCGCAAATAATTTGTAGAGAAACTTCTTTACATGTTAAATCATAAGTTTTTATACATTATATACTGATGAACTGTTTAATATGTCTAAAATGTACATTAATTATTATTTTGAACTATATTGTTGATAAAAGATATGTTTTTTTACCCATTTCTAATCGATATAACTATTACATTATGATAAATTCTGTATACTGTTTCTGTTTTTATATAAATAAAATCAAAAATCGAATGTTATATTAGAATTCATTTCTATGTGTAAATATAAATCATATCTTGGTTTTTTGTACAAATTGATGAAAACTAGAAAAATTATTATTATATTTAAAAACAATTTTATGTGCATTCATTCCTCTTTTTAGTATAAATGAAGCTTTATTAATTTAATTATCTTGCATTTACTAAAAATCTAATAGTTAGCTATTCAAATGTGAACATAAATTTTACATTTCTAGATTTAAAAATTCATGGTTTTATCCACATAAATTATTGAATTGGCATACTTTACTGTTAGACTAAAATATTATAGTAGAATTTTCATATTTTTGAAATTTTATTCAAGAATTATGGTATACTCCGAAGATTTATAATTTTTTAAATTATTTTAGACGTGGGTCGAATAAAATATACATTGTAAATATTAAACTCTAAATATTATTTATTCGATATTATAAATCAAGATTTGCAGTTTTATTTTTATGTTATACGTTTTTCATTCGAAATAAAAGATTTTGAGATATTTATTTGTTAACTATTTATTCAAGCTTGCATCTTATATTTTAATAATATTTAGCTTCTAAGAGACGTTTAATCTGTATAATTAATACCTTTTTGATCTATATTATAGATAATAATCTTGATTTGTTCTTTTTTTTAATAAAGTTCACATATTGTTTCTTTATATGGTACTATTAATGTATCACCGAATGTTAGAATAGGTTTTATTTATTTATTTTCTCTAAAAGGTGCGATTCTAATACCACAAAATTATATTTTCTGTAATTTAAACTAATTAATAAATGAATCGTTATATTTTTTGGTTTTTAAAATCCTGTTGGATATTCTTCAACCGGTTTCTTTTTAAAATAAAAGTAAAACTACAGATAATAAATGATAATCGTACATTTTTTATACTTTTCTAGATCAAGGATAAATATAGTTCAGTTTTGACCATTATTTTTCTTTACATTTCACTAAATTTTATTTTTTTCCCCCTTATTTATCGCTTTAGTTTTTAAATATCGCGTTATTTTTATTAAAATTTGGAATATATTCTAAAAATGATCACAGCACTATATATCTCCGTCATATTTTTATTTGAATTTATACTATATAATCTATATGATGGATTAGAAAATCTACAAGTTGGTAACTTTATCCTTGAATACAAATACTATATTCTTATGCGATTTATATCAGTAAAATACAACTTCATTGTAACTATGTCGCTAATTTCCATGTTTGTTATTGGTTTTTATGGTAACTATTATATTATTTGCATGTTTTTTTCGGCGATTATATACTTTTTACGTGCTCTTATCTATAATTTTATTAACATCTTACCATTTTTATTTGTTCTTTTTGCTGTAAAAGTATAATTAAACCTTATTACTTTCTTTTTTATAATTTGTATTATAAAATTTTGCCCATTTTATGTTCATTTCTCTGAAAATTTTAATTTTTTGCGCTTTTTTGGATATTAAATCTATCAATTAATGAATTTCCAATAAACACATTAGATTGGCATAATTCTTCAATAATTAATATATATATCTATAATATACATTATACTGGATTTTCCAACTTTAAAGAACTTCTCATTATTTGTTCTACATAATTCTTTTAACATAAATATTTTCATACAGTTAGAGTATTTATAAAAAAAGTGATGATAAAACTATATTGGTGAGTTATATTATGCAAAACCTTTGTTTAAGATTCTATTGTTAAGAAATTATTATTTTTTTATAATTTTTTTTCTTTTTCATATAAAGAAATATACTGGTAAAATCGATAAAGTTAGATCGTTTATTCATTTATAACAAAAAATTGACAAGTTATTCAAAAGAGATACAAAAATGTATAAAAACGTATAATTGTTTGAAAAAACGAAATAAATCATCTTCTATTGTCATAACCTTTTATTTGGTTATTATAAATACCTTTAGTTCTAGGCACTACTATAGTATGATTTCTAATAGTATTTGTTCTTTTTAATATAATTATGTCTTTTTTTTCTATTTTAAATAGCATAATCTGTAATATTATTGATTTTTATTCTTTCATTCTCACATTTTAAGAAGCTTTTTTTGTTTTATTATCATTTATATATATTATTTTTCTTCTTTCTGGTTATGTATATATCTTGTATGTTAAAATAAAAAGCTTATTCCATGATAAATTTATGATAATAGTCGATTTTTTTTATTAATATTCTATGTGCTATGTTATATTATTAATTTTTTATGCTCTATTATAGCAAAAGATGTCTGCGATGGAAATAAAAACATATTTTGGATATATTTCATGCAAATAAACGTTGTCTTTGTCTTTTTTTATGTTTATTTTTATATTTTAGCTGGATCGAGTCACCTGAAAAGCCGAATAAGTTCAGTTGAATATGTCCGCTAGCATAAAAAAACTACGACAATGATAATATTGGCATATTAAATACGATTTTTGACGTTTATGATGAAGAAAAATCTCTTTTTTATTGTATATTATACCATGAAATTAGCTATATCAAGTTTTTTTTATTTTGCATTATAACAGATATTTTGTATACTCTCTTAGCCATAGCGGATATCTGTATATATGTTTTTAAGTCTATTTTACATTGTAAAAGGTGAATTTATTGATTTATCGGTCAATTTTAAGTTTTATGTGTTGCCATATCTATTTCTGTTTCGAAAAAAAAACTTAAGACCAAGCCAAGTTTGTTTAGAAAAGAAGACTTTAATGCTTCAATAATATCAAAATCATAAAGAAGTGTTTTTTTCAATTCATATGACATATTATTTGCGATTTTCGTTATAATTTTATGAAATGTGAAAAAAGGGGATTTTTTTTCTTATAATAGAATTCTATTTTATATGAAAACAATCTTTTTATATGCAGCATACTGAGAAAAAACATAAATATTGTCTTTTTCTTGTTTCTGAAGATTTTATGTCGGGATTTAGGCTACTATTTTTTTTCTTTGTTTTAGTGGCTTTTCTACGTATAATTATCTTTCATACAATAAAAAGAATAATAAAATTGGTTTGGCAAACGATGACATACACATTAAATAAATATTATTTTTATTCGAGAATTCAGTAGAAAGTCTAAGGGGCCTATTATTTTTTTCTTTTTTTGCAAAATTAATAATATATCCCATTGAACAAATGTTTATATCTTATAAAGACAATAATATATGATTAAGTTGTCTTTTTTTATTTTATTGACTTCGATGTACATTTATATTATATTTTAGGCATGTTTCTTACGTACGAAAATAAAAGGTGGATAATGCTATAATAGGCAATTTTTATCTGTTAAATGTTATAGAAAGTTAGTAAATTTTTTAAGTTAACGAATAAAAATGTTTTTTTTCTTCTTTTTTTTTTAATTTTTTTTATATTCCTAATCATCTAAAATACTAACTTTTTCGATTTGTTATAACACTGAGATGAAATAAAAACTAAATATAGTAATTTTTGTACATTATACACACTCATCGATAACACATTTTGGTAAAATAGACATGTTTTTGAGCTTAAATCTGCTTGCTAAAGTAAAACAAACAACAGATTTAATGATCATAAATTTGAAGAAAGTGGTTTTTTATAAACTAGTCAGGTGAGTTATATGCTATTTGATACAAAAAGTCACCTAAATAACTATTAAGAGATGCTAATTCTGTTAGATAGCTGAATAAAAACTCTTTTTGGTATTATACTACCGCAAATTAACACGTCTAATGTTGAATATAACTATAATAGTACATTTATAGCGAATTGTTGTTAAAAAAATCCATAAAGTGTTAAATAGTTGAGCTAGAATAGAGAAAAAATGTCTATTTTAAAATACAGTGCTTTTTACATACTATTTCCTAAATATATAAGAATATGCATGACATTTTTCTATTAAAATCTAGTTATTGATAGTTTTATTTTATATTTTTTTCTTATAACATTTATTTATAATGCATTTATCATATAATAAAAAAGTAGCAAGCCTTTTTGTAGATTTGTTATGTTTAAAAAGATAAAAAAACATACAAAAATACAATACATGTTGATCTTATATCTAGTGCAAATAAATAATACTTAATTTTATTGTAAAAAGTGTATTTTATAGCAAAATATTCGACAATTTATATATGATAATCTATGTTTTATGTTTCTATAAAAAAAATAGATTTATATTTTTAGAATTACGATGCAATGAACACAACAATAGAGTCGCCCTTCTAGGGTAGGGGCGACTCTATTATTATATTTATCACTCGTTTATGATATTATTTCTTACCATGTTTTCAATGATCAGTTAATCTTCATCTAAAATCTTTCAGTTTTAGTGAATAAAATATAAAGCCATTGATGTCTTTTACAAATTTCATAGCCTTTTATCACTTTTTTGTAATGAAAAAAAAACATCAAAATATGTATATATTACGGAATAAAACATAAATAAGTGATATAATTGCAATATATAATCACTTTTATATTTTAAGATTGCTTCAACAGCCAAATATTTTAAAATTATATCCAAAAATGTAATAAATACATTTTTCGTAATTTCTTGGCAACATAAAACCTGGATTTTATATAACTTGCATTATTTAAATTGTTGTATTTTAGATATTTAATATATTTATGTTTGATAGAATGAATTGTCTACAAAAGTTATCACAAATAAGTTCTGATGCTTTTTTCTATAGTAAAAGTTTACATTTATTTGTGATGTTAAATCTATTCGATTGACATAAAAAATCACATATCCGTGTTTGACAAAAACGATAAAAAATACTATTAGTGGTATGAAACAATATAAAAAAGGTTTTTTATGCAATTCCTTCTGCTACTATTTGAAGTTTTCGTTTTTAAAATCCATGAACTGTAACTATTAAAACTTATCCTCTGTATCGTAGTGTAAGTTTGATCTTAAAAATACAATGTTTTTTTCCCTTTTCTTGATAATCTGTTTTATTTGTTTATAAAATTGCATACTAAGCCTTGTGTGAATAAAAAAAGTTTTTTTTTTGTTTTTATAGATAATTGATTTCGAATTATATGTTTAACTATTTAAAGATTAATATTTAATTGCATAACTATTTTTTTTCTTATAAATAGGTTTGAATATTACTCGTTAGATTTTTATATGTTTAACTATTTAAAAACGATATTTTTGTTTTACTATATATACTTTTATAGATCCTTCTCTGATATTTTAAAAAACTGAGTTTATTCATATGCGTTATAGTTTTTTTGCGTCATTTAATTAACATCAAAAAACATTTATTTCCAGAGAAACTTCTTCTATATGAACTATTTTATTATTTTATACTTTATTATATTTGATTTGAATAGCGTAATATAATGTTTTTATATTTATTCTCTAATCGATATAACTATTACATTATGATAAATTTTGTTTCTGTTTCTGTTTTTATATAAATAAAATCAAAAATCGTATGTTATTTTAGATTTTTTTTTTATTTGTTAAACTAAATAATATATTTGTTGTTTTTTTTACAAATCGATAAAAACTAGAAAATTTATTATTATATTTTAAACCAATTTTGTTGCTATTTATCTTCCATTTTTTAATAAATCTAATAGTTAGCTTTTCAAATATGAACATAAATTTTATATTTCTAGATTTGAAAATTCATGGTTTTATCCACATAAATGATGTAAATATTGAATTGCCAAGCATTTACTGTTTCACTAGAATATTGAAGTGTAATTTTTATATTTTTAGAATTATATACAAGAATTATGATATATTCCGAAGATATATGTTTTATAATGATTTAAGACGTGGGTTAAATAAAATCAATTTTGTAATTTTTTTTTTTGAAATTTTATAAAGATGGATTTTGTCTGAAGGTTCAAATTTTACAATGATTATAGACATGGGTTAAATAAATTAATTTTTGAAATTTTTTTTAGCAAGATTCAATCGAAGGTTCAAATTTTACAATGACTAAAGACATGGGTTTAATAAATTAAATATACACTGTAAATTGAATAATTATTTGATATTATTTCTATATCAACATTTGCTTTTTTGTTTTTATGTTTTTCGTTTTTCGTTGGATATAATTATTTGCTTATAATAATTCAATTTTGTGTCTTAATGTATTAATAATCTTTAGCTTCTATAAGATGTTTTATCGTATATGTTAAATATCCTGTTTTGCTTTATTTTACATATAATAAACTTGATTTATGCATTTTGAATTTTACTTAAGAATGTATATAAAGGTTTAATATTGTTACTTTATATGAAATTATATTTTATGATTTATAATAAGCTAATACTAGAATATCTTTCATTTATTTATTTTTTGTAAAAAGTGCGCGATTCTTATAAAAAAAATTATATTTTACTAGAATTGATGAATATAAATTTATGAATCCTTTTATTTTTTAGTTTTTATAAACCTGTGTTATGTTCTCAACAGTTTTCTTTTGCCCTTTATCTAAAAAAGCTCACTAAAATGGTCATTGATCAAATTTACCCCTTTTCTAGATAAGGAAATTAAATTATACGATTTTTACCTTGATATTTCCGTCTATTTCACCGAATTTTTGTCATATACTGATATTTTATCCATTGAGTTAATATTTAAGCGTTTTTTTTCTGAAAAGAAGACATATATTCGAAAAATAATAATCTCTCTGTATATCCTTTATCAGATTTTCTATTTTAGTTTATCTTTTTAATCATCGCTATGATAACATTAAAGTCCGAAAGTTAATGTTTTTGTATTCTTATGCAATGTAGATCATAAATATATAACTAAATTGTAATAATGCCATTATTTATAGGAGATTTATATGTTTTATCCTTTTCAATGATAATTATACCACCATTTTTATGGTTTTTAATATTTTTTTACTTTTTACCATCCCTTAATCCACAAAATTATTAATAATTTACTTTTTTATTGTAAAAGTAAAATTAATTCTTATTACTTTTATAATATTTATCTTTAAATTCTGAACAATGGTTTTTTCTTTTTATTATAAATAAAAAATATATTCATTCTATTTTATTTTATTTTGTTATTATTGGATATTTTATCTTTAGATTAAGATATTCGAACATATCGTGATGTTAGAAAAGCGTTCATAAAAAAAATTATATGCGAGCATATTGTTTTTCTATTCTAATTTTGAACTTTCTAGATGTAAAATATAGTTATCAAAACATTTGATTTTTCTTTTAAATTGGATTACGAGAAAGAATAACAAAAAAGAACAATATTTTTTATATAATATAAACACTACATTGTGATCTATTTTATTATATTTTTCACCATTTTTTTACAAACTATTATACTTTTTTTTTATAAATTATTTATCCTTATATTCTTCTGATTTTATTTAAATTTTCATTTAGAATCTATAAATTAATAAATCACCATAAAATTCTTAATATTGGCATAAATAATAATAATAAGCGATATATATGTCTATTATATACATTAAACTAGATTTTCTGGTTCTAAAGATCTTCACATCAATCGTTCTTTATAATATTCAAAACCATAAATATTTTATTATGTTAAGATTATTTGTCAATTAAACAATAATATTAAAATTTTTGTGATTTAATTATATGTATTTTTATTTGTTATTTATTTCTTTGTTTAAGACTCTCTTGTTAATAAATTATTATATTTTTAAGTTTTTTTTTATTTTTCATGTATATAGAAATATACTGCCGAAATCGAAATAGTTTTCGTGCTTAGTAATTTAGTATAATCTAATAATGGATTCATCTTTTAAGAAAATGAAGTTTTCAAAGGAAATATAAATAGATTGAAAATTCAAACGCAATATTTTATATTTTCGACACTAGATATTAGAATTTTATGTAAATATTTTCAGTTTAATGCTCTAATATGATAATATTGATATATAAATTACGTCTCTGATAGAAAACTATAGTTATTGTTTTATTTTATTCCGCATAAATTGTAATTTTTATTGATTATTTGTGGCTCTATTATCATATTTATACCAATCTTTTGGTTTTTTTCTTTATATAGGCGGTTTTCTACTCTTCTATTTGATTAGAAAAAATCCTTTATGTTAAAAAAACAATCTTTTATTTAATATTTAATGTTATTCGTCATTTTTATTATAAATATTTCATGCGTCATGTTATATTATCGATGTTCTATGCTATTTTAAATATAATATGTCTGCAGCGAGATGAGAAAAAACAAGTTTTATGCATTTCGTTTGTAACAAAAAGACATATCAATCATATTTTAAACATAATTTTATTACTTTTAGCTGAATTATGTCGCTGAATAGCCGAATAAGTGGTGATAAATATGTCCACTAGCACAGAAAGAAATAGTACAATGATAATTTATGACATGAAGAATACATTATCTAAAGTCGATAGAAGATAAAATCATCTTTTTGTGTATATATAGCCATAACCAACTTGGTTATATTTAAGATTTTTTTATTTTATAATGGATATTTATATACTCTATTAGACATAGCTAAAATTTGTACATATGTTTTACTAGGTTTCGTTATTTAGAAAAGGTGAATTTATTGATTTTTTGGTCAATTCCGAGTTTTATGTGTTGCCATATTTCTTTCTGTCTTAAAAAAAACCTAGAACCAAGCCCTGTTTACCGAAAAAACCAATTTTTACAAGCTGTTCAATCTATGATAAGCTAAGAAACACATTCTGGCTATCACATATTTTTCATTATCTGCGATTTTTTTATAACTAATGAACATCGCAAAAAATGGGATTTTTTTTCTTATGATTAAATTAAGTTTTCTTATTGAAATTATTTTTTAAAAACGTAAAATACTAAGAAAATCATAAATTTTATATTTTTCTTGTTTCTGAAACTTTTATGTGTGGATTTAGTCGACTATTTTTTTTCTTAATTTTAGTGGTTTTTTTATGTGATAATAACTATCATATAAACCAAATCGAAAAAAAATGTTTTGAATTTTAAATCAATATAGATTATGCTTGATGTATTTTGATATGGGATTTTAGTAGAAAGTTTAAGGGTCCTATTATTATTTTTTCTTTTAATGATCAATTACATAAAATATTGAATATATTTTTATATCTTAATAAAATATTCAATTATAAAACAAGATTTTGATATCATTTAATTGACTTTGATGTCTTTTAAATAGGATTTTTTAAGTATGTTTCTTATATACGAAAAAAGGGATGGATAATACTAAACTCAGAGATTTTTCTACATTGAACATCTAAATAAGCTTTTTGCGATCTAGTAAAACAAGATTTATGTTTTTTTCTTCTTTTTTTTTATAATTATATGAAATTTTTTTGTAATTCTAATCATCTAAAATACTAACTTGATCGATATCTTATTACACTGAGATAGAATTTTTACTGAATAATGGAATTTATGTAACCTATACACACTCTTAGATAATATATTTCTGTAAATTAGGTATGATTTTGAGATTGAATCTGGATGCTAAAGTTTTAAAAACGTCAAATTTTATGATTTCTAATCTGAAAAAGGTAATTTGCAAAGTTATAAATAGATTTATATGCTATTTGATATATATAGTCGCCTAAGCTGCTATAAAAGGTGCTTATTCTGTAAGTAGCTAACGACCAAGGCTTTTTTATTGGATTGAACTGCCGCAGATTACCTAATATAGGTTTCGTGATCATAAATCATATATTTTACATACTAAATACCGTTAAAACAACTCAAAAGGTGCTAAAAAGTATAGCTAGGATAAAGAAAAAATGTACATTTTAGAATACAGTGTTAGTTAAATACATTGTCTACCCTAAATGATTGAAATGACATATTTTTCTGTGCATCTATATATTTAAGTAGATTCATTTTCTGTTTTTTGCCATATAAAATTTGTTCTTAATGTATTATCTATATAATAAAAATAGTAACTAGACATTTTTTTATATTTTTCATGTTTAAAAAATCTACAATAATATATAAAAAATGAACATTATTATAAAATGCGCAGTGCAAAGTAAATATAAATTACATTCCATTGGATAGGTGTATTTATAAACAAAAAAGCATATATTTTATATATGATAATCCCTTTTTATGGTTCTCTTATAAAAATAGATTTACTACACGTTTATGTTGATTTTTTGCAATCTTTTATGCTGGTTTATATATATTCCCGACTCATGTATAGTTATTTTTTCTTATAATAGCGTCCAGTTTAGTGAGGTAAATAATTAGGCGTTGAAGTTCTTTACAAACTCAATAGCCTTTTATCACTTATGTGCATCTAAAAAAAAACATCCAAATCTGTGCTAAATCACAAAATATAGCATATATAAATAATTTTATTGCAAGATTCAACCACTCTTTTATTTAAAGATTCTTTAAATGATCAAAAAGCGTAATTTTTATTGAAAATACATTAAATACGGTTTTCGTCTTATCAGCTAAAAATCTGGATTTAATAAAAATATTCTATTTAAATGGTAGTATATATGAAATTTTTTATATTTATTGTTAATAGAATAAGATGTTGACAAAAGTAATTACGAGTGTGTATCTTATATATTAAAAGCTTATATCAATTCGTGATATGTAATTCTATTCGATTGACATAAAAAATACATTCTTTGTTTTAAAGAAATATTGAAACATTAATAATCTCGTAGTTTTATAAAAAATGTATATAAAGGGTTTTTTTTGCTAAATATCGAAGCTTTTATTTGTAATCCATGAACAATAAAAAATAGTTTATCTATTATATAGTTCTGAAATAAAACATTCAAAAAATAAAGTTTTTTTCCTGTTTATGCTGAACGTGTTTTATTTCTTTATAAATTGCTTTCTAAGTCATGTCAGAATAAATAAGTTTTTTTTTTTCATTGTCAAGAATCATTGTTTTCGATTTACATGTATAACTATTTCAATCATTATATTTAATTGCATAATAGTATCTAACTCTTTTTTTTCTTAATAAAAAAGTTTGAATATTACTAAATATATTTTTTTATTTTTAACTATTTCAATAGGATTTTTGTATGTTTGACTATGTATGTTTTATAGATTATATCTTATTATTTTAAAAGACTGTGTATATTTGTATGCTTAAAAGATTGTTATCTGTATTTTAAAAAAACAAAAAATCGCAAATAATTTGTAGAGAAACTTCTTTACATGTTAAATCATAAGTTTTTATACATTATATACTGATGAACTGTTTAATATGTCTAAAATGTACATTAATTATTATTTTGAACTATATTGTTGATAAAAGATATGTTTTTTTACCCATTTCTAATCGATATAACTATTACATTATGATAAATTCTGTATACTGTTTCTGTTTTTATATAAATAAAATCAAAAATCGAATGTTATATTAGAATTCATTTCTATGTGTAAATATAAATCATATCTTGGTTTTTTGTACAAATTGATGAAAACTAGAAAAATTATTATTATATTTAAAAACAATTTTATGTGCATTCATTCCTCTTTTTAGTATAAATGAAGCTTTATTAATTTAATTATCTTGCATTTACTAAAAATCTAATAGTTAGCTATTCAAATGTGAACATAAATTTTACATTTCTAGATTTAAAAATTCATGGTTTTATCCACATAAATTATTGAATTGGCATACTTTACTGTTAGACTAAAATATTATAGTAGAATTTTCATATTTTTGAAATTTTATTCAAGAATTATGGTATACTCCGAAGATTTATAATTTTTTAAATTATTTTAGACGTGGGTCGAATAAAATATACATTGTAAATATTAAACTCTAAATATTATTTATTCGATATTATAAATCAAGATTTGCAGTTTTATTTTTATGTTATACGTTTTTCATTCGAAATAAAAGATTTTGAGATATTTATTTGTTAACTATTTATTCAAGCTTGCATCTTATATTTTAATAATATTTAGCTTCTAAGAGACGTTTAATCTGTATAATTAATACCTTTTTGATCTATATTATAGATAATAATCTTGATTTGTTCTTTTTTTTAATAAAGTTCACATATTGTTTCTTTATATGGTACTATTAATGTATCACCGAATGTTAGAATAGGTTTTATTTATTTATTTTCTCTAAAAGGTGCGATTCTAATACCACAAAATTATATTTTCTGTAATTTAAACTAATTAATAAATGAATCGTTATATTTTTTGGTTTTTAAAATCCTGTTGGATATTCTTCAACCGGTTTCTTTTTAAAATAAAAGTAAAACTACAGATAATAAATGATAATCGTACATTTTTTATACTTTTCTAGATCAAGGATAAATATAGTTCAGTTTTGACCATTATTTTTCTTTACATTTCACTAAATTTTATTTTTTTCCCCCTTATTTATCGCTTTAGTTTTTAAATATCGCGTTATTTTTATTAAAATTTGGAATATATTCTAAAAATGATCACAGCACTATATATCTCCGTCATATTTTTATTTGAATTTATACTATATAATCTATATGATGGATTAGAAAATCTACAAGTTGGTAACTTTATCCTTGAATACAAATACTATATTCTTATGCGATTTATATCAGTAAAATACAACTTCATTGTAACTATGTCGCTAATTTCCATGTTTGTTATTGGTTTTTATGGTAACTATTATATTATTTGCATGTTTTTTTCGGCGATTATATACTTTTTACGTGCTCTTATCTATAATTTTATTAACATCTTACCATTTTTATTTGTTCTTTTTGCTGTAAAAGTATAATTAAACCTTATTACTTTCTTTTTTATAATTTGTATTATAAAATTTTGCCCATTTTATGTTCATTTCTCTGAAAATTTTAATTTTTTGCGCTTTTTTGGATATTAAATCTATCAATTAATGAATTTCCAATAAACACATTAGATTGGCATAATTCTTCAATAATTAATATATATATCTATAATATACATTATACTGGATTTTCCAACTTTAAAGAACTTCTCATTATTTGTTCTACATAATTCTTTTAACATAAATATTTTCATACAGTTAGAGTATTTATAAAAAAAGTGATGATAAAACTATATTGGTGAGTTATATTATGCAAAACCTTTGTTTAAGATTCTATTGTTAAGAAATTATTATTTTTTTATAATTTTTTTTCTTTTTCATATAAAGAAATATACTGGTAAAATCGATAAAGTTAGATCGTTTATTCATTTATAACAAAAAATTGACAAGTTATTCAAAAGAGATACAAAAATGTATAAAAACGTATAATTGTTTGAAAAAACGAAATAAATCATCTTCTATTGTCATAACCTTTTATTTGGTTATTATAAATACCTTTAGTTCTAGGCACTACTATAGTATGATTTCTAATAGTATTTGTTCTTTTTAATATAATTATGTCTTTTTTTTCTATTTTAAATAGCATAATCTGTAATATTATTGATTTTTATTCTTTCATTCTCACATTTTAAGAAGCTTTTTTTGTTTTATTATCATTTATATATATTATTTTTCTTCTTTCTGGTTATGTATATATCTTGTATGTTAAAATAAAAAGCTTATTCCATGATAAATTTATGATAATAGTCGATTTTTTTTATTAATATTCTATGTGCTATGTTATATTATTAATTTTTTATGCTCTATTATAGCAAAAGATGTCTGCGATGGAAATAAAAACATATTTTGGATATATTTCATGCAAATAAACGTTGTCTTTGTCTTTTTTTATGTTTATTTTTATATTTTAGCTGGATCGAGTCACCTGAAAAGCCGAATAAGTTCAGTTGAATATGTCCGCTAGCATAAAAAAACTACGACAATGATAATATTGGCATATTAAATACGATTTTTGACGTTTATGATGAAGAAAAATCTCTTTTTTATTGTATATTATACCATGAAATTAGCTATATCAAGTTTTTTTTATTTTGCATTATAACAGATATTTTGTATACTCTCTTAGCCATAGCGGATATCTGTATATATGTTTTTAAGTCTATTTTACATTGTAAAAGGTGAATTTATTGATTTATCGGTCAATTTTAAGTTTTATGTGTTGCCATATCTATTTCTGTTTCGAAAAAAAAACTTAAGACCAAGCCAAGTTTGTTTAGAAAAGAAGACTTTAATGCTTCAATAATATCAAAATCATAAAGAAGTGTTTTTTTCAATTCATATGACATATTATTTGCGATTTTCGTTATAATTTTATGAAATGTGAAAAAAGGGGATTTTTTTTCTTATAATAGAATTCTATTTTATATGAAAACAATCTTTTTATATGCAGCATACTGAGAAAAAACATAAATATTGTCTTTTTCTTGTTTCTGAAGATTTTATGTCGGGATTTAGGCTACTATTTTTTTTCTTTGTTTTAGTGGCTTTTCTACGTATAATTATCTTTCATACAATAAAAAGAATAATAAAATTGGTTTGGCAAACGATGACATACACATTAAATAAATATTATTTTTATTCGAGAATTCAGTAGAAAGTCTAAGGGGCCTATTATTTTTTTCTTTTTTTGCAAAATTAATAATATATCCCATTGAACAAATGTTTATATCTTATAAAGACAATAATATATGATTAAGTTGTCTTTTTTTATTTTATTGACTTCGATGTACATTTATATTATATTTTAGGCATGTTTCTTACGTACGAAAATAAAAGGTGGATAATGCTATAATAGGCAATTTTTATCTGTTAAATGTTATAGAAAGTTAGTAAATTTTTTAAGTTAACGAATAAAAATGTTTTTTTTCTTCTTTTTTTTTTAATTTTTTTTATATTCCTAATCATCTAAAATACTAACTTTTTCGATTTGTTATAACACTGAGATGAAATAAAAACTAAATATAGTAATTTTTGTACATTATACACACTCATCGATAACACATTTTGGTAAAATAGACATGTTTTTGAGCTTAAATCTGCTTGCTAAAGTAAAACAAACAACAGATTTAATGATCATAAATTTGAAGAAAGTGGTTTTTTATAAACTAGTCAGGTGAGTTATATGCTATTTGATACAAAAAGTCACCTAAATAACTATTAAGAGATGCTAATTCTGTTAGATAGCTGAATAAAAACTCTTTTTGGTATTATACTACCGCAAATTAACACGTCTAATGTTGAATATAACTATAATAGTACATTTATAGCGAATTGTTGTTAAAAAAATCCATAAAGTGTTAAATAGTTGAGCTAGAATAGAGAAAAAATGTCTATTTTAAAATACAGTGCTTTTTACATACTATTTCCTAAATATATAAGAATATGCATGACATTTTTCTATTAAAATCTAGTTATTGATAGTTTTATTTTATATTTTTTTCTTATAACATTTATTTATAATGCATTTATCATATAATAAAAAAGTAGCAAGCCTTTTTGTAGATTTGTTATGTTTAAAAAGATAAAAAAACATACAAAAATACAATACATGTTGATCTTATATCTAGTGCAAATAAATAATACTTAATTTTATTGTAAAAAGTGTATTTTATAGCAAAATATTCGACAATTTATATATGATAATCTATGTTTTATGTTTCTATAAAAAAAATAGATTTATATTTTTAGAATTACGATGCAATGAACACAACAATAGAGTCGCCCTTCTAGGGTAGGGGCGACTCTATTATTATATTTATCACTCGTTTATGATATTATTTCTTACCATGTTTTCAATGATCAGTTAATCTTCATCTAAAATCTTTCAGTTTTAGTGAATAAAATATAAAGCCATTGATGTCTTTTACAAATTTCATAGCCTTTTATCACTTTTTTGTAATGAAAAAAAAACATCAAAATATGTATATATTACGGAATAAAACATAAATAAGTGATATAATTGCAATATATAACCCCTTTTATATTTTAAGATTGCTTCAACAGCCAAATATTTTAAAATTATATCCAAAAATGTAATAAATACATTTTTCGTAATTTCTTGGCAACATAAAACCTGGATTTTATATAACTTGCATTATTTAAATTGTTGTATTTTAGATATTTAATATATTTATGTTTGATAGAATGAATTGTCTACAAAAGTTATCACAAATAAGTTCTGATGCTTTTTTCTATAGTAAAAGTTTACATTTATTTGTGATGTTAAATCTATTCGATTGACATAAAAAATCACATATCCGTGTTTGACAAAAACGATAAAAAATACTATTAGTGGTATGAAACAATATAAAAAAGGTTTTTTATGCAATTCCTTCTGCTACTATTTGAAGTTTTCGTTTTTAAAATCCATGAACTGTAACTATTAAAACTTATCCTCTGTATCGTAGTGTAAGTTTGATCTTAAAAATACAATGTTTTTTTCCCTTTTCTTGATAATCTGTTTTATTTGTTTATAAAATTGCATACTAAGCCTTGTGTGAATAAAAAAAGTTTTTTTTTTGTTTTTATAGATAATTGATTTCGAATTATATGTTTAACTATTTAAAGATTAATATTTAATTGCATAACTATTTTTTTTCTTATAAATAGGTTTGAATATTACTCGTTAGATTTTTATATGTTTAACTATTTAAAAACGATATTTTTGTTTTACTATATATACTTTTATAGATCCTTCTCTGATATTTTAAAAAACTGAGTTTATTCATATGCGTTATAGTTTTTTTGCGTCATTTAATTAACATCAAAAAACATTTATTTCCAGAGAAACTTCTTCTATATGAACTATTTTATTATTTTATACTTTATTATATTTGATTTGAATAGCGTAATATAATGTTTTTATATTTATTCTCTAATCGATATAACTATTACATTATGATAAATTTTGTTTCTGTTTCTGTTTTTATATAAATAAAATCAAAAATCGTATGTTATTTTAGATTTTTTTTTTATTTGTTAAACTAAATAATATATTTGTTGTTTTTTTTACAAATCGATAAAAACTAGAAAATTTATTATTATATTTTAAACCAATTTTGTTGCTATTTATCTTCCATTTTTTAATAAATCTAATAGTTAGCTTTTCAAATATGAACATAAATTTTATATTTCTAGATTTGAAAATTCATGGTTTTATCCACATAAATGATGTAAATATTGAATTGCCAAGCATTTACTGTTTCACTAGAATATTGAAGTGTAATTTTTATATTTTTAGAATTATATACAAGAATTATGATATATTCCGAAGATATATGTTTTATAATGATTTAAGACGTGGGTTAAATAAAATCAATTTTGTAATTTTTTTTTTTGAAATTTTATAAAGATGGATTTTGTCTGAAGGTTCAAATTTTACAATGATTATAGACATGGGTTAAATAAATTAATTTTTGAAATTTTTTTTAGCAAGATTCAATCGAAGGTTCAAATTTTACAATGACTAAAGACATGGGTTTAATAAATTAAATATACACTGTAAATTGAATAATTATTTGATATTATTTCTATATCAACATTTGCTTTTTTGTTTTTATGTTTTTCGTTTTTCGTTGGATATAATTATTTGCTTATAATAATTCAATTTTGTGTCTTAATGTATTAATAATCTTTAGCTTCTATAAGATGTTTTATCGTATATGTTAAATATCCTGTTTTGCTTTATTTTACATATAATAAACTTGATTTATGCATTTTGAATTTTACTTAAGAATGTATATAAAGGTTTAATATTGTTACTTTATATGAAATTATATTTTATGATTTATAATAAGCTAATACTAGAATATCTTTCATTTATTTATTTTTTGTAAAAAGTGCGCGATTCTTATAAAAAAAATTATATTTTACTAGAATTGATGAATATAAATTTATGAATCCTTTTATTTTTTAGTTTTTATAAACCTGTGTTATGTTCTCAACAGTTTTCTTTTGCCCTTTATCTAAAAAAGCTCACTAAAATGGTCATTGATCAAATTTACCCCTTTTCTAGATAAGGAAATTAAATTATACGATTTTTACCTTGATATTTCCGTCTATTTCACCGAATTTTTGTCATATACTGATATTTTATCCATTGAGTTAATATTTAAGCGTTTTTTTTCTGAAAAGAAGACATATATTCGAAAAATAATAATCTCTCTGTATATCCTTTATCAGATTTTCTATTTTAGTTTATCTTTTTAATCATCGCTATGATAACATTAAAGTCCGAAAGTTAATGTTTTTGTATTCTTATGCAATGTAGATCATAAATATATAACTAAATTGTAATAATGCCATTATTTATAGGAGATTTATATGTTTTATCCTTTTCAATGATAATTATACCACCATTTTTATGGTTTTTAATATTTTTTTACTTTTTACCATCCCTTAATCCACAAAATTATTAATAATTTACTTTTTTATTGTAAAAGTAAAATTAATTCTTATTACTTTTATAATATTTATCTTTAAATTCTGAACAATGGTTTTTTCTTTTTATTATAAATAAAAAATATATTCATTCTATTTTATTTTATTTTGTTATTATTGGATATTTTATCTTTAGATTAAGATATTCGAACATATCGTGATGTTAGAAAAGCGTTCATAAAAAAAATTATATGCGAGCATATTGTTTTTCTATTCTAATTTTGAACTTTCTAGATGTAAAATATAGTTATCAAAACATTTGATTTTTCTTTTAAATTGGATTACGAGAAAGAATAACAAAAAAGAACAATATTTTTTATATAATATAAACACTACATTGTGATCTATTTTATTATATTTTTCACCATTTTTTTACAAACTATTATACTTTTTTTTTATAAATTATTTATCCTTATATTCTTCTGATTTTATTTAAATTTTCATTTAGAATCTATAAATTAATAAATCACCATAAAATTCTTAATATTGGCATAAATAATAATAATAAGCGATATATATGTCTATTATATACATTAAACTAGATTTTCTGGTTCTAAAGATCTTCACATCAATCGTTCTTTATAATATTCAAAACCATAAATATTTTATTATGTTAAGATTATTTGTCAATTAAACAATAATATTAAAATTTTTGTGATTTAATTATATGTATTTTTATTTGTTATTTATTTCTTTGTTTAAGACTCTCTTGTTAATAAATTATTATATTTTTAAGTTTTTTTTTATTTTTCATGTATATAGAAATATACTGCCGAAATCGAAATAGTTTTCGTGCTTAGTAATTTAGTATAATCTAATAATGGATTCATCTTTTAAGAAAATGAAGTTTTCAAAGGAAATATAAATAGATTGAAAATTCAAACGCAATATTTTATATTTTCGACACTAGATATTAGAATTTTATGTAAATATTTTCAGTTTAATGCTCTAATATGATAATATTGATATATAAATTACGTCTCTGATAGAAAACTATAGTTATTGTTTTATTTTATTCCGCATAAATTGTAATTTTTATTGATTATTTGTGGCTCTATTATCATATTTATACCAATCTTTTGGTTTTTTTCTTTATATAGGCGGTTTTCTACTCTTCTATTTGATTAGAAAAAATCCTTTATGTTAAAAAAACAATCTTTTATTTAATATTTAATGTTATTCGTCATTTTTATTATAAATATTTCATGCGTCATGTTATATTATCGATGTTCTATGCTATTTTAAATATAATATGTCTGCAGCGAGATGAGAAAAAACAAGTTTTATGCATTTCGTTTGTAACAAAAAGACATATCAATCATATTTTAAACATAATTTTATTACTTTTAGCTGAATTATGTCGCTGAATAGCCGAATAAGAGGTGATAAATATGTCCACTAGCACAGAAAGAAATAGTACAATGATAATTTATGACATGAAGAATACATTATCTAAAGTCGATAGAAGATAAAATCATCTTTTTGTGTATATATAGCCATAACCAACTTGGTTATATTTAAGATTTTTTTATTTTATAATGGATATTTATATACTCTATTAGACATAGCTAAAATTTGTACATATGTTTTACTAGGTTTCGTTATTTAGAAAAGGTGAATTTATTGATTTTTTGGTCAATTCCGAGTTTTATGTGTTGCCATATTTCTTTCTGTCTTAAAAAAAACCTAGAACCAAGCCCTGTTTACCGAAAAAACCAATTTTTACAAGCTGTTCAATCTATGATAAGCTAAGAAACACATTCTGGCTATCACATATTTTTCATTATCTGCGATTTTTTTATAACTAATGAACATCGCAAAAAATGGGATTTTTTTTCTTATGATTAAATTAAGTTTTCTTATTGAAATTATTTTTTAAAAACGTAAAATACTAAGAAAATCATAAATTTTATATTTTTCTTGTTTCTGAAACTTTTATGTGTGGATTTAGTCGACTATTTTTTTTCTTAATTTTAGTGGTTTTTTTATGTGATAATAACTATCATATAAACCAAATCGAAAAAAAATGTTTTGAATTTTAAATCAATATAGATTATGCTTGATGTATTTTGATATGGGATTTTAGTAGAAAGTTTAAGGGTCCTATTATTATTTTTTCTTTTAATGATCAATTACATAAAATATTGAATATATTTTTATATCTTAATAAAATATTCAATTATAAAACAAGATTTTGATATCATTTAATTGACTTTGATGTCTTTTAAATAGGATTTTTTAAGTATGTTTCTTATATACGAAAAAAGGGATGGATAATACTAAACTCAGAGATTTTTCTACATTGAACATCTAAATAAGCTTTTTGCGATCTAGTAAAACAAGATTTATGTTTTTTTCTTCTTTTTTTTTATAATTATATGAAATTTTTTTGTAATTCTAATCATCTAAAATACTAACTTGATCGATATCTTATTACACTGAGATAGAATTTTTACTGAATAATGGAATTTATGTAACCTATACACACTCTTAGATAATATATTTCTGTAAATTAGGTATGATTTTGAGATTGAATCTGGATGCTAAAGTTTTAAAAACGTCAAATTTTATGATTTCTAATCTGAAAAAGGTAATTTGCAAAGTTATAAATAGATTTATATGCTATTTGATATATATAGTCGCCTAAGCTGCTATAAAAGGTGCTTATTCTGTAAGTAGCTAACGACCAAGGCTTTTTTATTGGATTGAACTGCCGCAGATTACCTAATATAGGTTTCGTGATCATAAATCATATATTTTACATACTAAATACCGTTAAAACAACTCAAAAGGTGCTAAAAAGTATAGCTAGGATAAAGAAAAAATGTACATTTTAGAATACAGTGTTAGTTAAATACATTGTCTACCCTAAATGATTGAAATGACATATTTTTCTGTGCATCTATATATTTAAGTAGATTCATTTTCTGTTTTTTGCCATATAAAATTTGTTCTTAATGTATTATCTATATAATAAAAATAGTAACTAGACATTTTTTTATATTTTTCATGTTTAAAAAATCTACAATAATATATAAAAAATGAACATTATTATAAAATGCGCAGTGCAAAGTAAATATAAATTACATTCCATTGGATAGGTGTATTTATAAACAAAAAAGCATATATTTTATATATGATAATCCCTTTTTATGGTTCTCTTATAAAAATAGATTTACTACACGTTTATGTTGATTTTTTGCAATCTTTTATGCTGGTTTATATATATTCCCGACTCATGTATAGTTATTTTTTCTTATAATAGCGTCCAGTTTAGTGAGGTAAATAATTAGGCGTTGAAGTTCTTTACAAACTCAATAGCCTTTTATCACTTATGTGCATCTAAAAAAAAACATCCAAATCTGTGCTAAATCACAAAATATAGCATATATAAATAATTTTATTGCAAGATTCAACCACTCTTTTATTTAAAGATTCTTTAAATGATCAAAAAGCGTAATTTTTATTGAAAATACATTAAATACGGTTTTCGTCTTATCAGCTAAAAATCTGGATTTAATAAAAATATTCTATTTAAATGGTAGTATATATGAAATTTTTTATATTTATTGTTAATAGAATAAGATGTTGACAAAAGTAATTACGAGTGTGTATCTTATATATTAAAAGCTTATATCAATTCGTGATATGTAATTCTATTCGATTGACATAAAAAATACATTCTTTGTTTTAAAGAAATATTGAAACATTAATAATCTCGTAGTTTTATAAAAAATGTATATAAAGGGTTTTTTTTGCTAAATATCGAAGCTTTTATTTGTAATCCATGAACAATAAAAAATAGTTTATCTATTATATAGTTCTGAAATAAAACATTCAAAAAATAAAGTTTTTTTCCTGTTTATGCTGAACGTGTTTTATTTCTTTATAAATTGCTTTCTAAGTCATGTCAGAATAAATAAGTTTTTTTTTTTCATTGTCAAGAATCATTGTTTTCGATTTACATGTATAACTATTTCAATCATTATATTTAATTGCATAATAGTATCTAACTCTTTTTTTTCTTAATAAAAAAGTTTGAATATTACTAAATATATTTTTTTATTTTTAACTATTTCAATAGGATTTTTGTATGTTTGACTATGTATGTTTTATAGATTATATCTTATTATTTTAAAAGACTGTGTATATTTGTATGCTTAAAAGATTGTTATCTGTATTTTAAAAAAACAAAAAATCGCAAATAATTTGTAGAGAAACTTCTTTACATGTTAAATCATAAGTTTTTATACATTATATACTGATGAACTGTTTAATATGTCTAAAATGTACATTAATTATTATTTTGAACTATATTGTTGATAAAAGATATGTTTTTTTACCCATTTCTAATCGATATAACTATTACATTATGATAAATTCTGTATACTGTTTCTGTTTTTATATAAATAAAATCAAAAATCGAATGTTATATTAGAATTCATTTCTATGTGTAAATATAAATCATATCTTGGTTTTTTGTACAAATTGATGAAAACTAGAAAAATTATTATTATATTTAAAAACAATTTTATGTGCATTCATTCCTCTTTTTAGTATAAATGAAGCTTTATTAATTTAATTATCTTGCATTTACTAAAAATCTAATAGTTAGCTATTCAAATGTGAACATAAATTTTACATTTCTAGATTTAAAAATTCATGGTTTTATCCACATAAATTATTGAATTGGCATACTTTACTGTTAGACTAAAATATTATAGTAGAATTTTCATATTTTTGAAATTTTATTCAAGAATTATGGTATACTCCGAAGATTTATAATTTTTTAAATTATTTTAGACGTGGGTCGAATAAAATATACATTGTAAATATTAAACTCTAAATATTATTTATTCGATATTATAAATCAAGATTTGCAGTTTTATTTTTATGTTATACGTTTTTCATTCGAAATAAAAGATTTTGAGATATTTATTTGTTAACTATTTATTCAAGCTTGCATCTTATATTTTAATAATATTTAGCTTCTAAGAGACGTTTAATCTGTATAATTAATACCTTTTTGATCTATATTATAGATAATAATCTTGATTTGTTCTTTTTTTTAATAAAGTTCACATATTGTTTCTTTATATGGTACTATTAATGTATCACCGAATGTTAGAATAGGTTTTATTTATTTATTTTCTCTAAAAGGTGCGATTCTAATACCACAAAATTATATTTTCTGTAATTTAAACTAATTAATAAATGAATCGTTATATTTTTTGGTTTTTAAAATCCTGTTGGATATTCTTCAACCGGTTTCTTTTTAAAATAAAAGTAAAACTACAGATAATAAATGATAATCGTACATTTTTTATACTTTTCTAGATCAAGGATAAATATAGTTCAGTTTTGACCATTATTTTTCTTTACATTTCACTAAATTTTATTTTTTTCCCCCTTATTTATCGCTTTAGTTTTTAAATATCGCGTTATTTTTATTAAAATTTGGAATATATTCTAAAAATGATCACAGCACTATATATCTCCGTCATATTTTTATTTGAATTTATACTATATAATCTATATGATGGATTAGAAAATCTACAAGTTGGTAACTTTATCCTTGAATACAAATACTATATTCTTATGCGATTTATATCAGTAAAATACAACTTCATTGTAACTATGTCGCTAATTTCCATGTTTGTTATTGGTTTTTATGGTAACTATTATATTATTTGCATGTTTTTTTCGGCGATTATATACTTTTTACGTGCTCTTATCTATAATTTTATTAACATCTTACCATTTTTATTTGTTCTTTTTGCTGTAAAAGTATAATTAAACCTTATTACTTTCTTTTTTATAATTTGTATTATAAAATTTTGCCCATTTTATGTTCATTTCTCTGAAAATTTTAATTTTTTGCGCTTTTTTGGATATTAAATCTATCAATTAATGAATTTCCAATAAACACATTAGATTGGCATAATTCTTCAATAATTAATATATATATCTATAATATACATTATACTGGATTTTCCAACTTTAAAGAACTTCTCATTATTTGTTCTACATAATTCTTTTAACATAAATACTCTAACCATACAGTTAGAGTATTTATAAAAAAAGTGATGATAAAACTATATTGGTGAGTTATATTATGCAAAACCTTTGTTTAAGATTCTATTGTTAAGAAATTATTATTTTTTTATAATTTTTTTTCTTTTTCATATAAAGAAATATACTGGTAAAATCGATAAAGTTAGATCGTTTATTCATTTATAACAAAAAATTGACAAGTTATTCAAAAGAGATACAAAAATGTATAAAAACGTATAATTGTTTGAAAAAACGAAATAAATCATCTTCTATTGTCATAACCTTTTATTTGGTTATTATAAATACCTTTAGTTCTAGGCACTACTATAGTATGATTTCTAATAGTATTTGTTCTTTTTAATATAATTATGTCTTTTTTTTCTATTTTAAATAGCATAATCTGTAATATTATTGATTTTTATTCTTTCATTCTCACATTTTAAGAAGCTTTTTTTGTTTTATTATCATTTATATATATTATTTTTCTTCTTTCTGGTTATGTATATATCTTGTATGTTAAAATAAAAAGCTTATTCCATGATAAATTTATGATAATAGTCGATTTTTTTTATTAATATTCTATGTGCTATGTTATATTATTAATTTTTTATGCTCTATTATAGCAAAAGATGTCTGCGATGGAAATAAAAACATATTTTGGATATATTTCATGCAAAGAAACGTTGTCTTTGTCTTTTTTTATGTTTATTTTTATATTTTAGCTGGATCGAGTCACCTGAAAAGCCGAATATGTCCGCTAGCATAGAAAAACTACGACAATGATAGTATTGGCATATTAAATACGATTTTTGACGTTTATGATGAAGAAAAATCTCTTTTTTATTTTATATTATACCATGAAATTAGCTATATCAAGTTTTTTTTATTTTGCATTATAACAGATATTTTGTATACTCTCTTAGCCATAGCGGATATCTGTATATATGTTTTTAAGTCTATTTTACATTGTAAAAGGTGAATTTATTGATTTATCGGTCAATTTTAAGTTTTATGTGTTGCCATATCTATTTCTGTTTCGAAAAAAAAACTTAAGACCAAGCCAAGTTTGTTTAGAAAAGAAGACTTTAATGCTTCAATAATATCAAAATCATAAAGAAGTGTTTTTTTCAATTCATATGACATATTATTTGCGATTTTCGTTATAATTTTATGAAATGTGAAAAAAGGGGATTTTTTTTCTTATAATAGAATTCTATTTTATATGAAAACAATCTTTTTATATGCAGCATACTGAGAAAAAACATAAATATTGTCTTTTTCTTGTTTCTGAAGATTTTATGTCGGGATTTAGGCTACTATTTTTTTTCTTTGTTTTAGTGGCTTTTCTACGTATAATTATCTTTCATACAATAAAAAGAATAATAAAATTGGTTTGGCAAACGATGACATACACATTAAATAAATATTATTTTTATTCGAGAATTCAGTAGAAAGTCTAAGGGGCCTATTATTTTTTTCTTTTTTTGCAAAATTAATAATATATCCCATTGAACAAATGTTTATATCTTATAAAGACAATAATATATGATTAAGTTGTCTTTTTTTATTTTATTGACTTCGATGTACATTTATATTATATTTTAGGCATGTTTCTTACGTACGAAAATAAAAGGTGGATAATGCTATAATAGGCAATTTTTATCTGTTAAATGTTATAGAAAGTTAGTAAATTTTTTAAGTTAACGAATAAAAATGTTTTTTTTCTTCTTTTTTTTTTAATTTTTTTTATATTCCTAATCATCTAAAATACTAACTTTTTCGATTTGTTATAACACTGAGATGAAATAAAAACTAAATATAGTAATTTTTGTACATTATACACACTCATCGATAACACATTTTGGTAAAATAGACATGTTTTTGAGCTTAAATCTGCTTGCTAAAGTAAAACAAACAACAGATTTAATGATCATAAATTTGAAGAAAGTGGTTTTTTATAAACTAGTCAGGTGAGTTATATGCTATTTGATACAAAAAGTCACCTAAATAACTATTAAGAGATGCTAATTCTGTTAGATAGCTGAATAAAAACTCTTTTTGGTATTATACTACCGCAAATTAACACGTCTAATGTTGAATATAACTATAATAGTACATTTATAGCGAATTGTTGTTAAAAAAATCCATAAAGTGTTAAATAGTTGAGCTAGAATAGAGAAAAAATGTCTATTTTAAAATACAGTGCTTTTTACATACTATTTCCTAAATATATAAGAATATGCATGACATTTTTCTATTAAAATCTAGTTATTGATAGTTTTATTTTATATTTTTTTCTTATAACATTTATTTATAATGCATTTATCATATAATAAAAAAGTAGCAAGCCTTTTTGTAGATTTGTTATGTTTAAAAAGATAAAAAAACATACAAAAATACAATACATGTTGATCTTATATCTAGTGCAAATAAATAATACTTAATTTTATTGTAAAAAGTGTATTTTATAGCAAAATATTCGACAATTTATATATGATAATCTATGTTTTATGTTTCTATAAAAAAAATAGATTTATATTTTTAGAATTACGATGCAATGAACACAACAATAGAGTCGCCCTTCTAGGGTAGGGGCGACTCTATTATTATATTTATCACTCGTTTATGATATTATTTCTTACCATGTTTTCAATGATCAGTTAATCTTCATCTAAAATCTTTCAGTTTTAGTGAATAAAATATAAAGCCATTGATGTCTTTTACAAATTTCATAGCCTTTTATCACTTTTTTGTAATGAAAAAAAAACATCAAAATATGTATATATTACGGAATAAAACATAAATAAGTGATATAATTGCAATATATAATCACTTTTATATTTTAAGATTGCTTCAACAGCCAAATATTTTAAAATTATATCCAAAAATGTAATAAATACATTTTTCGTAATTTCTTGGCAACATAAAACCTGGATTTTATATAACTTGCATTATTTAAATTGTTGTATTTTAGATATTTAATATATTTATGTTTGATAGAATGAATTGTCTACAAAAGTTATCACAAATAAGTTCTGATGCTTTTTTCTATAGTAAAAGTTTACATTTATTTGTGATGTTAAATCTATTCGATTGACATAAAAAATCACATATCCGTGTTTGACAAAAACGATAAAAAATACTATTAGTGGTATGAAACAATATAAAAAAGGTTTTTTATGCAATTCCTTCTGCTACTATTTGAAGTTTTCGTTTTTAAAATCCATGAACTGTAACTATTAAAACTTATCCTCTGTATCGTAGTGTAAGTTTGATCTTAAAAATACAATGTTTTTTTCCCTTTTCTTGATAATCTGTTTTATTTGTTTATAAAATTGCATACTAAGCCTTGTGTGAATAAAAAAAGTTTTTTTTTTGTTTTTATAGATAATTGATTTCGAATTATATGTTTAACTATTTAAAGATTAATATTTAATTGCATAACTATTTTTTTTCTTATAAATAGGTTTGAATATTACTCGTTAGATTTTTATATGTTTAACTATTTAAAAACGATATTTTTGTTTTACTATATATACTTTTATAGATCCTTCTCTGATATTTTAAAAAACTGAGTTTATTCATATGCGTTATAGTTTTTTTGCGTCATTTAATTAACATCAAAAAACATTTATTTCCAGAGAAACTTCTTCTATATGAACTATTTTATTATTTTATACTTTATTATATTTGATTTGAATAGCGTAATATAATGTTTTTATATTTATTCTCTAATCGATATAACTATTACATTATGATAAATTTTGTTTCTGTTTCTGTTTTTATATAAATAAAATCAAAAATCGTATGTTATTTTAGATTTTTTTTTTATTTGTTAAACTAAATAATATATTTGTTGTTTTTTTTACAAATCGATAAAAACTAGAAAATTTATTATTATATTTTAAACCAATTTTGTTGCTATTTATCTTCCATTTTTTAATAAATCTAATAGTTAGCTTTTCAAATATGAACATAAATTTTATATTTCTAGATTTGAAAATTCATGGTTTTATCCACATAAATGATGTAAATATTGAATTGCCAAGCATTTACTGTTTCACTAGAATATTGAAGTGTAATTTTTATATTTTTAGAATTATATACAAGAATTATGATATATTCCGAAGATATATGTTTTATAATGATTTAAGACGTGGGTTAAATAAAATCAATTTTGTAATTTTTTTTTTTGAAATTTTATAAAGATGGATTTTGTCTGAAGGTTCAAATTTTACAATGATTATAGACATGGGTTAAATAAATTAATTTTTGAAATTTTTTTTAGCAAGATTCAATCGAAGGTTCAAATTTTACAATGACTAAAGACATGGGTTTAATAAATTAAATATACACTGTAAATTGAATAATTATTTGATATTATTTCTATATCAACATTTGCTTTTTTGTTTTTATGTTTTTCGTTTTTCGTTGGATATAATTATTTGCTTATAATAATTCAATTTTGTGTCTTAATGTATTAATAATCTTTAGCTTCTATAAGATGTTTTATCGTATATGTTAAATATCCTGTTTTGCTTTATTTTACATATAATAAACTTGATTTATGCATTTTGAATTTTACTTAAGAATGTATATAAAGGTTTAATATTGTTACTTTATATGAAATTATATTTTATGATTTATAATAAGCTAATACTAGAATATCTTTCATTTATTTATTTTTTGTAAAAAGTGCGCGATTCTTATAAAAAAAATTATATTTTACTAGAATTGATGAATATAAATTTATGAATCCTTTTATTTTTTAGTTTTTATAAACCTGTGTTATGTTCTCAACAGTTTTCTTTTGCCCTTTATCTAAAAAAGCTCACTAAAATGGTCATTGATCAAATTTACCCCTTTTCTAGATAAGGAAATTAAATTATACGATTTTTACCTTGATATTTCCGTCTATTTCACCGAATTTTTGTCATATACTGATATTTTATCCATTGAGTTAATATTTAAGCGTTTTTTTTCTGAAAAGAAGACATATATTCGAAAAATAATAATCTCTCTGTATATCCTTTATCAGATTTTCTATTTTAGTTTATCTTTTTAATCATCGCTATGATAACATTAAAGTCCGAAAGTTAATGTTTTTGTATTCTTATGCAATGTAGATCATAAATATATAACTAAATTGTAATAATGCCATTATTTATAGGAGATTTATATGTTTTATCCTTTTCAATGATAATTATACCACCATTTTTATGGTTTTTAATATTTTTTTACTTTTTACCATCCCTTAATCCACAAAATTATTAATAATTTACTTTTTTATTGTAAAAGTAAAATTAATTCTTATTACTTTTATAATATTTATCTTTAAATTCTGAACAATGGTTTTTTCTTTTTATTATAAATAAAAAATATATTCATTCTATTTTATTTTATTTTGTTATTATTGGATATTTTATCTTTAGATTAAGATATTCGAACATATCGTGATGTTAGAAAAGCGTTCATAAAAAAAATTATATGCGAGCATATTGTTTTTCTATTCTAATTTTGAACTTTCTAGATGTAAAATATAGTTATCAAAACATTTGATTTTTCTTTTAAATTGGATTACGAGAAAGAATAACAAAAAAGAACAATATTTTTTATATAATATAAACACTACATTGTGATCTATTTTATTATATTTTTCACCATTTTTTTACAAACTATTATACTTTTTTTTTATAAATTATTTATCCTTATATTCTTCTGATTTTATTTAAATTTTCATTTAGAATCTATAAATTAATAAATCACCATAAAATTCTTAATATTGGCATAAATAATAATAATAAGCGATATATATGTCTATTATATACATTAAACTAGATTTTCTGGTTCTAAAGATCTTCACATCAATCGTTCTTTATAATATTCAAAACCATAAATATTTTATTATGTTAAGATTATTTGTCAATTAAACAATAATATTAAAATTTTTGTGATTTAATTATATGTATTTTTATTTGTTATTTATTTCTTTGTTTAAGACTCTCTTGTTAATAAATTATTATATTTTTAAGTTTTTTTTTATTTTTCATGTATATAGAAATATACTGCCGAAATCGAAATAGTTTTCGTGCTTAGTAATTTAGTATAATCTAATAATGGATTCATCTTTTAAGAAAATGAAGTTTTCAAAGGAAATATAAATAGATTGAAAATTCAAACGCAATATTTTATATTTTCGACACTAGATATTAGAATTTTATGTAAATATTTTCAGTTTAATGCTCTAATATGATAATATTGATATATAAATTACGTCTCTGATAGAAAACTATAGTTATTGTTTTATTTTATTCCGCATAAATTGTAATTTTTATTGATTATTTGTGGCTCTATTATCATATTTATACCAATCTTTTGGTTTTTTTCTTTATATAGGCGGTTTTCTACTCTTCTATTTGATTAGAAAAAATCCTTTATGTTAAAAAAACAATCTTTTATTTAATATTTAATGTTATTCGTCATTTTTATTATAAATATTTCATGCGTCATGTTATATTATCGATGTTCTATGCTATTTTAAATATAATATGTCTGCAGCGAGATGAGAAAAAACAAGTTTTATGCATTTCGTTTGTAACAAAAAGACATATCAATCATATTTTAAACATAATTTTATTACTTTTAGCTGAATTATGTCGCTGAATAGCCGAATAAGAGGTGATAAATATGTCCACTAGCACAGAAAGAAATAGTACAATGATAATTTATGACATGAAGAATACATTATCTAAAGTCGATAGAAGATAAAATCATCTTTTTGTGTATATATAGCCATAACCAACTTGGTTATATTTAAGATTTTTTTATTTTATAATGGATATTTATATACTCTATTAGACATAGCTAAAATTTGTACATATGTTTTACTAGGTTTCGTTATTTAGAAAAGGTGAATTTATTGATTTTTTGGTCAATTCCGAGTTTTATGTGTTGCCATATTTCTTTCTGTCTTAAAAAAAACCTAGAACCAAGCCCTGTTTACCGAAAAAACCAATTTTTACAAGCTGTTCAATCTATGATAAGCTAAGAAACACATTCTGGCTATCACATATTTTTCATTATCTGCGATTTTTTTATAACTAATGAACATCGCAAAAAATGGGATTTTTTTTCTTATGATTAAATTAAGTTTTCTTATTGAAATTATTTTTTAAAAACGTAAAATACTAAGAAAATCATAAATTTTATATTTTTCTTGTTTCTGAAACTTTTATGTGTGGATTTAGTCGACTATTTTTTTTCTTAATTTTAGTGGTTTTTTTATGTGATAATAACTATCATATAAACCAAATCGAAAAAAAATGTTTTGAATTTTAAATCAATATAGATTATGCTTGATGTATTTTGATATGGGATTTTAGTAGAAAGTTTAAGGGTCCTATTATTATTTTTTCTTTTAATGATCAATTACATAAAATATTGAATATATTTTTATATCTTAATAAAATATTCAATTATAAAACAAGATTTTGATATCATTTAATTGACTTTGATGTCTTTTAAATAGGATTTTTTAAGTATGTTTCTTATATACGAAAAAAGGGATGGATAATACTAAACTCAGAGATTTTTCTACATTGAACATCTAAATAAGCTTTTTGCGATCTAGTAAAACAAGATTTATGTTTTTTTCTTCTTTTTTTTTATAATTATATGAAATTTTTTTGTAATTCTAATCATCTAAAATACTAACTTGATCGATATCTTATTACACTGAGATAGAATTTTTACTGAATAATGGAATTTATGTAACCTATACACACTCTTAGATAATATATTTCTGTAAATTAGGTATGATTTTGAGATTGAATCTGGATGCTAAAGTTTTAAAAACGTCAAATTTTATGATTTCTAATCTGAAAAAGGTAATTTGCAAAGTTATAAATAGATTTATATGCTATTTGATATATATAGTCGCCTAAGCTGCTATAAAAGGTGCTTATTCTGTAAGTAGCTAACGACCAAGGCTTTTTTATTGGATTGAACTGCCGCAGATTACCTAATATAGGTTTCGTGATCATAAATCATATATTTTACATACTAAATACCGTTAAAACAACTCAAAAGGTGCTAAAAAGTATAGCTAGGATAAAGAAAAAATGTACATTTTAGAATACAGTGTTAGTTAAATACATTGTCTACCCTAAATGATTGAAATGACATATTTTTCTGTGCATCTATATATTTAAGTAGATTCATTTTCTGTTTTTTGCCATATAAAATTTGTTCTTAATGTATTATCTATATAATAAAAATAGTAACTAGACATTTTTTTATATTTTTCATGTTTAAAAAATCTACAATAATATATAAAAAATGAACATTATTATAAAATGCGCAGTGCAAAGTAAATATAAATTACATTCCATTGGATAGGTGTATTTATAAACAAAAAAGCATATATTTTATATATGATAATCCCTTTTTATGGTTCTCTTATAAAAATAGATTTACTACACGTTTATGTTGATTTTTTGCAATCTTTTATGCTGGTTTATATATATTCCCGACTCATGTATAGTTATTTTTTCTTATAATAGCGTCCAGTTTAGTGAGGTAAATAATTAGGCGTTGAAGTTCTTTACAAACTCAATAGCCTTTTATCACTTATGTGCATCTAAAAAAAAACATCCAAATCTGTGCTAAATCACAAAATATAGCATATATAAATAATTTTATTGCAAGATTCAACCACTCTTTTATTTAAAGATTCTTTAAATGATCAAAAAGCGTAATTTTTATTGAAAATACATTAAATACGGTTTTCGTCTTATCAGCTAAAAATCTGGATTTAATAAAAATATTCTATTTAAATGGTAGTATATATGAAATTTTTTATATTTATTGTTAATAGAATAAGATGTTGACAAAAGTAATTACGAGTGTGTATCTTATATATTAAAAGCTTATATCAATTCGTGATATGTAATTCTATTCGATTGACATAAAAAATACATTCTTTGTTTTAAAGAAATATTGAAACATTAATAATCTCGTAGTTTTATAAAAAATGTATATAAAGGGTTTTTTTTGCTAAATATCGAAGCTTTTATTTGTAATCCATGAACAATAAAAAATAGTTTATCTATTATATAGTTCTGAAATAAAACATTCAAAAAATAAAGTTTTTTTCCTGTTTATGCTGAACGTGTTTTATTTCTTTATAAATTGCTTTCTAAGTCATGTCAGAATAAATAAGTTTTTTTTTTTCATTGTCAAGAATCATTGTTTTCGATTTACATGTATAACTATTTCAATCATTATATTTAATTGCATAATAGTATCTAACTCTTTTTTTTCTTAATAAAAAAGTTTGAATATTACTAAATATATTTTTTTATTTTTAACTATTTCAATAGGATTTTTGTATGTTTGACTATGTATGTTTTATAGATTATATCTTATTATTTTAAAAGACTGTGTATATTTGTATGCTTAAAAGATTGTTATCTGTATTTTAAAAAAACAAAAAATCGCAAATAATTTGTAGAGAAACTTCTTTACATGTTAAATCATAAGTTTTTATACATTATATACTGATGAACTGTTTAATATGTCTAAAATGTACATTAATTATTATTTTGAACTATATTGTTGATAAAAGATATGTTTTTTTACCCATTTCTAATCGATATAACTATTACATTATGATAAATTCTGTATACTGTTTCTGTTTTTATATAAATAAAATCAAAAATCGAATGTTATATTAGAATTCATTTCTATGTGTAAATATAAATCATATCTTGGTTTTTTGTACAAATTGATGAAAACTAGAAAAATTATTATTATATTTAAAAACAATTTTATGTGCATTCATTCCTCTTTTTAGTATAAATGAAGCTTTATTAATTTAATTATCTTGCATTTACTAAAAATCTAATAGTTAGCTATTCAAATGTGAACATAAATTTTACATTTCTAGATTTAAAAATTCATGGTTTTATCCACATAAATTATTGAATTGGCATACTTTACTGTTAGACTAAAATATTATAGTAGAATTTTCATATTTTTGAAATTTTATTCAAGAATTATGGTATACTCCGAAGATTTATAATTTTTTAAATTATTTTAGACGTGGGTCGAATAAAATATACATTGTAAATATTAAACTCTAAATATTATTTATTCGATATTATAAATCAAGATTTGCAGTTTTATTTTTATGTTATACGTTTTTCATTCGAAATAAAAGATTTTGAGATATTTATTTGTTAACTATTTATTCAAGCTTGCATCTTATATTTTAATAATATTTAGCTTCTAAGAGACGTTTAATCTGTATAATTAATACCTTTTTGATCTATATTATAGATAATAATCTTGATTTGTTCTTTTTTTTAATAAAGTTCACATATTGTTTCTTTATATGGTACTATTAATGTATCACCGAATGTTAGAATAGGTTTTATTTATTTATTTTCTCTAAAAGGTGCGATTCTAATACCACAAAATTATATTTTCTGTAATTTAAACTAATTAATAAATGAATCGTTATATTTTTTGGTTTTTAAAATCCTGTTGGATATTCTTCAACCGGTTTCTTTTTAAAATAAAAGTAAAACTACAGATAATAAATGATAATCGTACATTTTTTATACTTTTCTAGATCAAGGATAAATATAGTTCAGTTTTGACCATTATTTTTCTTTACATTTCACTAAATTTTATTTTTTTCCCCCTTATTTATCGCTTTAGTTTTTAAATATCGCGTTATTTTTATTAAAATTTGGAATATATTCTAAAAATGATCACAGCACTATATATCTCCGTCATATTTTTATTTGAATTTATACTATATAATCTATATGATGGATTAGAAAATCTACAAGTTGGTAACTTTATCCTTGAATACAAATACTATATTCTTATGCGATTTATATCAGTAAAATACAACTTCATTGTAACTATGTCGCTAATTTCCATGTTTGTTATTGGTTTTTATGGTAACTATTATATTATTTGCATGTTTTTTTCGGCGATTATATACTTTTTACGTGCTCTTATCTATAATTTTATTAACATCTTACCATTTTTATTTGTTCTTTTTGCTGTAAAAGTATAATTAAACCTTATTACTTTCTTTTTTATAATTTGTATTATAAAATTTTGCACATTTTATGTTCATTTCTCTGAAAATTTTAATTTTTTGCGCTTTTTTGGATATTAAATCTATCAATTAATGAATTTCCAATAAACACATTAGATTGGCATAATTCTTCAATAATTAATATATATATCTATAATATACATTATACTGGATTTTCCAACTTTAAAGAACTTCTCATTATTTGTTCTACATAATTCTTTTAACATAAATATTTTCATACAGTTAGAGTATTTATAAAAAAAGTGATGATAAAACTATATTGGTGAGTTATATTATGCAAAACCTTTGTTTAAGATTCTATTGTTAAGAAATTATTATTTTTTTATAATTTTTTTTCTTTTTCATATAAAGAAATATACTGGTAAAATCGATAAAGTTAGATCGTTTATTCATTTATAACAAAAAATTGACAAGTTATTCAAAAGAGATACAAAAATGTATAAAAACGTATAATTGTTTGAAAAAACGAAATAAATCATCTTCTATTGTCATAACCTTTTATTTGGTTATTATAAATACCTTTAGTTCTAGGCACTACTATAGTATGATTTCTAATAGTATTTGTTCTTTTTAATATAATTATGTCTTTTTTTTCTATTTTAAATAGCATAATCTGTAATATTATTGATTTTTATTCTTTCATTCTCACATTTTAAGAAGCTTTTTTTGTTTTATTATCATTTATATATATTATTTTTCTTCTTTCTGGTTATGTATATATCTTGTATGTTAAAATAAAAAGCTTATTCCATGATAAATTTATGATAATAGTCGATTTTTTTTATTAATATTCTATGTGCTATGTTATATTATTAATTTTTTATGCTCTATTATAGCAAAAGATGTCTGCGATGGAAATAAAAACATATTTTGGATATATTTCATGCAAATAAACGTTGTCTTTGTCTTTTTTTATGTTTATTTTTATATTTTAGCTGGATCGAGTCACCTGAAAAGCCGAATAAGTTCAGTTGAATATGTCCGCTAGCATAAAAAAACTACGACAATGATAATATTGGCATATTAAATACGATTTTTGACGTTTATGATGAAGAAAAATCTCTTTTTTATTGTATATTATACCATGAAATTAGCTATATCAAGTTTTTTTTATTTTGCATTATAACAGATATTTTGTATACTCTCTTAGCCATAGCGGATATCTGTATATATGTTTTTAAGTCTATTTTACATTGTAAAAGGTGAATTTATTGATTTATCGGTCAATTTTAAGTTTTATGTGTTGCCATATCTATTTCTGTTTCGAAAAAAAAACTTAAGACCAAGCCAAGTTTGTTTAGAAAAGAAGACTTTAATGCTTCAATAATATCAAAATCATAAAGAAGTGTTTTTTTCAATTCATATGACATATTATTTGCGATTTTCGTTATAATTTTATGAAATGTGAAAAAAGGGGATTTTTTTTCTTATAATAGAATTCTATTTTATATGAAAACAATCTTTTTATATGCAGCATACTGAGAAAAAACATAAATATTGTCTTTTTCTTGTTTCTGAAGATTTTATGTCGGGATTTAGGCTACTATTTTTTTTCTTTGTTTTAGTGGCTTTTCTACGTATAATTATCTTTCATACAATAAAAAGAATAATAAAATTGGTTTGGCAAACGATGACATACACATTAAATAAATATTATTTTTATTCGAGAATTCAGTAGAAAGTCTAAGGGGCCTATTATTTTTTTCTTTTTTTGCAAAATTAATAATATATCCCATTGAACAAATGTTTATATCTTATAAAGACAATAATATATGATTAAGTTGTCTTTTTTTATTTTATTGACTTCGATGTACATTTATATTATATTTTAGGCATGTTTCTTACGTACGAAAATAAAAGGTGGATAATGCTATAATAGGCAATTTTTATCTGTTAAATGTTATAGAAAGTTAGTAAATTTTTTAAGTTAACGAATAAAAATGTTTTTTTTCTTCTTTTTTTTTTAATTTTTTTTATATTCCTAATCATCTAAAATACTAACTTTTTCGATTTGTTATAACACTGAGATGAAATAAAAACTAAATATAGTAATTTTTGTACATTATACACACTCATCGATAACACATTTTGGTAAAATAGACATGTTTTTGAGCTTAAATCTGCTTGCTAAAGTAAAACAAACAACAGATTTAATGATCATAAATTTGAAGAAAGTGGTTTTTTATAAACTAGTCAGGTGAGTTATATGCTATTTGATACAAAAAGTCACCTAAATAACTATTAAGAGATGCTAATTCTGTTAGATAGCTGAATAAAAACTCTTTTTGGTATTATACTACCGCAAATTAACACGTCTAATGTTGAATATAACTATAATAGTACATTTATAGCGAATTGTTGTTAAAAAAATCCATAAAGTGTTAAATAGTTGAGCTAGAATAGAGAAAAAATGTCTATTTTAAAATACAGTGCTTTTTACATACTATTTCCTAAATATATAAGAATATGCATGACATTTTTCTATTAAAATCTAGTTATTGATAGTTTTATTTTATATTTTTTTCTTATAACATTTATTTATAATGCATTTATCATATAATAAAAAAGTAGCAAGCCTTTTTGTAGATTTGTTATGTTTAAAAAGATAAAAAAACATACAAAAATACAATACATGTTGATCTTATATCTAGTGCAAATAAATAATACTTAATTTTATTGTAAAAAGTGTATTTTATAGCAAAATATTCGACAATTTATATATGATAATCTATGTTTTATGTTTCTATAAAAAAAATAGATTTATATTTTTAGAATTACGATGCAATGAACACAACAATAGAGTCGCCCTTCTAGGGTAGGGGCGACTCTATTATTATATTTATCACTCGTTTATGATATTATTTCTTACCATGTTTTCAATGATCAGTTAATCTTCATCTAAAATCTTTCAGTTTTAGTGAATAAAATATAAAGCCATTGATGTCTTTTACAAATTTCATAGCCTTTTATCACTTTTTTGTAATGAAAAAAAAACATCAAAATATGTATATATTACGGAATAAAACATAAATAAGTGATATAATTGCAATATATAATCACTTTTATATTTTAAGATTGCTTCAACAGCCAAATATTTTAAAATTATATCCAAAAATGTAATAAATACATTTTTCGTAATTTCTTGGCAACATAAAACCTGGATTTTATATAACTTGCATTATTTAAATTGTTGTATTTTAGATATTTAATATATTTATGTTTGATAGAATGAATTGTCTACAAAAGTTATCACAAATAAGTTCTGATGCTTTTTTCTATAGTAAAAGTTTACATTTATTTGTGATGTTAAATCTATTCGATTGACATAAAAAATCACATATCCGTGTTTGACAAAAACGATAAAAAATACTATTAGTGGTATGAAACAATATAAAAAAGGTTTTTTATGCAATTCCTTCTGCTACTATTTGAAGTTTTCGTTTTTAAAATCCATGAACTGTAACTATTAAAACTTATCCTCTGTATCGTAGTGTAAGTTTGATCTTAAAAATACAATGTTTTTTTCCCTTTTCTTGATAATCTGTTTTATTTGTTTATAAAATTGCATACTAAGCCTTGTGTGAATAAAAAAAGTTTTTTTTTTGTTTTTATAGATAATTGATTTCGAATTATATGTTTAACTATTTAAAGATTAATATTTAATTGCATAACTATTTTTTTTCTTATAAATAGGTTTGAATATTACTCGTTAGATTTTTATATGTTTAACTATTTAAAAACGATATTTTTGTTTTACTATATATACTTTTATAGATCCTTCTCTGATATTTTAAAAAACTGAGTTTATTCATATGCGTTATAGTTTTTTTGCGTCATTTAATTAACATCAAAAAACATTTATTTCCAGAGAAACTTCTTCTATATGAACTATTTTATTATTTTATACTTTATTATATTTGATTTGAATAGCGTAATATAATGTTTTTATATTTATTCTCTAATCGATATAACTATTACATTATGATAAATTTTGTTTCTGTTTCTGTTTTTATATAAATAAAATCAAAAATCGTATGTTATTTTAGATTTTTTTTTTATTTGTTAAACTAAATAATATATTTGTTGTTTTTTTTACAAATCGATAAAAACTAGAAAATTTATTATTATATTTTAAACCAATTTTGTTGCTATTTATCTTCCATTTTTTAATAAATCTAATAGTTAGCTTTTCAAATATGAACATAAATTTTATATTTCTAGATTTGAAAATTCATGGTTTTATCCACATAAATGATGTAAATATTGAATTGCCAAGCATTTACTGTTTCACTAGAATATTGAAGTGTAATTTTTATATTTTTAGAATTATATACAAGAATTATGATATATTCCGAAGATATATGTTTTATAATGATTTAAGACGTGGGTTAAATAAAATCAATTTTGTAATTTTTTTTTTTGAAATTTTATAAAGATGGATTTTGTCTGAAGGTTCAAATTTTACAATGATTATAGACATGGGTTAAATAAATTAATTTTTGAAATTTTTTTTAGCAAGATTCAATCGAAGGTTCAAATTTTACAATGACTAAAGACATGGGTTTAATAAATTAAATATACACTGTAAATTGAATAATTATTTGATATTATTTCTATATCAACATTTGCTTTTTTGTTTTTATGTTTTTCGTTTTTCGTTGGATATAATTATTTGCTTATAATAATTCAATTTTGTGTCTTAATGTATTAATAATCTTTAGCTTCTATAAGATGTTTTATCGTATATGTTAAATATCCTGTTTTGCTTTATTTTACATATAATAAACTTGATTTATGCATTTTGAATTTTACTTAAGAATGTATATAAAGGTTTAATATTGTTACTTTATATGAAATTATATTTTATGATTTATAATAAGCTAATACTAGAATATCTTTCATTTATTTATTTTTTGTAAAAAGTGCGCGATTCTTATAAAAAAAATTATATTTTACTAGAATTGATGAATATAAATTTATGAATCCTTTTATTTTTTAGTTTTTATAAACCTGTGTTATGTTCTCAACAGTTTTCTTTTGCCCTTTATCTAAAAAAGCTCACTAAAATGGTCATTGATCAAATTTACCCCTTTTCTAGATAAGGAAATTAAATTATACGATTTTTACCTTGATATTTCCGTCTATTTCACCGAATTTTTGTCATATACTGATATTTTATCCATTGAGTTAATATTTAAGCGTTTTTTTTCTGAAAAGAAGACATATATTCGAAAAATAATAATCTCTCTGTATATCCTTTATCAGATTTTCTATTTTAGTTTATCTTTTTAATCATCGCTATGATAACATTAAAGTCCGAAAGTTAATGTTTTTGTATTCTTATGCAATGTAGATCATAAATATATAACTAAATTGTAATAATGCCATTATTTATAGGAGATTTATATGTTTTATCCTTTTCAATGATAATTATACCACCATTTTTATGGTTTTTAATATTTTTTTACTTTTTACCATCCCTTAATCCACAAAATTATTAATAATTTACTTTTTTATTGTAAAAGTAAAATTAATTCTTATTACTTTTATAATATTTATCTTTAAATTCTGAACAATGGTTTTTTCTTTTTATTATAAATAAAAAATATATTCATTCTATTTTATTTTATTTTGTTATTATTGGATATTTTATCTTTAGATTAAGATATTCGAACATATCGTGATGTTAGAAAAGCGTTCATAAAAAAAATTATATGCGAGCATATTGTTTTTCTATTCTAATTTTGAACTTTCTAGATGTAAAATATAGTTATCAAAACATTTGATTTTTCTTTTAAATTGGATTACGAGAAAGAATAACAAAAAAGAACAATATTTTTTATATAATATAAACACTACATTGTGATCTATTTTATTATATTTTTCACCATTTTTTTACAAACTATTATACTTTTTTTTTATAAATTATTTATCCTTATATTCTTCTGATTTTATTTAAATTTTCATTTAGAATCTATAAATTAATAAATCACCATAAAATTCTTAATATTGGCATAAATAATAATAATAAGCGATATATATGTCTATTATATACATTAAACTAGATTTTCTGGTTCTAAAGATCTTCACATCAATCGTTCTTTATAATATTCAAAACCATAAATATTTTATTATGTTAAGATTATTTGTCAATTAAACAATAATATTAAAATTTTTGTGATTTAATTATATGTATTTTTATTTGTTATTTATTTCTTTGTTTAAGACTCTCTTGTTAATAAATTATTATATTTTTAAGTTTTTTTTTATTTTTCATGTATATAGAAATATACTGCCGAAATCGAAATAGTTTTCGTGCTTAGTAATTTAGTATAATCTAATAATGGATTCATCTTTTAAGAAAATGAAGTTTTCAAAGGAAATATAAATAGATTGAAAATTCAAACGCAATATTTTATATTTTCGACACTAGATATTAGAATTTTATGTAAATATTTTCAGTTTAATGCTCTAATATGATAATATTGATATATAAATTACGTCTCTGATAGAAAACTATAGTTATTGTTTTATTTTATTCCGCATAAATTGTAATTTTTATTGATTATTTGTGGCTCTATTATCATATTTATACCAATCTTTTGGTTTTTTTCTTTATATAGGCGGTTTTCTACTCTTCTATTTGATTAGAAAAAATCCTTTATGTTAAAAAAACAATCTTTTATTTAATATTTAATGTTATTCGTCATTTTTATTATAAATATTTCATGCGTCATGTTATATTATCGATGTTCTATGCTATTTTAAATATAATATGTCTGCAGCGAGATGAGAAAAAACAAGTTTTATGCATTTCGTTTGTAACAAAAAGACATATCAATCATATTTTAAACATAATTTTATTACTTTTAGCTGAATTATGTCGCTGAATAGCCGAATAAGAGGTGATAAATATGTCCACTAGCACAGAAAGAAATAGTACAATGATAATTTATGACATGAAGAATACATTATCTAAAGTCGATAGAAGATAAAATCATCTTTTTGTGTATATATAGCCATAACCAACTTGGTTATATTTAAGATTTTTTTATTTTATAATGGATATTTATATACTCTATTAGACATAGCTAAAATTTGTACATATGTTTTACTAGGTTTCGTTATTTAGAAAAGGTGAATTTATTGATTTTTTGGTCAATTCCGAGTTTTATGTGTTGCCATATTTCTTTCTGTCTTAAAAAAAACCTAGAACCAAGCCCTGTTTACCGAAAAAACCAATTTTTACAAGCTGTTCAATCTATGATAAGCTAAGAAACACATTCTGGCTATCACATATTTTTCATTATCTGCGATTTTTTTATAACTAATGAACATCGCAAAAAATGGGATTTTTTTTCTTATGATTAAATTAAGTTTTCTTATTGAAATTATTTTTTAAAAACGTAAAATACTAAGAAAATCATAAATTTTATATTTTTCTTGTTTCTGAAACTTTTATGTGTGGATTTAGTCGACTATTTTTTTTCTTAATTTTAGTGGTTTTTTTATGTGATAATAACTATCATATAAACCAAATCGAAAAAAAATGTTTTGAATTTTAAATCAATATAGATTATGCTTGATGTATTTTGATATGGGATTTTAGTAGAAAGTTTAAGGGTCCTATTATTATTTTTTCTTTTAATGATCAATTACATAAAATATTGAATATATTTTTATATCTTAATAAAATATTCAATTATAAAACAAGATTTTGATATCATTTAATTGACTTTGATGTCTTTTAAATAGGATTTTTTAAGTATGTTTCTTATATACGAAAAAAGGGATGGATAATACTAAACTCAGAGATTTTTCTACATTGAACATCTAAATAAGCTTTTTGCGATCTAGTAAAACAAGATTTATGTTTTTTTCTTCTTTTTTTTTATAATTATATGAAATTTTTTTGTAATTCTAATCATCTAAAATACTAACTTGATCGATATCTTATTACACTGAGATAGAATTTTTACTGAATAATGGAATTTATGTAACCTATACACACTCTTAGATAATATATTTCTGTAAATTAGGTATGATTTTGAGATTGAATCTGGATGCTAAAGTTTTAAAAACGTCAAATTTTATGATTTCTAATCTGAAAAAGGTAATTTGCAAAGTTATAAATAGATTTATATGCTATTTGATATATATAGTCGCCTAAGCTGCTATAAAAGGTGCTTATTCTGTAAGTAGCTAACGACCAAGGCTTTTTTATTGGATTGAACTGCCGCAGATTACCTAATATAGGTTTCGTGATCATAAATCATATATTTTACATACTAAATACCGTTAAAACAACTCAAAAGGTGCTAAAAAGTATAGCTAGGATAAAGAAAAAATGTACATTTTAGAATACAGTGTTAGTTAAATACATTGTCTACCCTAAATGATTGAAATGACATATTTTTCTGTGCATCTATATATTTAAGTAGATTCATTTTCTGTTTTTTGCCATATAAAATTTGTTCTTAATGTATTATCTATATAATAAAAATAGTAACTAGACATTTTTTTATATTTTTCATGTTTAAAAAATCTACAATAATATATAAAAAATGAACATTATTATAAAATGCGCAGTGCAAAGTAAATATAAATTACATTCCATTGGATAGGTGTATTTATAAACAAAAAAGCATATATTTTATATATGATAATCCCTTTTTATGGTTCTCTTATAAAAATAGATTTACTACACGTTTATGTTGATTTTTTGCAATCTTTTATGCTGGTTTATATATATTCCCGACTCATGTATAGTTATTTTTTCTTATAATAGCGTCCAGTTTAGTGAGGTAAATAATTAGGCGTTGAAGTTCTTTACAAACTCAATAGCCTTTTATCACTTATGTGCATCTAAAAAAAAACATCCAAATCTGTGCTAAATCACAAAATATAGCATATATAAATAATTTTATTGCAAGATTCAACCACTCTTTTATTTAAAGATTCTTTAAATGATCAAAAAGCGTAATTTTTATTGAAAATACATTAAATACGGTTTTCGTCTTATCAGCTAAAAATCTGGATTTAATAAAAATATTCTATTTAAATGGTAGTATATATGAAATTTTTTATATTTATTGTTAATAGAATAAGATGTTGACAAAAGTAATTACGAGTGTGTATCTTATATATTAAAAGCTTATATCAATTCGTGATATGTAATTCTATTCGATTGACATAAAAAATACATTCTTTGTTTTAAAGAAATATTGAAACATTAATAATCTCGTAGTTTTATAAAAAATGTATATAAAGGGTTTTTTTTGCTAAATATCGAAGCTTTTATTTGTAATCCATGAACAATAAAAAATAGTTTATCTATTATATAGTTCTGAAATAAAACATTCAAAAAATAAAGTTTTTTTCCTGTTTATGCTGAACGTGTTTTATTTCTTTATAAATTGCTTTCTAAGTCATGTCAGAATAAATAAGTTTTTTTTTTTCATTGTCAAGAATCATTGTTTTCGATTTACATGTATAACTATTTCAATCATTATATTTAATTGCATAATAGTATCTAACTCTTTTTTTTCTTAATAAAAAAGTTTGAATATTACTAAATATATTTTTTTATTTTTAACTATTTCAATAGGATTTTTGTATGTTTGACTATGTATGTTTTATAGATTATATCTTATTATTTTAAAAGACTGTGTATATTTGTATGCTTAAAAGATTGTTATCTGTATTTTAAAAAAACAAAAAATCGCAAATAATTTGTAGAGAAACTTCTTTACATGTTAAATCATAAGTTTTTATACATTATATACTGATGAACTGTTTAATATGTCTAAAATGTACATTAATTATTATTTTGAACTATATTGTTGATAAAAGATATGTTTTTTTACCCATTTCTAATCGATATAACTATTACATTATGATAAATTCTGTATACTGTTTCTGTTTTTATATAAATAAAATCAAAAATCGAATGTTATATTAGAATTCATTTCTATGTGTAAATATAAATCATATCTTGGTTTTTTGTACAAATTGATGAAAACTAGAAAAATTATTATTATATTTAAAAACAATTTTATGTGCATTCATTCCTCTTTTTAGTATAAATGAAGCTTTATTAATTTAATTATCTTGCATTTACTAAAAATCTAATAGTTAGCTATTCAAATGTGAACATAAATTTTACATTTCTAGATTTAAAAATTCATGGTTTTATCCACATAAATTATTGAATTGGCATACTTTACTGTTAGACTAAAATATTATAGTAGAATTTTCATATTTTTGAAATTTTATTCAAGAATTATGGTATACTCCGAAGATTTATAATTTTTTAAATTATTTTAGACGTGGGTCGAATAAAATATACATTGTAAATATTAAACTCTAAATATTATTTATTCGATATTATAAATCAAGATTTGCAGTTTTATTTTTATGTTATACGTTTTTCATTCGAAATAAAAGATTTTGAGATATTTATTTGTTAACTATTTATTCAAGCTTGCATCTTATATTTTAATAATATTTAGCTTCTAAGAGACGTTTAATCTGTATAATTAATACCTTTTTGATCTATATTATAGATAATAATCTTGATTTGTTCTTTTTTTTAATAAAGTTCACATATTGTTTCTTTATATGGTACTATTAATGTATCACCGAATGTTAGAATAGGTTTTATTTATTTATTTTCTCTAAAAGGTGCGATTCTAATACCACAAAATTATATTTTCTGTAATTTAAACTAATTAATAAATGAATCGTTATATTTTTTGGTTTTTAAAATCCTGTTGGATATTCTTCAACCGGTTTCTTTTTAAAATAAAAGTAAAACTACAGATAATAAATGATAATCGTACATTTTTTATACTTTTCTAGATCAAGGATAAATATAGTTCAGTTTTGACCATTATTTTTCTTTACATTTCACTAAATTTTATTTTTTTCCCCCTTATTTATCGCTTTAGTTTTTAAATATCGCGTTATTTTTATTAAAATTTGGAATATATTCTAAAAATGATCACAGCACTATATATCTCCGTCATATTTTTATTTGAATTTATACTATATAATCTATATGATGGATTAGAAAATCTACAAGTTGGTAACTTTATCCTTGAATACAAATACTATATTCTTATGCGATTTATATCAGTAAAATACAACTTCATTGTAACTATGTCGCTAATTTCCATGTTTGTTATTGGTTTTTATGGTAACTATTATATTATTTGCATGTTTTTTTCGGCGATTATATACTTTTTACGTGCTCTTATCTATAATTTTATTAACATCTTACCATTTTTATTTGTTCTTTTTGCTGTAAAAGTATAATTAAACCTTATTACTTTCTTTTTTATAATTTGTATTATAAAATTTTGCCCATTTTATGTTCATTTCTCTGAAAATTTTAATTTTTTGCGCTTTTTTGGATATTAAATCTATCAATTAATGAATTTCCAATAAACACATTAGATTGGCATAATTCTTCAATAATTAATATATATATCTATAATATACATTATACTGGATTTTCCAACTTTAAAGAACTTCTCATTATTTGTTCTACATAATTCTTTTAACATAAATATTTTCATACAGTTAGAGTATTTATAAAAAAAGTGATGATAAAACTATATTGGTGAGTTATATTATGCAAAACCTTTGTTTAAGATTCTATTGTTAAGAAATTATTATTTTTTTATAATTTTTTTTCTTTTTCATATAAAGAAATATACTGGTAAAATCGATAAAGTTAGATCGTTTATTCATTTATAACAAAAAATTGACAAGTTATTCAAAAGAGATACAAAAATGTATAAAAACGTATAATTGTTTGAAAAAACGAAATAAATCATCTTCTATTGTCATAACCTTTTATTTGGTTATTATAAATACCTTTAGTTCTAGGCACTACTATAGTATGATTTCTAATAGTATTTGTTCTTTTTAATATAATTATGTCTTTTTTTTCTATTTTAAATAGCATAATCTGTAATATTATTGATTTTTATTCTTTCATTCTCACATTTTAAGAAGCTTTTTTTGTTTTATTATCATTTATATATATTATTTTTCTTCTTTCTGGTTATGTATATATCTTGTATGTTAAAATAAAAAGCTTATTCCATGATAAATTTATGATAATAGTCGATTTTTTTTATTAATATTCTATGTGCTATGTTATATTATTAATTTTTTATGCTCTATTATAGCAAAAGATGTCTGCGATGGAAATAAAAACATATTTTGGATATATTTCATGCAAATAAACGTTGTCTTTGTCTTTTTTTATGTTTATTTTTATATTTTAGCTGGATCGAGTCACCTGAAAAGCCGAATAAGTTCAGTTGAATATGTCCGCTAGCATAAAAAAACTACGACAATGATAATATTGGCATATTAAATACGATTTTTGACGTTTATGATGAAGAAAAATCTCTTTTTTATTGTATATTATACCATGAAATTAGCTATATCAAGTTTTTTTTATTTTGCATTATAACAGATATTTTGTATACTCTCTTAGCCATAGCGGATATCTGTATATATGTTTTTAAGTCTATTTTACATTGTAAAAGGTGAATTTATTGATTTATCGGTCAATTTTAAGTTTTATGTGTTGCCATATCTATTTCTGTTTCGAAAAAAAAACTTAAGACCAAGCCAAGTTTGTTTAGAAAAGAAGACTTTAATGCTTCAATAATATCAAAATCATAAAGAAGTGTTTTTTTCAATTCATATGACATATTATTTGCGATTTTCGTTATAATTTTATGAAATGTGAAAAAAGGGGATTTTTTTTCTTATAATAGAATTCTATTTTATATGAAAACAATCTTTTTATATGCAGCATACTGAGAAAAAACATAAATATTGTCTTTTTCTTGTTTCTGAAGATTTTATGTCGGGATTTAGGCTACTATTTTTTTTCTTTGTTTTAGTGGCTTTTCTACGTATAATTATCTTTCATACAATAAAAAGAATAATAAAATTGGTTTGGCAAACGATGACATACACATTAAATAAATATTATTTTTATTCGAGAATTCAGTAGAAAGTCTAAGGGGCCTATTATTTTTTTCTTTTTTTGCAAAATTAATAATATATCCCATTGAACAAATGTTTATATCTTATAAAGACAATAATATATGATTAAGTTGTCTTTTTTTATTTTATTGACTTCGATGTACATTTATATTATATTTTAGGCATGTTTCTTACGTACGAAAATAAAAGGTGGATAATGCTATAATAGGCAATTTTTATCTGTTAAATGTTATAGAAAGTTAGTAAATTTTTTAAGTTAACGAATAAAAATGTTTTTTTTCTTCTTTTTTTTTTAATTTTTTTTATATTCCTAATCATCTAAAATACTAACTTTTTCGATTTGTTATAACACTGAGATGAAATAAAAACTAAATATAGTAATTTTTGTACATTATACACACTCATCGATAACACATTTTGGTAAAATAGACATGTTTTTGAGCTTAAATCTGCTTGCTAAAGTAAAACAAACAACAGATTTAATGATCATAAATTTGAAGAAAGTGGTTTTTTATAAACTAGTCAGGTGAGTTATATGCTATTTGATACAAAAAGTCACCTAAATAACTATTAAGAGATGCTAATTCTGTTAGATAGCTGAATAAAAACTCTTTTTGGTATTATACTACCGCAAATTAACACGTCTAATGTTGAATATAACTATAATAGTACATTTATAGCGAATTGTTGTTAAAAAAATCCATAAAGTGTTAAATAGTTGAGCTAGAATAGAGAAAAAATGTCTATTTTAAAATACAGTGCTTTTTACATACTATTTCCTAAATATATAAGAATATGCATGACATTTTTCTATTAAAATCTAGTTATTGATAGTTTTATTTTATATTTTTTTCTTATAACATTTATTTATAATGCATTTATCATATAATAAAAAAGTAGCAAGCCTTTTTGTAGATTTGTTATGTTTAAAAAGATAAAAAAACATACAAAAATACAATACATGTTGATCTTATATCTAGTGCAAATAAATAATACTTAATTTTATTGTAAAAAGTGTATTTTATAGCAAAATATTCGACAATTTATATATGATAATCTATGTTTTATGTTTCTATAAAAAAAATAGATTTATATTTTTAGAATTACGATGCAATGAACACAACAATAGAGTCGCCCTTCTAGGGTAGGGGCGACTCTATTATTATATTTATCACTCGTTTATGATATTATTTCTTACCATGTTTTCAATGATCAGTTAATCTTCATCTAAAATCTTTCAGTTTTAGTGAATAAAATATAAAGCCATTGATGTCTTTTACAAATTTCATAGCCTTTTATCACTTTTTTGTAATGAAAAAAAAACATCAAAATATGTATATATTACGGAATAAAACATAAATAAGTGATATAATTGCAATATATAATCACTTTTATATTTTAAGATTGCTTCAACAGCCAAATATTTTAAAATTATATCCAAAAATGTAATAAATACATTTTTCGTAATTTCTTGGCAACATAAAACCTGGATTTTATATAACTTGCATTATTTAAATTGTTGTATTTTAGATATTTAATATATTTATGTTTGATAGAATGAATTGTCTACAAAAGTTATCACAAATAAGTTCTGATGCTTTTTTCTATAGTAAAAGTTTACATTTATTTGTGATGTTAAATCTATTCGATTGACATAAAAAATCACATATCCGTGTTTGACAAAAACGATAAAAAATACTATTAGTGGTATGAAACAATATAAAAAAGGTTTTTTATGCAATTCCTTCTGCTACTATTTGAAGTTTTCGTTTTTAAAATCCATGAACTGTAACTATTAAAACTTATCCTCTGTATCGTAGTGTAAGTTTGATCTTAAAAATACAATGTTTTTTTCCCTTTTCTTGATAATCTGTTTTATTTGTTTATAAAATTGCATACTAAGCCTTGTGTGAATAAAAAAAGTTTTTTTTTTGTTTTTATAGATAATTGATTTCGAATTATATGTTTAACTATTTAAAGATTAATATTTAATTGCATAACTATTTTTTTTCTTATAAATAGGTTTGAATATTACTCGTTAGATTTTTATATGTTTAACTATTTAAAAACGATATTTTTGTTTTACTATATATACTTTTATAGATCCTTCTCTGATATTTTAAAAAACTGAGTTTATTCATATGCGTTATAGTTTTTTTGCGTCATTTAATTAACATCAAAAAACATTTATTTCCAGAGAAACTTCTTCTATATGAACTATTTTATTATTTTATACTTTATTATATTTGATTTGAATAGCGTAATATAATGTTTTTATATTTATTCTCTAATCGATATAACTATTACATTATGATAAATTTTGTTTCTGTTTCTGTTTTTATATAAATAAAATCAAAAATCGTATGTTATTTTAGATTTTTTTTTTATTTGTTAAACTAAATAATATATTTGTTGTTTTTTTTACAAATCGATAAAAACTAGAAAATTTATTATTATATTTTAAACCAATTTTGTTGCTATTTATCTTCCATTTTTTAATAAATCTAATAGTTAGCTTTTCAAATATGAACATAAATTTTATATTTCTAGATTTGAAAATTCATGGTTTTATCCACATAAATGATGTAAATATTGAATTGCCAAGCATTTACTGTTTCACTAGAATATTGAAGTGTAATTTTTATATTTTTAGAATTATATACAAGAATTATGATATATTCCGAAGATATATGTTTTATAATGATTTAAGACGTGGGTTAAATAAAATCAATTTTGTAATTTTTTTTTTTGAAATTTTATAAAGATGGATTTTGTCTGAAGGTTCAAATTTTACAATGATTATAGACATGGGTTAAATAAATTAATTTTTGAAATTTTTTTTAGCAAGATTCAATCGAAGGTTCAAATTTTACAATGACTAAAGACATGGGTTTAATAAATTAAATATACACTGTAAATTGAATAATTATTTGATATTATTTCTATATCAACATTTGCTTTTTTGTTTTTATGTTTTTCGTTTTTCGTTGGATATAATTATTTGCTTATAATAATTCAATTTTGTGTCTTAATGTATTAATAATCTTTAGCTTCTATAAGATGTTTTATCGTATATGTTAAATATCCTGTTTTGCTTTATTTTACATATAATAAACTTGATTTATGCATTTTGAATTTTACTTAAGAATGTATATAAAGGTTTAATATTGTTACTTTATATGAAATTATATTTTATGATTTATAATAAGCTAATACTAGAATATCTTTCATTTATTTATTTTTTGTAAAAAGTGCGCGATTCTTATAAAAAAAATTATATTTTACTAGAATTGATGAATATAAATTTATGAATCCTTTTATTTTTTAGTTTTTATAAACCTGTGTTATGTTCTCAACAGTTTTCTTTTGCCCTTTATCTAAAAAAGCTCACTAAAATGGTCATTGATCAAATTTACCCCTTTTCTAGATAAGGAAATTAAATTATACGATTTTTACCTTGATATTTCCGTCTATTTCACCGAATTTTTGTCATATACTGATATTTTATCCATTGAGTTAATATTTAAGCGTTTTTTTTCTGAAAAGAAGACATATATTCGAAAAATAATAATCTCTCTGTATATCCTTTATCAGATTTTCTATTTTAGTTTATCTTTTTAATCATCGCTATGATAACATTAAAGTCCGAAAGTTAATGTTTTTGTATTCTTATGCAATGTAGATCATAAATATATAACTAAATTGTAATAATGCCATTATTTATAGGAGATTTATATGTTTTATCCTTTTCAATGATAATTATACCACCATTTTTATGGTTTTTAATATTTTTTTACTTTTTACCATCCCTTAATCCACAAAATTATTAATAATTTACTTTTTTATTGTAAAAGTAAAATTAATTCTTATTACTTTTATAATATTTATCTTTAAATTCTGAACAATGGTTTTTTCTTTTTATTATAAATAAAAAATATATTCATTCTATTTTATTTTATTTTGTTATTATTGGATATTTTATCTTTAGATTAAGATATTCGAACATATCGTGATGTTAGAAAAGCGTTCATAAAAAAAATTATATGCGAGCATATTGTTTTTCTATTCTAATTTTGAACTTTCTAGATGTAAAATATAGTTATCAAAACATTTGATTTTTCTTTTAAATTGGATTACGAGAAAGAATAACAAAAAAGAACAATATTTTTTATATAATATAAACACTACATTGTGATCTATTTTATTATATTTTTCACCATTTTTTTACAAACTATTATACTTTTTTTTTATAAATTATTTATCCTTATATTCTTCTGATTTTATTTAAATTTTCATTTAGAATCTATAAATTAATAAATCACCATAAAATTCTTAATATTGGCATAAATAATAATAATAAGCGATATATATGTCTATTATATACATTAAACTAGATTTTCTGGTTCTAAAGATCTTCACATCAATCGTTCTTTATAATATTCAAAACCATAAATATTTTATTATGTTAAGATTATTTGTCAATTAAACAATAATATTAAAATTTTTGTGATTTAATTATATGTATTTTTATTTGTTATTTATTTCTTTGTTTAAGACTCTCTTGTTAATAAATTATTATATTTTTAAGTTTTTTTTTATTTTTCATGTATATAGAAATATACTGCCGAAATCGAAATAGTTTTCGTGCTTAGTAATTTAGTATAATCTAATAATGGATTCATCTTTTAAGAAAATGAAGTTTTCAAAGGAAATATAAATAGATTGAAAATTCAAACGCAATATTTTATATTTTCGACACTAGATATTAGAATTTTATGTAAATATTTTCAGTTTAATGCTCTAATATGATAATATTGATATATAAATTACGTCTCTGATAGAAAACTATAGTTATTGTTTTATTTTATTCCGCATAAATTGTAATTTTTATTGATTATTTGTGGCTCTATTATCATATTTATACCAATCTTTTGGTTTTTTTCTTTATATAGGCGGTTTTCTACTCTTCTATTTGATTAGAAAAAATCCTTTATGTTAAAAAAACAATCTTTTATTTAATATTTAATGTTATTCGTCATTTTTATTATAAATATTTCATGCGTCATGTTATATTATCGATGTTCTATGCTATTTTAAATATAATATGTCTGCAGCGAGATGAGAAAAAACAAGTTTTATGCATTTCGTTTGTAACAAAAAGACATATCAATCATATTTTAAACATAATTTTATTACTTTTAGCTGAATTATGTCGCTGAATAGCCGAATAAGAGGTGATAAATATGTCCACTAGCACAGAAAGAAATAGTACAATGATAATTTATGACATGAAGAATACATTATCTAAAGTCGATAGAAGATAAAATCATCTTTTTGTGTATATATAGCCATAACCAACTTGGTTATATTTAAGATTTTTTTATTTTATAATGGATATTTATATACTCTATTAGACATAGCTAAAATTTGTACATATGTTTTACTAGGTTTCGTTATTTAGAAAAGGTGAATTTATTGATTTTTTGGTCAATTCCGAGTTTTATGTGTTGCCATATTTCTTTCTGTCTTAAAAAAAACCTAGAACCAAGCCCTGTTTACCGAAAAAACCAATTTTTACAAGCTGTTCAATCTATGATAAGCTAAGAAACACATTCTGGCTATCACATATTTTTCATTATCTGCGATTTTTTTATAACTAATGAACATCGCAAAAAATGGGATTTTTTTTCTTATGATTAAATTAAGTTTTCTTATTGAAATTATTTTTTAAAAACGTAAAATACTAAGAAAATCATAAATTTTATATTTTTCTTGTTTCTGAAACTTTTATGTGTGGATTTAGTCGACTATTTTTTTTCTTAATTTTAGTGGTTTTTTTATGTGATAATAACTATCATATAAACCAAATCGAAAAAAAATGTTTTGAATTTTAAATCAATATAGATTATGCTTGATGTATTTTGATATGGGATTTTAGTAGAAAGTTTAAGGGTCCTATTATTATTTTTTCTTTTAATGATCAATTACATAAAATATTGAATATATTTTTATATCTTAATAAAATATTCAATTATAAAACAAGATTTTGATATCATTTAATTGACTTTGATGTCTTTTAAATAGGATTTTTTAAGTATGTTTCTTATATACGAAAAAAGGGATGGATAATACTAAACTCAGAGATTTTTCTACATTGAACATCTAAATAAGCTTTTTGCGATCTAGTAAAACAAGATTTATGTTTTTTTCTTCTTTTTTTTTATAATTATATGAAATTTTTTTGTAATTCTAATCATCTAAAATACTAACTTGATCGATATCTTATTACACTGAGATAGAATTTTTACTGAATAATGGAATTTATGTAACCTATACACACTCTTAGATAATATATTTCTGTAAATTAGGTATGATTTTGAGATTGAATCTGGATGCTAAAGTTTTAAAAACGTCAAATTTTATGATTTCTAATCTGAAAAAGGTAATTTGCAAAGTTATAAATAGATTTATATGCTATTTGATATATATAGTCGCCTAAGCTGCTATAAAAGGTGCTTATTCTGTAAGTAGCTAACGACCAAGGCTTTTTTATTGGATTGAACTGCCGCAGATTACCTAATATAGGTTTCGTGATCATAAATCATATATTTTACATACTAAATACCGTTAAAACAACTCAAAAGGTGCTAAAAAGTATAGCTAGGATAAAGAAAAAATGTACATTTTAGAATACAGTGTTAGTTAAATACATTGTCTACCCTAAATGATTGAAATGACATATTTTTCTGTGCATCTATATATTTAAGTAGATTCATTTTCTGTTTTTTGCCATATAAAATTTGTTCTTAATGTATTATCTATATAATAAAAATAGTAACTAGACATTTTTTTATATTTTTCATGTTTAAAAAATCTACAATAATATATAAAAAATGAACATTATTATAAAATGCGCAGTGCAAAGTAAATATAAATTACATTCCATTGGATAGGTGTATTTATAAACAAAAAAGCATATATTTTATATATGATAATCCCTTTTTATGGTTCTCTTATAAAAATAGATTTACTACACGTTTATGTTGATTTTTTGCAATCTTTTATGCTGGTTTATATATATTCCCGACTCATGTATAGTTATTTTTTCTTATAATAGCGTCCAGTTTAGTGAGGTAAATAATTAGGCGTTGAAGTTCTTTACAAACTCAATAGCCTTTTATCACTTATGTGCATCTAAAAAAAAACATCCAAATCTGTGCTAAATCACAAAATATAGCATATATAAATAATTTTATTGCAAGATTCAACCACTCTTTTATTTAAAGATTCTTTAAATGATCAAAAAGCGTAATTTTTATTGAAAATACATTAAATACGGTTTTCGTCTTATCAGCTAAAAATCTGGATTTAATAAAAATATTCTATTTAAATGGTAGTATATATGAAATTTTTTATATTTATTGTTAATAGAATAAGATGTTGACAAAAGTAATTACGAGTGTGTATCTTATATATTAAAAGCTTATATCAATTCGTGATATGTAATTCTATTCGATTGACATAAAAAATACATTCTTTGTTTTAAAGAAATATTGAAACATTAATAATCTCGTAGTTTTATAAAAAATGTATATAAAGGGTTTTTTTTGCTAAATATCGAAGCTTTTATTTGTAATCCATGAACAATAAAAAATAGTTTATCTATTATATAGTTCTGAAATAAAACATTCAAAAAATAAAGTTTTTTTCCTGTTTATGCTGAACGTGTTTTATTTCTTTATAAATTGCTTTCTAAGTCATGTCAGAATAAATAAGTTTTTTTTTTTCATTGTCAAGAATCATTGTTTTCGATTTACATGTATAACTATTTCAATCATTATATTTAATTGCATAATAGTATCTAACTCTTTTTTTTCTTAATAAAAAAGTTTGAATATTACTAAATATATTTTTTTATTTTTAACTATTTCAATAGGATTTTTGTATGTTTGACTATGTATGTTTTATAGATTATATCTTATTATTTTAAAAGACTGTGTATATTTGTATGCTTAAAAGATTGTTATCTGTATTTTAAAAAAACAAAAAATCGCAAATAATTTGTAGAGAAACTTCTTTACATGTTAAATCATAAGTTTTTATACATTATATACTGATGAACTGTTTAATATGTCTAAAATGTACATTAATTATTATTTTGAACTATATTGTTGATAAAAGATATGTTTTTTTACCCATTTCTAATCGATATAACTATTACATTATGATAAATTCTGTATACTGTTTCTGTTTTTATATAAATAAAATCAAAAATCGAATGTTATATTAGAATTCATTTCTATGTGTAAATATAAATCATATCTTGGTTTTTTGTACAAATTGATGAAAACTAGAAAAATTATTATTATATTTAAAAACAATTTTATGTGCATTCATTCCTCTTTTTAGTATAAATGAAGCTTTATTAATTTAATTATCTTGCATTTACTAAAAATCTAATAGTTAGCTATTCAAATGTGAACATAAATTTTACATTTCTAGATTTAAAAATTCATGGTTTTATCCACATAAATTATTGAATTGGCATACTTTACTGTTAGACTAAAATATTATAGTAGAATTTTCATATTTTTGAAATTTTATTCAAGAATTATGGTATACTCCGAAGATTTATAATTTTTTAAATTATTTTAGACGTGGGTCGAATAAAATATACATTGTAAATATTAAACTCTAAATATTATTTATTCGATATTATAAATCAAGATTTGCAGTTTTATTTTTATGTTATACGTTTTTCATTCGAAATAAAAGATTTTGAGATATTTATTTGTTAACTATTTATTCAAGCTTGCATCTTATATTTTAATAATATTTAGCTTCTAAGAGACGTTTAATCTGTATAATTAATACCTTTTTGATCTATATTATAGATAATAATCTTGATTTGTTCTTTTTTTTAATAAAGTTCACATATTGTTTCTTTATATGGTACTATTAATGTATCACCGAATGTTAGAATAGGTTTTATTTATTTATTTTCTCTAAAAGGTGCGATTCTAATACCACAAAATTATATTTTCTGTAATTTAAACTAATTAATAAATGAATCGTTATATTTTTTGGTTTTTAAAATCCTGTTGGATATTCTTCAACCGGTTTCTTTTTAAAATAAAAGTAAAACTACAGATAATAAATGATAATCGTACATTTTTTATACTTTTCTAGATCAAGGATAAATATAGTTCAGTTTTGACCATTATTTTTCTTTACATTTCACTAAATTTTATTTTTTTCCCCCTTATTTATCGCTTTAGTTTTTAAATATCGCGTTATTTTTATTAAAATTTGGAATATATTCTAAAAATGATCACAGCACTATATATCTCCGTCATATTTTTATTTGAATTTATACTATATAATCTATATGATGGATTAGAAAATCTACAAGTTGGTAACTTTATCCTTGAATACAAATACTATATTCTTATGCGATTTATATCAGTAAAATACAACTTCATTGTAACTATGTCGCTAATTTCCATGTTTGTTATTGGTTTTTATGGTAACTATTATATTATTTGCATGTTTTTTTCGGCGATTATATACTTTTTACGTGCTCTTATCTATAATTTTATTAACATCTTACCATTTTTATTTGTTCTTTTTGCTGTAAAAGTATAATTAAACCTTATTACTTTCTTTTTTATAATTTGTATTATAAAATTTTGCACATTTTATGTTCATTTCTCTGAAAATTTTAATTTTTTGCGCTTTTTTGGATATTAAATCTATCAATTAATGAATTTCCAATAAACACATTAGATTGGCATAATTCTTCAATAATTAATATATATATCTATAATATACATTATACTGGATTTTCCAACTTTAAAGAACTTCTCATTATTTGTTCTACATAATTCTTTTAACATAAATATTTTCATACAGTTAGAGTATTTATAAAAAAAGTGATGATAAAACTATATTGGTGAGTTATATTATGCAAAACCTTTGTTTAAGATTCTATTGTTAAGAAATTATTATTTTTTTATAATTTTTTTTCTTTTTCATATAAAGAAATATACTGGTAAAATCGATAAAGTTAGATCGTTTATTCATTTATAACAAAAAATTGACAAGTTATTCAAAAGAGATACAAAAATGTATAAAAACGTATAATTGTTTGAAAAAACGAAATAAATCATCTTCTATTGTCATAACCTTTTATTTGGTTATTATAAATACCTTTAGTTCTAGGCACTACTATAGTATGATTTCTAATAGTATTTGTTCTTTTTAATATAATTATGTCTTTTTTTTCTATTTTAAATAGCATAATCTGTAATATTATTGATTTTTATTCTTTCATTCTCACATTTTAAGAAGCTTTTTTTGTTTTATTATCATTTATATATATTATTTTTCTTCTTTCTGGTTATGTATATATCTTGTATGTTAAAATAAAAAGCTTATTCCATGATAAATTTATGATAATAGTCGATTTTTTTTATTAATATTCTATGTGCTATGTTATATTATTAATTTTTTATGCTCTATTATAGCAAAAGATGTCTGCGATGGAAATAAAAACATATTTTGGATATATTTCATGCAAATAAACGTTGTCTTTGTCTTTTTTTATGTTTATTTTTATATTTTAGCTGGATCGAGTCACCTGAAAAGCCGAATAAGTTCAGTTGAATATGTCCGCTAGCATAAAAAAACTACGACAATGATAATATTGGCATATTAAATACGATTTTTGACGTTTATGATGAAGAAAAATCTCTTTTTTATTGTATATTATACCATGAAATTAGCTATATCAAGTTTTTTTTATTTTGCATTATAACAGATATTTTGTATACTCTCTTAGCCATAGCGGATATCTGTATATATGTTTTTAAGTCTATTTTACATTGTAAAAGGTGAATTTATTGATTTATCGGTCAATTTTAAGTTTTATGTGTTGCCATATCTATTTCTGTTTCGAAAAAAAAACTTAAGACCAAGCCAAGTTTGTTTAGAAAAGAAGACTTTAATGCTTCAATAATATCAAAATCATAAAGAAGTGTTTTTTTCAATTCATATGACATATTATTTGCGATTTTCGTTATAATTTTATGAAATGTGAAAAAAGGGGATTTTTTTTCTTATAATAGAATTCTATTTTATATGAAAACAATCTTTTTATATGCAGCATACTGAGAAAAAACATAAATATTGTCTTTTTCTTGTTTCTGAAGATTTTATGTCGGGATTTAGGCTACTATTTTTTTTCTTTGTTTTAGTGGCTTTTCTACGTATAATTATCTTTCATACAATAAAAAGAATAATAAAATTGGTTTGGCAAACGATGACATACACATTAAATAAATATTATTTTTATTCGAGAATTCAGTAGAAAGTCTAAGGGGCCTATTATTTTTTTCTTTTTTTGCAAAATTAATAATATATCCCATTGAACAAATGTTTATATCTTATAAAGACAATAATATATGATTAAGTTGTCTTTTTTTATTTTATTGACTTCGATGTACATTTATATTATATTTTAGGCATGTTTCTTACGTACGAAAATAAAAGGTGGATAATGCTATAATAGGCAATTTTTATCTGTTAAATGTTATAGAAAGTTAGTAAATTTTTTAAGTTAACGAATAAAAATGTTTTTTTTCTTCTTTTTTTTTTAATTTTTTTTATATTCCTAATCATCTAAAATACTAACTTTTTCGATTTGTTATAACACTGAGATGAAATAAAAACTAAATATAGTAATTTTTGTACATTATACACACTCATCGATAACACATTTTGGTAAAATAGACATGTTTTTGAGCTTAAATCTGCTTGCTAAAGTAAAACAAACAACAGATTTAATGATCATAAATTTGAAGAAAGTGGTTTTTTATAAACTAGTCAGGTGAGTTATATGCTATTTGATACAAAAAGTCACCTAAATAACTATTAAGAGATGCTAATTCTGTTAGATAGCTGAATAAAAACTCTTTTTGGTATTATACTACCGCAAATTAACACGTCTAATGTTGAATATAACTATAATAGTACATTTATAGCGAATTGTTGTTAAAAAAATCCATAAAGTGTTAAATAGTTGAGCTAGAATAGAGAAAAAATGTCTATTTTAAAATACAGTGCTTTTTACATACTATTTCCTAAATATATAAGAATATGCATGACATTTTTCTATTAAAATCTAGTTATTGATAGTTTTATTTTATATTTTTTTCTTATAACATTTATTTATAATGCATTTATCATATAATAAAAAAGTAGCAAGCCTTTTTGTAGATTTGTTATGTTTAAAAAGATAAAAAAACATACAAAAATACAATACATGTTGATCTTATATCTAGTGCAAATAAATAATACTTAATTTTATTGTAAAAAGTGTATTTTATAGCAAAATATTCGACAATTTATATATGATAATCTATGTTTTATGTTTCTATAAAAAAAATAGATTTATATTTTTAGAATTACGATGCAATGAACACAACAATAGAGTCGCCCTTCTAGGGTAGGGGCGACTCTATTATTATATTTATCACTCGTTTATGATATTATTTCTTACCATGTTTTCAATGATCAGTTAATCTTCATCTAAAATCTTTCAGTTTTAGTGAATAAAATATAAAGCCATTGATGTCTTTTACAAATTTCATAGCCTTTTATCACTTTTTTGTAATGAAAAAAAAACATCAAAATATGTATATATTACGGAATAAAACATAAATAAGTGATATAATTGCAATATATAATCACTTTTATATTTTAAGATTGCTTCAACAGCCAAATATTTTAAAATTATATCCAAAAATGTAATAAATACATTTTTCGTAATTTCTTGGCAACATAAAACCTGGATTTTATATAACTTGCATTATTTAAATTGTTGTATTTTAGATATTTAATATATTTATGTTTGATAGAATGAATTGTCTACAAAAGTTATCACAAATAAGTTCTGATGCTTTTTTCTATAGTAAAAGTTTACATTTATTTGTGATGTTAAATCTATTCGATTGACATAAAAAATCACATATCCGTGTTTGACAAAAACGATAAAAAATACTATTAGTGGTATGAAACAATATAAAAAAGGTTTTTTATGCAATTCCTTCTGCTACTATTTGAAGTTTTCGTTTTTAAAATCCATGAACTGTAACTATTAAAACTTATCCTCTGTATCGTAGTGTAAGTTTGATCTTAAAAATACAATGTTTTTTTCCCTTTTCTTGATAATCTGTTTTATTTGTTTATAAAATTGCATACTAAGCCTTGTGTGAATAAAAAAAGTTTTTTTTTTGTTTTTATAGATAATTGATTTCGAATTATATGTTTAACTATTTAAAGATTAATATTTAATTGCATAACTATTTTTTTTCTTATAAATAGGTTTGAATATTACTCGTTAGATTTTTATATGTTTAACTATTTAAAAACGATATTTTTGTTTTACTATATATACTTTTATAGATCCTTCTCTGATATTTTAAAAAACTGAGTTTATTCATATGCGTTATAGTTTTTTTGCGTCATTTAATTAACATCAAAAAACATTTATTTCCAGAGAAACTTCTTCTATATGAACTATTTTATTATTTTATACTTTATTATATTTGATTTGAATAGCGTAATATAATGTTTTTATATTTATTCTCTAATCGATATAACTATTACATTATGATAAATTTTGTTTCTGTTTCTGTTTTTATATAAATAAAATCAAAAATCGTATGTTATTTTAGATTTTTTTTTTATTTGTTAAACTAAATAATATATTTGTTGTTTTTTTTACAAATCGATAAAAACTAGAAAATTTATTATTATATTTTAAACCAATTTTGTTGCTATTTATCTTCCATTTTTTAATAAATCTAATAGTTAGCTTTTCAAATATGAACATAAATTTTATATTTCTAGATTTGAAAATTCATGGTTTTATCCACATAAATGATGTAAATATTGAATTGCCAAGCATTTACTGTTTCACTAGAATATTGAAGTGTAATTTTTATATTTTTAGAATTATATACAAGAATTATGATATATTCCGAAGATATATGTTTTATAATGATTTAAGACGTGGGTTAAATAAAATCAATTTTGTAATTTTTTTTTTTGAAATTTTATAAAGATGGATTTTGTCTGAAGGTTCAAATTTTACAATGATTATAGACATGGGTTAAATAAATTAATTTTTGAAATTTTTTTTAGCAAGATTCAATCGAAGGTTCAAATTTTACAATGACTAAAGACATGGGTTTAATAAATTAAATATACACTGTAAATTGAATAATTATTTGATATTATTTCTATATCAACATTTGCTTTTTTGTTTTTATGTTTTTCGTTTTTCGTTGGATATAATTATTTGCTTATAATAATTCAATTTTGTGTCTTAATGTATTAATAATCTTTAGCTTCTATAAGATGTTTTATCGTATATGTTAAATATCCTGTTTTGCTTTATTTTACATATAATAAACTTGATTTATGCATTTTGAATTTTACTTAAGAATGTATATAAAGGTTTAATATTGTTACTTTATATGAAATTATATTTTATGATTTATAATAAGCTAATACTAGAATATCTTTCATTTATTTATTTTTTGTAAAAAGTGCGCGATTCTTATAAAAAAAATTATATTTTACTAGAATTGATGAATATAAATTTATGAATCCTTTTATTTTTTAGTTTTTATAAACCTGTGTTATGTTCTCAACAGTTTTCTTTTGCCCTTTATCTAAAAAAGCTCACTAAAATGGTCATTGATCAAATTTACCCCTTTTCTAGATAAGGAAATTAAATTATACGATTTTTACCTTGATATTTCCGTCTATTTCACCGAATTTTTGTCATATACTGATATTTTATCCATTGAGTTAATATTTAAGCGTTTTTTTTCTGAAAAGAAGACATATATTCGAAAAATAATAATCTCTCTGTATATCCTTTATCAGATTTTCTATTTTAGTTTATCTTTTTAATCATCGCTATGATAACATTAAAGTCCGAAAGTTAATGTTTTTGTATTCTTATGCAATGTAGATCATAAATATATAACTAAATTGTAATAATGCCATTATTTATAGGAGATTTATATGTTTTATCCTTTTCAATGATAATTATACCACCATTTTTATGGTTTTTAATATTTTTTTACTTTTTACCATCCCTTAATCCACAAAATTATTAATAATTTACTTTTTTATTGTAAAAGTAAAATTAATTCTTATTACTTTTATAATATTTATCTTTAAATTCTGAACAATGGTTTTTTCTTTTTATTATAAATAAAAAATATATTCATTCTATTTTATTTTATTTTGTTATTATTGGATATTTTATCTTTAGATTAAGATATTCGAACATATCGTGATGTTAGAAAAGCGTTCATAAAAAAAATTATATGCGAGCATATTGTTTTTCTATTCTAATTTTGAACTTTCTAGATGTAAAATATAGTTATCAAAACATTTGATTTTTCTTTTAAATTGGATTACGAGAAAGAATAACAAAAAAGAACAATATTTTTTATATAATATAAACACTACATTGTGATCTATTTTATTATATTTTTCACCATTTTTTTACAAACTATTATACTTTTTTTTTATAAATTATTTATCCTTATATTCTTCTGATTTTATTTAAATTTTCATTTAGAATCTATAAATTAATAAATCACCATAAAATTCTTAATATTGGCATAAATAATAATAATAAGCGATATATATGTCTATTATATACATTAAACTAGATTTTCTGGTTCTAAAGATCTTCACATCAATCGTTCTTTATAATATTCAAAACCATAAATATTTTATTATGTTAAGATTATTTGTCAATTAAACAATAATATTAAAATTTTTGTGATTTAATTATATGTATTTTTATTTGTTATTTATTTCTTTGTTTAAGACTCTCTTGTTAATAAATTATTATATTTTTAAGTTTTTTTTTATTTTTCATGTATATAGAAATATACTGCCGAAATCGAAATAGTTTTCGTGCTTAGTAATTTAGTATAATCTAATAATGGATTCATCTTTTAAGAAAATGAAGTTTTCAAAGGAAATATAAATAGATTGAAAATTCAAACGCAATATTTTATATTTTCGACACTAGATATTAGAATTTTATGTAAATATTTTCAGTTTAATGCTCTAATATGATAATATTGATATATAAATTACGTCTCTGATAGAAAACTATAGTTATTGTTTTATTTTATTCCGCATAAATTGTAATTTTTATTGATTATTTGTGGCTCTATTATCATATTTATACCAATCTTTTGGTTTTTTTCTTTATATAGGCGGTTTTCTACTCTTCTATTTGATTAGAAAAAATCCTTTATGTTAAAAAAACAATCTTTTATTTAATATTTAATGTTATTCGTCATTTTTATTATAAATATTTCATGCGTCATGTTATATTATCGATGTTCTATGCTATTTTAAATATAATATGTCTGCAGCGAGATGAGAAAAAACAAGTTTTATGCATTTCGTTTGTAACAAAAAGACATATCAATCATATTTTAAACATAATTTTATTACTTTTAGCTGAATTATGTCGCTGAATAGCCGAATAAGAGGTGATAAATATGTCCACTAGCACAGAAAGAAATAGTACAATGATAATTTATGACATGAAGAATACATTATCTAAAGTCGATAGAAGATAAAATCATCTTTTTGTGTATATATAGCCATAACCAACTTGGTTATATTTAAGATTTTTTTATTTTATAATGGATATTTATATACTCTATTAGACATAGCTAAAATTTGTACATATGTTTTACTAGGTTTCGTTATTTAGAAAAGGTGAATTTATTGATTTTTTGGTCAATTCCGAGTTTTATGTGTTGCCATATTTCTTTCTGTCTTAAAAAAAACCTAGAACCAAGCCCTGTTTACCGAAAAAACCAATTTTTACAAGCTGTTCAATCTATGATAAGCTAAGAAACACATTCTGGCTATCACATATTTTTCATTATCTGCGATTTTTTTATAACTAATGAACATCGCAAAAAATGGGATTTTTTTTCTTATGATTAAATTAAGTTTTCTTATTGAAATTATTTTTTAAAAACGTAAAATACTAAGAAAATCATAAATTTTATATTTTTCTTGTTTCTGAAACTTTTATGTGTGGATTTAGTCGACTATTTTTTTTCTTAATTTTAGTGGTTTTTTTATGTGATAATAACTATCATATAAACCAAATCGAAAAAAAATGTTTTGAATTTTAAATCAATATAGATTATGCTTGATGTATTTTGATATGGGATTTTAGTAGAAAGTTTAAGGGTCCTATTATTATTTTTTCTTTTAATGATCAATTACATAAAATATTGAATATATTTTTATATCTTAATAAAATATTCAATTATAAAACAAGATTTTGATATCATTTAATTGACTTTGATGTCTTTTAAATAGGATTTTTTAAGTATGTTTCTTATATACGAAAAAAGGGATGGATAATACTAAACTCAGAGATTTTTCTACATTGAACATCTAAATAAGCTTTTTGCGATCTAGTAAAACAAGATTTATGTTTTTTTCTTCTTTTTTTTTATAATTATATGAAATTTTTTTGTAATTCTAATCATCTAAAATACTAACTTGATCGATATCTTATTACACTGAGATAGAATTTTTACTGAATAATGGAATTTATGTAACCTATACACACTCTTAGATAATATATTTCTGTAAATTAGGTATGATTTTGAGATTGAATCTGGATGCTAAAGTTTTAAAAACGTCAAATTTTATGATTTCTAATCTGAAAAAGGTAATTTGCAAAGTTATAAATAGATTTATATGCTATTTGATATATATAGTCGCCTAAGCTGCTATAAAAGGTGCTTATTCTGTAAGTAGCTAACGACCAAGGCTTTTTTATTGGATTGAACTGCCGCAGATTACCTAATATAGGTTTCGTGATCATAAATCATATATTTTACATACTAAATACCGTTAAAACAACTCAAAAGGTGCTAAAAAGTATAGCTAGGATAAAGAAAAAATGTACATTTTAGAATACAGTGTTAGTTAAATACATTGTCTACCCTAAATGATTGAAATGACATATTTTTCTGTGCATCTATATATTTAAGTAGATTCATTTTCTGTTTTTTGCCATATAAAATTTGTTCTTAATGTATTATCTATATAATAAAAATAGTAACTAGACATTTTTTTATATTTTTCATGTTTAAAAAATCTACAATAATATATAAAAAATGAACATTATTATAAAATGCGCAGTGCAAAGTAAATATAAATTACATTCCATTGGATAGGTGTATTTATAAACAAAAAAGCATATATTTTATATATGATAATCCCTTTTTATGGTTCTCTTATAAAAATAGATTTACTACACGTTTATGTTGATTTTTTGCAATCTTTTATGCTGGTTTATATATATTCCCGACTCATGTATAGTTATTTTTTCTTATAATAGCGTCCAGTTTAGTGAGGTAAATAATTAGGCGTTGAAGTTCTTTACAAACTCAATAGCCTTTTATCACTTATGTGCATCTAAAAAAAAACATCCAAATCTGTGCTAAATCACAAAATATAGCATATATAAATAATTTTATTGCAAGATTCAACCACTCTTTTATTTAAAGATTCTTTAAATGATCAAAAAGCGTAATTTTTATTGAAAATACATTAAATACGGTTTTCGTCTTATCAGCTAAAAATCTGGATTTAATAAAAATATTCTATTTAAATGGTAGTATATATGAAATTTTTTATATTTATTGTTAATAGAATAAGATGTTGACAAAAGTAATTACGAGTGTGTATCTTATATATTAAAAGCTTATATCAATTCGTGATATGTAATTCTATTCGATTGACATAAAAAATACATTCTTTGTTTTAAAGAAATATTGAAACATTAATAATCTCGTAGTTTTATAAAAAATGTATATAAAGGGTTTTTTTTGCTAAATATCGAAGCTTTTATTTGTAATCCATGAACAATAAAAAATAGTTTATCTATTATATAGTTCTGAAATAAAACATTCAAAAAATAAAGTTTTTTTCCTGTTTATGCTGAACGTGTTTTATTTCTTTATAAATTGCTTTCTAAGTCATGTCAGAATAAATAAGTTTTTTTTTTTCATTGTCAAGAATCATTGTTTTCGATTTACATGTATAACTATTTCAATCATTATATTTAATTGCATAATAGTATCTAACTCTTTTTTTTCTTAATAAAAAAGTTTGAATATTACTAAATATATTTTTTTATTTTTAACTATTTCAATAGGATTTTTGTATGTTTGACTATGTATGTTTTATAGATTATATCTTATTATTTTAAAAGACTGTGTATATTTGTATGCTTAAAAGATTGTTATCTGTATTTTAAAAAAACAAAAAATCGCAAATAATTTGTAGAGAAACTTCTTTACATGTTAAATCATAAGTTTTTATACATTATATACTGATGAACTGTTTAATATGTCTAAAATGTACATTAATTATTATTTTGAACTATATTGTTGATAAAAGATATGTTTTTTTACCCATTTCTAATCGATATAACTATTACATTATGATAAATTCTGTATACTGTTTCTGTTTTTATATAAATAAAATCAAAAATCGAATGTTATATTAGAATTCATTTCTATGTGTAAATATAAATCATATCTTGGTTTTTTGTACAAATTGATGAAAACTAGAAAAATTATTATTATATTTAAAAACAATTTTATGTGCATTCATTCCTCTTTTTAGTATAAATGAAGCTTTATTAATTTAATTATCTTGCATTTACTAAAAATCTAATAGTTAGCTATTCAAATGTGAACATAAATTTTACATTTCTAGATTTAAAAATTCATGGTTTTATCCACATAAATTATTGAATTGGCATACTTTACTGTTAGACTAAAATATTATAGTAGAATTTTCATATTTTTGAAATTTTATTCAAGAATTATGGTATACTCCGAAGATTTATAATTTTTTAAATTATTTTAGACGTGGGTCGAATAAAATATACATTGTAAATATTAAACTCTAAATATTATTTATTCGATATTATAAATCAAGATTTGCAGTTTTATTTTTATGTTATACGTTTTTCATTCGAAATAAAAGATTTTGAGATATTTATTTGTTAACTATTTATTCAAGCTTGCATCTTATATTTTAATAATATTTAGCTTCTAAGAGACGTTTAATCTGTATAATTAATACCTTTTTGATCTATATTATAGATAATAATCTTGATTTGTTCTTTTTTTTAATAAAGTTCACATATTGTTTCTTTATATGGTACTATTAATGTATCACCGAATGTTAGAATAGGTTTTATTTATTTATTTTCTCTAAAAGGTGCGATTCTAATACCACAAAATTATATTTTCTGTAATTTAAACTAATTAATAAATGAATCGTTATATTTTTTGGTTTTTAAAATCCTGTTGGATATTCTTCAACCGGTTTCTTTTTAAAATAAAAGTAAAACTACAGATAATAAATGATAATCGTACATTTTTTATACTTTTCTAGATCAAGGATAAATATAGTTCAGTTTTGACCATTATTTTTCTTTACATTTCACTAAATTTTATTTTTTTCCCCCTTATTTATCGCTTTAGTTTTTAAATATCGCGTTATTTTTATTAAAATTTGGAATATATTCTAAAAATGATCACAGCACTATATATCTCCGTCATATTTTTATTTGAATTTATACTATATAATCTATATGATGGATTAGAAAATCTACAAGTTGGTAACTTTATCCTTGAATACAAATACTATATTCTTATGCGATTTATATCAGTAAAATACAACTTCATTGTAACTATGTCGCTAATTTCCATGTTTGTTATTGGTTTTTATGGTAACTATTATATTATTTGCATGTTTTTTTCGGCGATTATATACTTTTTACGTGCTCTTATCTATAATTTTATTAACATCTTACCATTTTTATTTGTTCTTTTTGCTGTAAAAGTATAATTAAACCTTATTACTTTCTTTTTTATAATTTGTATTATAAAATTTTGCCCATTTTATGTTCATTTCTCTGAAAATTTTAATTTTTTGCGCTTTTTTGGATATTAAATCTATCAATTAATGAATTTCCAATAAACACATTAGATTGGCATAATTCTTCAATAATTAATATATATATCTATAATATACATTATACTGGATTTTCCAACTTTAAAGAACTTCTCATTATTTGTTCTACATAATTCTTTTAACATAAATACTCTAACCATACAGTTAGAGTATTTATAAAAAAAGTGATGATAAAACTATATTGGTGAGTTATATTATGCAAAACCTTTGTTTAAGATTCTATTGTTAAGAAATTATTATTTTTTTATAATTTTTTTTCTTTTTCATATAAAGAAATATACTGGTAAAATCGATAAAGTTAGATCGTTTATTCATTTATAACAAAAAATTGACAAGTTATTCAAAAGAGATACAAAAATGTATAAAAACGTATAATTGTTTGAAAAAACGAAATAAATCATCTTCTATTGTCATAACCTTTTATTTGGTTATTATAAATACCTTTAGTTCTAGGCACTACTATAGTATGATTTCTAATAGTATTTGTTCTTTTTAATATAATTATGTCTTTTTTTTCTATTTTAAATAGCATAATCTGTAATATTATTGATTTTTATTCTTTCATTCTCACATTTTAAGAAGCTTTTTTTGTTTTATTATCATTTATATATATTATTTTTCTTCTTTCTGGTTATGTATATATCTTGTATGTTAAAATAAAAAGCTTATTCCATGATAAATTTATGATAATAGTCGATTTTTTTTATTAATATTCTATGTGCTATGTTATATTATTAATTTTTTATGCTCTATTATAGCAAAAGATGTCTGCGATGGAAATAAAAACATATTTTGGATATATTTCATGCAAAGAAACGTTGTCTTTGTCTTTTTTTATGTTTATTTTTATATTTTAGCTGGATCGAGTCACCTGAAAAGCCGAATATGTCCGCTAGCATAGAAAAACTACGACAATGATAGTATTGGCATATTAAATACGATTTTTGACGTTTATGATGAAGAAAAATCTCTTTTTTATTTTATATTATACCATGAAATTAGCTATATCAAGTTTTTTTTATTTTGCATTATAACAGATATTTTGTATACTCTCTTAGCCATAGCGGATATCTGTATATATGTTTTTAAGTCTATTTTACATTGTAAAAGGTGAATTTATTGATTTATCGGTCAATTTTAAGTTTTATGTGTTGCCATATCTATTTCTGTTTCGAAAAAAAAACTTAAGACCAAGCCAAGTTTGTTTAGAAAAGAAGACTTTAATGCTTCAATAATATCAAAATCATAAAGAAGTGTTTTTTTCAATTCATATGACATATTATTTGCGATTTTCGTTATAATTTTATGAAATGTGAAAAAAGGGGATTTTTTTTCTTATAATAGAATTCTATTTTATATGAAAACAATCTTTTTATATGCAGCATACTGAGAAAAAACATAAATATTGTCTTTTTCTTGTTTCTGAAGATTTTATGTCGGGATTTAGGCTACTATTTTTTTTCTTTGTTTTAGTGGCTTTTCTACGTATAATTATCTTTCATACAATAAAAAGAATAATAAAATTGGTTTGGCAAACGATGACATACACATTAAATAAATATTATTTTTATTCGAGAATTCAGTAGAAAGTCTAAGGGGCCTATTATTTTTTTCTTTTTTTGCAAAATTAATAATATATCCCATTGAACAAATGTTTATATCTTATAAAGACAATAATATATGATTAAGTTGTCTTTTTTTATTTTATTGACTTCGATGTACATTTATATTATATTTTAGGCATGTTTCTTACGTACGAAAATAAAAGGTGGATAATGCTATAATAGGCAATTTTTATCTGTTAAATGTTATAGAAAGTTAGTAAATTTTTTAAGTTAACGAATAAAAATGTTTTTTTTCTTCTTTTTTTTTTAATTTTTTTTATATTCCTAATCATCTAAAATACTAACTTTTTCGATTTGTTATAACACTGAGATGAAATAAAAACTAAATATAGTAATTTTTGTACATTATACACACTCATCGATAACACATTTTGGTAAAATAGACATGTTTTTGAGCTTAAATCTGCTTGCTAAAGTAAAACAAACAACAGATTTAATGATCATAAATTTGAAGAAAGTGGTTTTTTATAAACTAGTCAGGTGAGTTATATGCTATTTGATACAAAAAGTCACCTAAATAACTATTAAGAGATGCTAATTCTGTTAGATAGCTGAATAAAAACTCTTTTTGGTATTATACTACCGCAAATTAACACGTCTAATGTTGAATATAACTATAATAGTACATTTATAGCGAATTGTTGTTAAAAAAATCCATAAAGTGTTAAATAGTTGAGCTAGAATAGAGAAAAAATGTCTATTTTAAAATACAGTGCTTTTTACATACTATTTCCTAAATATATAAGAATATGCATGACATTTTTCTATTAAAATCTAGTTATTGATAGTTTTATTTTATATTTTTTTCTTATAACATTTATTTATAATGCATTTATCATATAATAAAAAAGTAGCAAGCCTTTTTGTAGATTTGTTATGTTTAAAAAGATAAAAAAACATACAAAAATACAATACATGTTGATCTTATATCTAGTGCAAATAAATAATACTTAATTTTATTGTAAAAAGTGTATTTTATAGCAAAATATTCGACAATTTATATATGATAATCTATGTTTTATGTTTCTATAAAAAAAATAGATTTATATTTTTAGAATTACGATGCAATGAACACAACAATAGAGTCGCCCTTCTAGGGTAGGGGCGACTCTATTATTATATTTATCACTCGTTTATGATATTATTTCTTACCATGTTTTCAATGATCAGTTAATCTTCATCTAAAATCTTTCAGTTTTAGTGAATAAAATATAAAGCCATTGATGTCTTTTACAAATTTCATAGCCTTTTATCACTTTTTTGTAATGAAAAAAAAACATCAAAATATGTATATATTACGGAATAAAACATAAATAAGTGATATAATTGCAATATATAATCACTTTTATATTTTAAGATTGCTTCAACAGCCAAATATTTTAAAATTATATCCAAAAATGTAATAAATACATTTTTCGTAATTTCTTGGCAACATAAAACCTGGATTTTATATAACTTGCATTATTTAAATTGTTGTATTTTAGATATTTAATATATTTATGTTTGATAGAATGAATTGTCTACAAAAGTTATCACAAATAAGTTCTGATGCTTTTTTCTATAGTAAAAGTTTACATTTATTTGTGATGTTAAATCTATTCGATTGACATAAAAAATCACATATCCGTGTTTGACAAAAACGATAAAAAATACTATTAGTGGTATGAAACAATATAAAAAAGGTTTTTTATGCAATTCCTTCTGCTACTATTTGAAGTTTTCGTTTTTAAAATCCATGAACTGTAACTATTAAAACTTATCCTCTGTATCGTAGTGTAAGTTTGATCTTAAAAATACAATGTTTTTTTCCCTTTTCTTGATAATCTGTTTTATTTGTTTATAAAATTGCATACTAAGCCTTGTGTGAATAAAAAAAGTTTTTTTTTTGTTTTTATAGATAATTGATTTCGAATTATATGTTTAACTATTTAAAGATTAATATTTAATTGCATAACTATTTTTTTTCTTATAAATAGGTTTGAATATTACTCGTTAGATTTTTATATGTTTAACTATTTAAAAACGATATTTTTGTTTTACTATATATACTTTTATAGATCCTTCTCTGATATTTTAAAAAACTGAGTTTATTCATATGCGTTATAGTTTTTTTGCGTCATTTAATTAACATCAAAAAACATTTATTTCCAGAGAAACTTCTTCTATATGAACTATTTTATTATTTTATACTTTATTATATTTGATTTGAATAGCGTAATATAATGTTTTTATATTTATTCTCTAATCGATATAACTATTACATTATGATAAATTTTGTTTCTGTTTCTGTTTTTATATAAATAAAATCAAAAATCGTATGTTATTTTAGATTTTTTTTTTATTTGTTAAACTAAATAATATATTTGTTGTTTTTTTTACAAATCGATAAAAACTAGAAAATTTATTATTATATTTTAAACCAATTTTGTTGCTATTTATCTTCCATTTTTTAATAAATCTAATAGTTAGCTTTTCAAATATGAACATAAATTTTATATTTCTAGATTTGAAAATTCATGGTTTTATCCACATAAATGATGTAAATATTGAATTGCCAAGCATTTACTGTTTCACTAGAATATTGAAGTGTAATTTTTATATTTTTAGAATTATATACAAGAATTATGATATATTCCGAAGATATATGTTTTATAATGATTTAAGACGTGGGTTAAATAAAATCAATTTTGTAATTTTTTTTTTTGAAATTTTATAAAGATGGATTTTGTCTGAAGGTTCAAATTTTACAATGATTATAGACATGGGTTAAATAAATTAATTTTTGAAATTTTTTTTAGCAAGATTCAATCGAAGGTTCAAATTTTACAATGACTAAAGACATGGGTTTAATAAATTAAATATACACTGTAAATTGAATAATTATTTGATATTATTTCTATATCAACATTTGCTTTTTTGTTTTTATGTTTTTCGTTTTTCGTTGGATATAATTATTTGCTTATAATAATTCAATTTTGTGTCTTAATGTATTAATAATCTTTAGCTTCTATAAGATGTTTTATCGTATATGTTAAATATCCTGTTTTGCTTTATTTTACATATAATAAACTTGATTTATGCATTTTGAATTTTACTTAAGAATGTATATAAAGGTTTAATATTGTTACTTTATATGAAATTATATTTTATGATTTATAATAAGCTAATACTAGAATATCTTTCATTTATTTATTTTTTGTAAAAAGTGCGCGATTCTTATAAAAAAAATTATATTTTACTAGAATTGATGAATATAAATTTATGAATCCTTTTATTTTTTAGTTTTTATAAACCTGTGTTATGTTCTCAACAGTTTTCTTTTGCCCTTTATCTAAAAAAGCTCACTAAAATGGTCATTGATCAAATTTACCCCTTTTCTAGATAAGGAAATTAAATTATACGATTTTTACCTTGATATTTCCGTCTATTTCACCGAATTTTTGTCATATACTGATATTTTATCCATTGAGTTAATATTTAAGCGTTTTTTTTCTGAAAAGAAGACATATATTCGAAAAATAATAATCTCTCTGTATATCCTTTATCAGATTTTCTATTTTAGTTTATCTTTTTAATCATCGCTATGATAACATTAAAGTCCGAAAGTTAATGTTTTTGTATTCTTATGCAATGTAGATCATAAATATATAACTAAATTGTAATAATGCCATTATTTATAGGAGATTTATATGTTTTATCCTTTTCAATGATAATTATACCACCATTTTTATGGTTTTTAATATTTTTTTACTTTTTACCATCCCTTAATCCACAAAATTATTAATAATTTACTTTTTTATTGTAAAAGTAAAATTAATTCTTATTACTTTTATAATATTTATCTTTAAATTCTGAACAATGGTTTTTTCTTTTTATTATAAATAAAAAATATATTCATTCTATTTTATTTTATTTTGTTATTATTGGATATTTTATCTTTAGATTAAGATATTCGAACATATCGTGATGTTAGAAAAGCGTTCATAAAAAAAATTATATGCGAGCATATTGTTTTTCTATTCTAATTTTGAACTTTCTAGATGTAAAATATAGTTATCAAAACATTTGATTTTTCTTTTAAATTGGATTACGAGAAAGAATAACAAAAAAGAACAATATTTTTTATATAATATAAACACTACATTGTGATCTATTTTATTATATTTTTCACCATTTTTTTACAAACTATTATACTTTTTTTTTATAAATTATTTATCCTTATATTCTTCTGATTTTATTTAAATTTTCATTTAGAATCTATAAATTAATAAATCACCATAAAATTCTTAATATTGGCATAAATAATAATAATAAGCGATATATATGTCTATTATATACATTAAACTAGATTTTCTGGTTCTAAAGATCTTCACATCAATCGTTCTTTATAATATTCAAAACCATAAATATTTTATTATGTTAAGATTATTTGTCAATTAAACAATAATATTAAAATTTTTGTGATTTAATTATATGTATTTTTATTTGTTATTTATTTCTTTGTTTAAGACTCTCTTGTTAATAAATTATTATATTTTTAAGTTTTTTTTTATTTTTCATGTATATAGAAATATACTGCCGAAATCGAAATAGTTTTCGTGCTTAGTAATTTAGTATAATCTAATAATGGATTCATCTTTTAAGAAAATGAAGTTTTCAAAGGAAATATAAATAGATTGAAAATTCAAACGCAATATTTTATATTTTCGACACTAGATATTAGAATTTTATGTAAATATTTTCAGTTTAATGCTCTAATATGATAATATTGATATATAAATTACGTCTCTGATAGAAAACTATAGTTATTGTTTTATTTTATTCCGCATAAATTGTAATTTTTATTGATTATTTGTGGCTCTATTATCATATTTATACCAATCTTTTGGTTTTTTTCTTTATATAGGCGGTTTTCTACTCTTCTATTTGATTAGAAAAAATCCTTTATGTTAAAAAAACAATCTTTTATTTAATATTTAATGTTATTCGTCATTTTTATTATAAATATTTCATGCGTCATGTTATATTATCGATGTTCTATGCTATTTTAAATATAATATGTCTGCAGCGAGATGAGAAAAAACAAGTTTTATGCATTTCGTTTGTAACAAAAAGACATATCAATCATATTTTAAACATAATTTTATTACTTTTAGCTGAATTATGTCGCTGAATAGCCGAATAAGAGGTGATAAATATGTCCACTAGCACAGAAAGAAATAGTACAATGATAATTTATGACATGAAGAATACATTATCTAAAGTCGATAGAAGATAAAATCATCTTTTTGTGTATATATAGCCATAACCAACTTGGTTATATTTAAGATTTTTTTATTTTATAATGGATATTTATATACTCTATTAGACATAGCTAAAATTTGTACATATGTTTTACTAGGTTTCGTTATTTAGAAAAGGTGAATTTATTGATTTTTTGGTCAATTCCGAGTTTTATGTGTTGCCATATTTCTTTCTGTCTTAAAAAAAACCTAGAACCAAGCCCTGTTTACCGAAAAAACCAATTTTTACAAGCTGTTCAATCTATGATAAGCTAAGAAACACATTCTGGCTATCACATATTTTTCATTATCTGCGATTTTTTTATAACTAATGAACATCGCAAAAAATGGGATTTTTTTTCTTATGATTAAATTAAGTTTTCTTATTGAAATTATTTTTTAAAAACGTAAAATACTAAGAAAATCATAAATTTTATATTTTTCTTGTTTCTGAAACTTTTATGTGTGGATTTAGTCGACTATTTTTTTTCTTAATTTTAGTGGTTTTTTTATGTGATAATAACTATCATATAAACCAAATCGAAAAAAAATGTTTTGAATTTTAAATCAATATAGATTATGCTTGATGTATTTTGATATGGGATTTTAGTAGAAAGTTTAAGGGTCCTATTATTATTTTTTCTTTTAATGATCAATTACATAAAATATTGAATATATTTTTATATCTTAATAAAATATTCAATTATAAAACAAGATTTTGATATCATTTAATTGACTTTGATGTCTTTTAAATAGGATTTTTTAAGTATGTTTCTTATATACGAAAAAAGGGATGGATAATACTAAACTCAGAGATTTTTCTACATTGAACATCTAAATAAGCTTTTTGCGATCTAGTAAAACAAGATTTATGTTTTTTTCTTCTTTTTTTTTATAATTATATGAAATTTTTTTGTAATTCTAATCATCTAAAATACTAACTTGATCGATATCTTATTACACTGAGATAGAATTTTTACTGAATAATGGAATTTATGTAACCTATACACACTCTTAGATAATATATTTCTGTAAATTAGGTATGATTTTGAGATTGAATCTGGATGCTAAAGTTTTAAAAACGTCAAATTTTATGATTTCTAATCTGAAAAAGGTAATTTGCAAAGTTATAAATAGATTTATATGCTATTTGATATATATAGTCGCCTAAGCTGCTATAAAAGGTGCTTATTCTGTAAGTAGCTAACGACCAAGGCTTTTTTATTGGATTGAACTGCCGCAGATTACCTAATATAGGTTTCGTGATCATAAATCATATATTTTACATACTAAATACCGTTAAAACAACTCAAAAGGTGCTAAAAAGTATAGCTAGGATAAAGAAAAAATGTACATTTTAGAATACAGTGTTAGTTAAATACATTGTCTACCCTAAATGATTGAAATGACATATTTTTCTGTGCATCTATATATTTAAGTAGATTCATTTTCTGTTTTTTGCCATATAAAATTTGTTCTTAATGTATTATCTATATAATAAAAATAGTAACTAGACATTTTTTTATATTTTTCATGTTTAAAAAATCTACAATAATATATAAAAAATGAACATTATTATAAAATGCGCAGTGCAAAGTAAATATAAATTACATTCCATTGGATAGGTGTATTTATAAACAAAAAAGCATATATTTTATATATGATAATCCCTTTTTATGGTTCTCTTATAAAAATAGATTTACTACACGTTTATGTTGATTTTTTGCAATCTTTTATGCTGGTTTATATATATTCCCGACTCATGTATAGTTATTTTTTCTTATAATAGCGTCCAGTTTAGTGAGGTAAATAATTAGGCGTTGAAGTTCTTTACAAACTCAATAGCCTTTTATCACTTATGTGCATCTAAAAAAAAACATCCAAATCTGTGCTAAATCACAAAATATAGCATATATAAATAATTTTATTGCAAGATTCAACCACTCTTTTATTTAAAGATTCTTTAAATGATCAAAAAGCGTAATTTTTATTGAAAATACATTAAATACGGTTTTCGTCTTATCAGCTAAAAATCTGGATTTAATAAAAATATTCTATTTAAATGGTAGTATATATGAAATTTTTTATATTTATTGTTAATAGAATAAGATGTTGACAAAAGTAATTACGAGTGTGTATCTTATATATTAAAAGCTTATATCAATTCGTGATATGTAATTCTATTCGATTGACATAAAAAATACATTCTTTGTTTTAAAGAAATATTGAAACATTAATAATCTCGTAGTTTTATAAAAAATGTATATAAAGGGTTTTTTTTGCTAAATATCGAAGCTTTTATTTGTAATCCATGAACAATAAAAAATAGTTTATCTATTATATAGTTCTGAAATAAAACATTCAAAAAATAAAGTTTTTTTCCTGTTTATGCTGAACGTGTTTTATTTCTTTATAAATTGCTTTCTAAGTCATGTCAGAATAAATAAGTTTTTTTTTTTCATTGTCAAGAATCATTGTTTTCGATTTACATGTATAACTATTTCAATCATTATATTTAATTGCATAATAGTATCTAACTCTTTTTTTTCTTAATAAAAAAGTTTGAATATTACTAAATATATTTTTTTATTTTTAACTATTTCAATAGGATTTTTGTATGTTTGACTATGTATGTTTTATAGATTATATCTTATTATTTTAAAAGACTGTGTATATTTGTATGCTTAAAAGATTGTTATCTGTATTTTAAAAAAACAAAAAATCGCAAATAATTTGTAGAGAAACTTCTTTACATGTTAAATCATAAGTTTTTATACATTATATACTGATGAACTGTTTAATATGTCTAAAATGTACATTAATTATTATTTTGAACTATATTGTTGATAAAAGATATGTTTTTTTACCCATTTCTAATCGATATAACTATTACATTATGATAAATTCTGTATACTGTTTCTGTTTTTATATAAATAAAATCAAAAATCGAATGTTATATTAGAATTCATTTCTATGTGTAAATATAAATCATATCTTGGTTTTTTGTACAAATTGATGAAAACTAGAAAAATTATTATTATATTTAAAAACAATTTTATGTGCATTCATTCCTCTTTTTAGTATAAATGAAGCTTTATTAATTTAATTATCTTGCATTTACTAAAAATCTAATAGTTAGCTATTCAAATGTGAACATAAATTTTACATTTCTAGATTTAAAAATTCATGGTTTTATCCACATAAATTATTGAATTGGCATACTTTACTGTTAGACTAAAATATTATAGTAGAATTTTCATATTTTTGAAATTTTATTCAAGAATTATGGTATACTCCGAAGATTTATAATTTTTTAAATTATTTTAGACGTGGGTCGAATAAAATATACATTGTAAATATTAAACTCTAAATATTATTTATTCGATATTATAAATCAAGATTTGCAGTTTTATTTTTATGTTATACGTTTTTCATTCGAAATAAAAGATTTTGAGATATTTATTTGTTAACTATTTATTCAAGCTTGCATCTTATATTTTAATAATATTTAGCTTCTAAGAGACGTTTAATCTGTATAATTAATACCTTTTTGATCTATATTATAGATAATAATCTTGATTTGTTCTTTTTTTTAATAAAGTTCACATATTGTTTCTTTATATGGTACTATTAATGTATCACCGAATGTTAGAATAGGTTTTATTTATTTATTTTCTCTAAAAGGTGCGATTCTAATACCACAAAATTATATTTTCTGTAATTTAAACTAATTAATAAATGAATCGTTATATTTTTTGGTTTTTAAAATCCTGTTGGATATTCTTCAACCGGTTTCTTTTTAAAATAAAAGTAAAACTACAGATAATAAATGATAATCGTACATTTTTTATACTTTTCTAGATCAAGGATAAATATAGTTCAGTTTTGACCATTATTTTTCTTTACATTTCACTAAATTTTATTTTTTTCCCCCTTATTTATCGCTTTAGTTTTTAAATATCGCGTTATTTTTATTAAAATTTGGAATATATTCTAAAAATGATCACAGCACTATATATCTCCGTCATATTTTTATTTGAATTTATACTATATAATCTATATGATGGATTAGAAAATCTACAAGTTGGTAACTTTATCCTTGAATACAAATACAATATTCTTATGCGATTTATATACAGAAAAATACAACTTCATTGTAACTATGTCGCTAATTTCCATGTTTGTTATTGGTTTTTATGGTAACTATTATATCATTTGCATGTTTTTTTCGGCGATTATATACTTTTTACGTGCTCTTATCTATAATTTTATTAACATCTTACCATTTTTATTTGTTCTTTTTGCTGTAAAAGTATAATTAATTCTTATTGCTTTCTTTTTTATAATTTGTATTATAAAATTTTGCACATTTTATGTTCATTTCTCTGAAAATTTTAATTTTTTGCGCTTTTTTGGATATTAAATCTATCAATTAATGAATTTCCAATAAACACATTAGATTAACATAATTATTCAATAATTAATATATATATCTATAATATACATTATACTGGATTTTCCAACTTTAAAGAACTTCTCATTATTTGTTCTACATAATTCTTTTAACATAAATATTTTCATACAGTTAGAGTATTTATAAAAAAAGTGATGATAAAACTATATTGGTGAGTTATATTATGCAAAATCTTTGTTTAAGATTCTATTGTTAAGAAATTATTATTTTTTTATAATTTTTTTTCTTTTTCATATAAAGAAATATACTGGTAAAATCGATAAAGTTTGATCGTTTATTCATTTATAACAAAAAATTGACAAGTTATTCAAAAGAGATACAAAAATGTATAAAAACGTATAATTGTTTGAAAAAACGAAATAAATCATCTTCTATTGTCATAACCTTTTATTTGGTTATTATAAATACCTTTAGTTCTAGGCACTACTATAGTATGATTTCTAATAGTATTTGTTCTTTTTAATATAATTATGTCTTTTTTTTCTATTTTAAATAGCATAATCTGTAATTTTATTGATTTTTATTCTTTCATTCTCACATTTTAAGAAGCTTTTTTTGTTTTATTATCATTTATATATATTATTTTTCATCTTTCTGGTTATGTATATATCTTGTATGTTAAAATAAAAAGCTTATTCCCTGATAAATTTATGATAATAGTCGATTTTTTTTATTAATATTCTATGTGCTATGTTATATTATTAATTTTTTATGCTCTATTATAGCAAAAGATGTCTGCGATATATATAAAAACATATTTTGGATATATTTCATGCAAAGAAACGTTGTCTTTGTCTTTTTTTATGTTTATTTTTATATTTTAGCTGGATCGAGTCACCTGAAAAGCCGAATATGTCCGCTAGCATAGAAAAACTACGACAATGATAGTATTGGCATATTAAATACGATTTTTGACGTTTATGATGAAGAAAAATCTCTTTTTTATTTTATATTATACCATGAAATTAGCTATATCAAGTTTTTTTTATTTTGCATTATAACAGATATTTTGTATACTCTCTTAGCCATGGCGAATATCTGTAAAGTTGTTTTTTAGTCTATTGTACATTGTAAAAGGTGAATTTACTGATTTATCGGTCAATTTTAAGTTTTATGTGTTGCCATATCTATTTCTGTTTCGAAAAAAAAACTTAAGACCAAGCCAAGTTTGTTTAAAAAAGAAGACTTTGTTGCTTCAATAATATCAAAATCATAATTTGTGTTTTTTTCAATTCATATGACACATTATTTGCGATTTTCGTTATAATTTTATGAAATGTGAAAAAAGAGGATTTTTTTTCTTATAATGGAATTCTATTATATATATAACAATCTTTTGTATATGCTAAATACAGAGAAAAACATAAATATTGTCTTTTTCTTGTTTCTGAAACTTTTATGTCGGGATTTAGGCTACTATTTTTTTTCTTTATTTTAGTGGCTTTTCTACGTATAATTATCTTTCATACAATAAAAAGAATAATAAAATTGGTTTGGCAAACGATGACATACACATTAAATAAATATTATTTTTATTCGAGAATTCAGTAGAAAGTCTAAGGGTCCTATTATTTTTCTAATGATCAATTACATAAGCTATTGAATACATTTTTTTAGCATATGAAAACATTTTTTTACATATTACATATGTCACGAACATACATTTTAAAAGAGTATGCACAGCTATTAATCAGAAAATTTGAAAAAAAAATTATAAGTTGATTTCATATAATATTAATATAATTGCGTATGCGCAAATGTTCTGACTAAATCCACAAAAATTAAAATGTGTATGCAAAAAACAAAAAAATACAAAATAAAACATTTTTTGTCTTTCAATATGATTTCACAAATAATCAAATTTCCCTTACAGAAGACAAAATAATAAAGATTGTTCTAATGGCCTCAGCATATCTAAAATATCCAAATTTCGAAAAAAAATTTTTGTGATGATTTTAAGATACTAACAGCATTTATGATAATTCTTTGATGTCGATTTATGCAATTTGATTAAGAAAAATATTATAGCCATAAGTCAGGAAGCGATAAATATCTGCACAAAAGAAAAAAATTATCTCTAGTCTTCTGTACAAAACTAACCATTTTTGTTTTTAAAATATTTTACCTCTGGTTTTTACCATTTTTATTTTTTTACTTCTGTTATTTACCCTTCTATATTATTTACCTTTAAACTCAACCCTTTACCCATCCATTCAGATCTTTTTTTTGTCAATTATGCCACTGATGGTATTTATATGTATGAGAATTTTATGAAAACACTTAATTTATAAAACGAAATTTTTTTAAATATATAAAAAAAAACGCAAGGGTTTTTCATATTTATGATGTTCTATAATTCTTTATTTTAAAACAAAAACTGTTAATTTATGGTATTAAATAACCCTATGTAGAATATAACGTATAGAAAACCTAAAAGTATATTTAAACACGAAAATTACATGCTCAACTTTATGTAATGTATTTTTGTTTTTAGGTTTTATACAACAAATTCTATAAAATATTAAATTTTTGCATCATATTAGGTGGGAAAAGGATAGCTATTCGGTTAAATACTATGCAATGTAACATTATATGGGCAAAGATAATATCTTTTATTTAGTTTAATGTTAAAATCATTAAAAACAATCAATGCATATTAAAGATTTATGTATGCAAACATATAAATCATATGAGAAAGGCAATAAACTAAAACAATAAATTTTAAAATAAAGTATATAATAATCTATGCAGTAAAGTCTTATATATATACTCTCAAGACAAAATTTATGATTTTACGGTTTTTGCAACTCCTAAATTCAAATTTAAATATAAAAATTAACAATTAATAATCTCGATAACAACTCAATAGATACTTTTTTTATAAGGAAGCATATATAAAATAGAATAAAATTTTTTTGGCATGATAATAACTACGGGATTTTAATTTTAAAACTGACTTGCAGATAAAAATCAGAAATAATCTTGCAAGTATTTTCAATAACAGGTATTTTTCGTATAAAAATTGTTTATTATACACCAAAGTACATTAAAGAATGTAAATCACATTTTAGTTATCATAAAAACATTACCATGATATTGAAGAAAATCCTTTATAGATTAAAGTCTATTTATACAACCAAAATAGTGTATTTAACAGTTTTTTGTTATTTTTTACATGGGCTTTAGAAAGACATCAATCTGCTTAAAAAACACATATTTCTGTTTAATCTGTCTAAATATGAAAAAAAATAAGAAAGCTTATTCTGTGTTAATGAGTGTTTACATGTCTATTTGAACATACCAAACGGAGAGAAGTGTCTTTTCTGAATCCACACAATATCTGAAAAAAAGCCATCTTTTGCACATATATAGCCTTTGATGTTGTTTATTTACAATATTGTATCCTAAAAAATGAAATTCTTAATCAATATACCCCATGCATGCGCTTTATTGTATGCTGACATATAAACAATGAAATCCGGTCAAAATATTTTTCAATGAAATAAAAAGCATTTTTTTTGATAAAATAAGTATTCTTGTATAAATATTTCATATTTACATTTTACCCAAAACATTGAATTTGATTTAGAATAAAATTTTTTTATTTTATGCATATATATTGTTTTATTTTATATGTAGGTTTATGTCCCTTTTATAAATTATGTTATTTTAAATGAAAACAAGCACAAATCTTGATTTATTATATATATATAAAGTAACAGCTGTTTTTATAAATTTTTTATCTTTAGCTTACTTTTTTATATATCATTATTTTGTTATTCGATATATTTGTAATAAGAACAACGAAAAAATCAAGTTTTTTTTTAAAATAAAATTCAAGCATTGTCTTTATATTACAAACTAAAAACTTAATAGATATTTTTGTTTAAAAAATAAGCACTGATGATATAAAATTAATTCGCACATAATAATTTGGAAGCACAAATTACATTAAAACCTAGTATTGAAAATTCCAACCAGACTTATATCTTTTTTACAATAGAAATAGAAATGTGAATTTCTAGAAAAAGATTTTCTTTAGTTATATTTACAAGCCTCTGTAGCCAAGAAAAATCAATTTTGATTTTAATATGAAAAATCAGTGGATTGCATATAAGAAAGGCGGGGTTTCTGGACATTCGTATTCGCTTGGTTTTGCTTTTTATTATATGTTATAACATAACAATATATTTAAATATACTTTTTATATATCTTACTACTTTGTTATAACCAAATTGATTCAATCTATCTTGTATCTATATTCTTCCTTTTTTCTAAGATTGAACTTCTTCTAATCTAAAAAATTGTTTCACAATATAATTATTTTTTGATGCTTATTACAGTTCATAATTAGTTTATGCATGTATTTTATGACAGTATATATCATGTGCATTTATTTATATAGACAAAAATTTAGCATAATAAAATGTAAGAATTAAATATATTGGCATAATTACATAAAGAGCCACATTTTTAGCACGGATTATGATATAAAACACTGACACATGCATTAAAAATCTTATATATTAGATATTATACGATAACAGTAGTTCATATGATCAGCAATAAGCATAATTATAAAATATAAAAAATAGTGAATATTAAAGCCTTAATTTCATATAATGCATATATAAATTATTACAGTTTTTCAATAATGAAACCATATGTATATGTTTAATTTTTTTTGCAATTTGGTATAAATATCAACTTAATCTACTACTATTTATTTTTGATATTTAATGGCTTATAAAGGATTAATTTTTGGTTTTATAATTTTTTGAAGAAACGATTTTTGATTATATCTCTTTTAAATTGTATAAATATACATAAAAATATGCTTTATCAATAAATATATTAAATAAAGTAGCAAAAAACTGTAATCTGAAAACTTAATACATGGCTTATTTGCCTGATTAGTATGTTCTAGGAATGCATAAAAACTGAAAATGATTATTGATGTTAAAAAGTAATTTGTGGGGCATTGGGGACTTGTGTCAATATAATATCATTTGTTGGATTAATTCTATGCATAACAACTGAACCCTTATCTATATTTTTTTAAATATCAAATGGCTGCTAAATACAATGCAGGACGAAATGCAGTCTTTACCCTTCTCGTTTTTTTCAATCAATTATTGGTAAAATTATATAAAATTTTTTAATTCCATCATAATTCTTGCATATTTTAGTATATAAACATGAGCAAGATAATATAAATATTCTAGTTCACTACATATTTCTAAAGACACAAGGATATATATCAAATATCACAACACACACAATCGTAGACATGACAAAACAGATTCATAAACAAATTTCATCCCATTTTAGAGTGCTTATTCCAAACAAGAAAAATAATCATACCATCAACCTAGGAATTTGATTCATAGCACAGAAGACAACAGATAATTACATAACTAAACTTTCAACATATAAAATGGCTACAAAATCAAAAACATGAGATGTATATACTCCGCTTGGTGTAACATTTAATACACAACAGAGCTACATAGCACATAAATTTTGCCATAAAACAGAAATTCGTGCGCAAGTAAAGAGCAAACATAAAAAAATTGCAATATACAGAGCAGACATCCGTAATATGTGCATAATTGAACCTTAAAAATTCATTAAGCTACAGAAGCTTACAGCAAAAATAAACATAGAAAAAAACAGCAAAAACGAGACTTCATGATAGAATAGAAGAAACGACAAACAGGCCTAATAAATACCTGCCAACTTTATTGATCAAAGATGTTTATTAGCCGAACAAACCAAATATTCAGCACAAAAAATTACAACACATTCAAAATATATTACAACTGTCCTACACGATACTACACTAGTTTATTACAAATATTAAAATCACAAAACATAGCAAACAACACAAAAATATATAAACGAACGAATTTTACACTCACTCACAGCAAACATTACAAATGATTTGAAAGCAGTCTAATTAAGACTAATAAAATTCAAAGAAAACACAAAAAAACAGCCTCCTTCAATTAAGAAAACACGCAAAAAAAAACAATGCAGCTTAATTAATACAGCAGGTCAAGGTGTATAACATCCAATTCACTATCATTGTGAAGCATCGAAACATCATATAGCAGAGATCTTACCCTGTATCTTAGAAAATAGCACACAACTCATAATTTAGACATTTTTTCGAACAAATATTAAGTACACACCAGAAAACCTAGAGCAAAAATACAATATATGATAAAACGCAAATAACCAAACTTTGAACAAACACTGCAACAACTAACTAACACGATACTATGCAGAAAAACAAAAAATTGCAACAAACACATGACAAACCAATGCACAACTTATCTATGTAGCAAAAAAACACCATATATTTATTAGGATCAATCTAAGAAAGTTAATTCTTTAATTTTCACTTTTTAACATCAGAACGGTTGACAACAAATAACTTGAAAATACAACTTCAGCAACACAAATGCAAACTTAGTACCACATCAACATAAAAAACAGATATCAACAAGATATTTTGTGTTTAATATATAGCATACAGTTCTTTGGCAACTTATGACAACCAAAAGCACAAGACAACACGTCTCCAAAAGTACTATTATTCATGATTCCGGTTTTTCTCTAAACTTTAACTCTAGGCATATTTTTTCGCTTTAGATTTGTAAGCTTTTCATATTTGACATAGTTTTAGATTAAATGGGCGTTGAGAGAACATATATCTTTTTTATAAACGCGTTACTAAATACTTCCTAAAATTAGCATAACACTATACGGCGTTTCTAGACAAGTATGTTATACAATTCGTGCAATTTTGATTCTATTCATCCAAGAAAACTTTAAAAAGTGCACCACTCCTCTGTCATATCATTCTATTTCTCGCATCGTTTTTCTTCGGGATTCATGTTATTTAAAGGGTGTTAAAAATATTTGGAGAAGGAAACAGAATAAAATATATATCAAGACGTAAAATCCGAAAAAAATCAGTTCGTTACGATAATCTGAGCCAGATAAAAGGTATATTTGAAGCTTAATTCTAATATCAATAATCCATTATATTTTATTTTTATTATGTAATATTGTAGTCAATTATCTTGCTTAAATAAGTTCTCAAATACATATGTTATAGATATATATAACAATAAAGATTAGCTGTATACTTTAATTCATTGTGACAAAGAGTTGTTATTAATATATAACCACGGTATTTATTTTGTATTTCGAGAATTATTTGTATTTTGACATATTTAGCTTATAAGAGAAGATTTTTTTATATTAATAGTAGTTACATACAACCTATAACGCCAAAATTTTATTGATTTTGTCTATATAAATTTGGATTTCAAGCGTATATAATTAAATAAAATATCGAAAGCATACGTTAGCTGATGATTCGATGATTTTTATATCTATATTTAATGTGCAATCATGTTATCGAGCCCAGGCTTGTATATGTAAAAATATTAGCAAAAATTTTAAGATAGTATGTATAAGATATATATTGAGAATTTGTTTGGCTATAAAAGTTAATTAGCAATTTAAGCACCAGTACAGCCAGTGTATATGCAAAAAAATAAGCTTGATATCTGCATATCTATACAATTATCCTAAAACTACATGTATTAAATTAAAAATCGATATCAAAACATTTACCCTATTTGAGTTCTTATACGACAATATATGATTTCTTAAGCAGTAATTTGTATGAAAAATTGTTGTTATTTTAATAATGTATACCGAAGATACTTTTAATCACTTTATAAAAGTATCAAGATACTTCTTTTGTCATTCAATCTGATCATCTATTTTTATAAATCATTTGTAAAAGTTGCAAAATTACGTAGCTACAATATTTAGATAAATGTTTTATCATTTAAAAATGCAATACTGGTTTGTTTATTATATAAAACATTATAAAAATCAGTAGCCCATTATATTAATAAAACGCAAGGATTTTCTTAATTAAAACATCTTCAAAGATTTTCATGGGTAAATGTAAAATTCGAGTATTTTCTCATTTTTCTAAAGATCTATTATGAATTTTTTAAGATGTGAAAACAAAATCTAAAACTTGAATGGTTAATTATTAGAGCTAGTTAAACTTAAAAAATCACAATTTATTTGTAAATTAGTTTTTCTTAATATAAATATTCTATAAACTTATCTTAGCATTTTAAATAATAGGGAAACATTGATATCGAGTGTTCAATAGATTTAAAGTCAATTAAATATTCTTTTTGTTCCTTAATAAAAAACAACTTCATTCATATTTATAAAATTTTTTATATCTGTCTTAATCAATTAAATGGTTTTTTCAACTTTTTTTTGAATTTGTTTTTTAAATTTTAATATGCATGGAATTTATCAACTTCATATATATTTATCTATAGATCGTTTTTAATCGCTTCTACGATCTTGTTTTTTAGATCTAATCCTATAAAAATAGACAAAAGGCAAAAAAAAATTATGATCACGTGTCTGAACCATATATACCACCCCATGAATATATATTATAGCACGACTTTTTTTAGTAAATATCAGTAAAAATTCTGGATAAAAATTATCTGGTTGTATTATTATATCATAAAAAGACTTTATGATTCCCAATTAAATATTCCGGCTTCATACTCTTGCACATGTATCCTATATTTTTTGACTTGGGATGATTATGCTTCATATAAATGGATTTTCTAAAGCTTTTGGTCATTAATTTATATATATTCAATATAGCCTTCATATGTCATTTTAAAAATATTTAAGACATACCTTTTGTGTGTTTTATTACGATTATATGATTTGAAGTCACAATATTTAAAAATTGGCACAAATAAGTGATTCTGCAATAAGTATATAGTATTTTTTGTTTAGGATCGTGATTGACAAATAAAAGCCTTAATCCCTTTAATATTTACCAAAATAAAAATAGAAATTCTTAACAATTATGATAACGAGGGGGAGATAAAAAACTTACATTTTTTTTTAAATATATTACAAAAAAATGCGTTTTTAAAATATTAATTCTTATAAATAAAAACATGAATAGGAATTATAAAACTTATCTGGGTGCTTATTATAAAATGGAAAGAATGTGTGACGTTTTATCTATAAATACAGTATATAAAATCTCTGTTTAAATTGATTTATTGATGCTAGATAGAAAAATTGTTTAACTGATTAGAAAAATAAATAACTAAAATATATAACCTTAAAACAAAACCGAATTATAGTAATCTACGAAGTTTAAAAACATAATAACCATAAAAGTACAGAAATCAATGGTTTAATGTATATATATATATAACTGATAAACATATTTAGTTCAATAACTATCAGTAAAATGCTCTAATCTTAGTTAAATAGCACTCGATTTGGCAATTTTTAAGCGTAACTCTCGTATTTATATATATTAGATGACAAAGATGGTAAAAACGAAAAAATAATAATAAATTCATATTTTTGCATAAACTTAATTATTATATTATAAAAACTAACAATTAAAAATAAACATAGCACAATATTTTTGCTCTTTACTGTAAATCGAAGGAAAATGAATCTCGTTATATCCTAAATTTTTTTAACCCAAATCTCCACTAAAGATTTTGGACAAGTGAATGATATAAATCATTTTTTTTGACATTAAAAATGATTTACAGATAATGATCTGCACATTCTTTTATGGCATATAATTAAAATTTAATTTTTGAAAGCTTTTATAAACTTAAAAGGTTTTTGTTAGAACTTTAAACTAAAATAAAAAAAAATTATGTGGTTTTAATTAAGTTATCGTTATTTTGATCATGCTTTCTATACATCAATACAGCTATATATTATAAAAATTTTATAATTTATTAGACAAATGTGGTTTATATGTGCACAGCACGGCGGATTTATGCCTTAAAATTTCTAGGATTTTTTTTTGTAAATATTAATATTTTTGAAAAAGGCATTTATTTGTGATTTTACATATATAATGTGTGAATAGTCAATTCAGACCAAAGTGTTCATATAAAATTAAATAAGATAAGGACGGAAAATGAATTATCATAGAAACGTATAGATACAAAAAAGAAAACTCACCGCGCGAGGACAAGTATACTGCTGTAAAAAAAAATTCGTTAGATAGTTTTAAATTTTAAAGGATTAAAATATAGTAGATTTGTATTTTAGATAAATCTACTGCGTGTATAGAAATGATTTATATCTAATACTCGAATTCTTTTACTATAAATTCCAAAAGAAGTATGTTTCTGCTGCAAATATTGTATTACGGATTATAATGCATCTTGAAATGATTTTTACTTCTCGCACTTAAACTGTAATTTTTACCTAAATTGTTTTCGTCTATCACGGGATGTATGGTTTCATCTTGGTATATGCTATATTAAGTGATCAGCATATCTTTAGAAATGGTGTGTCTATCGTATCTCAATTCAAAAACTTGAGAAATGCTGATAAATATGCGAAAAATACTTATAGTTCGATTAAAACAATTACATTCAATTCTAAACCATTATTTTTTCTTATTTTCGTTAGATGGACTGTGCCTAGTAAAAAAATCACAATACTAATTGACATTATTACGCAATTTATTTTTTATGGAAAAACTTTAAAAGTTATATATATTAGTAGATATTTTTTTTAATTATAAACAAAGAAAAGAACTTAGTTAGATTAATATTCATTCTGATTTAATAGAACAAATAATTTTTATTTGCTTTTTGCTCATTATATCGATCAAAATTATTGTATAAACACAGAAATTGTATATTTTACATACAATACTTATTTTTACAACAAGCTTCAAATCAAAAAAACTAAAAAATAAATCTTGGATAGAAATTGATATATTTCCAATTATTCGTCAATGCATTATCGCTTCCTTTTTATTAATTGAAATGTATCGTAATTATAAGGCACATTTTAAGTCATTAAAAGTCATAATATTGTAATTTTCATGTTTATAAAAATTCATTCATGTAAGTCCATTGTGTCCTTACAAATGGTTTAAGAGCCATCTAATATCACAAGAATATATATAGCAGTTGATCAAAAAGTTAGATTTAGATTTCGGATAAAAACCTCATGAAATAATGCTCGAGACTCTGAATGGCATTGAAGATATAAGTGCCCTCTCGGTAACAAATATTTCAAAATAAGTTCACTATGCTGTAATAAGATGGAAACATCACGTAAGCACTGAGTATGAATCTAAAATTTTATGACACGAACGTAAGACGAAGCATGATCAAATTTATACTTAAAATATCTTTTCATTCAAAAAATTCCATTATAACCAATATTATAAATCATCGTTTCTTGCATTTTATATTCTTTCTGCATTCTTACATTGCCAGTAATTTAGAGTTCTTACATGTAAAATAATATGATCTAGCTGCGTTTTTTAGCATTTATGTGAATTTACAGGATCTTATAATTTTTCTAATATCTTGACGTAGCAAAAAATATTCTCGATATGCCTTGAAAAATAAACTCTTGATATATTGATTTAATTATTTTGCAAAAATTTCAAAAATCAGGCTCTTTTACACTATTTATACTGCTTTGTAAAGTTATTTATCGAATAAATCATCGTGGCGAAGTTTAATAAATATTCAATGAAATGCAATAATTTGCAATAAAATATGTTGCATAAATATTAGAACCAAAACTATTATAGTATCTTTATACTTATGATCGTTTAATTATCTGCAACTCCTTTCTTATAATTAAATTATTATAATGTCTGGTGAAAATAGATTTTTATTTAAATGTGAGCCTGTAACTTTATAGAATCTTTTTTCGGCATATTTAAATTCCATTTGCATCAACTGTATATTTTCATGTATGAAAATTTCCGATCATTCTTTTTGTAGTATACCTATATAAAATATTGCAAAAAAATCAACTGAATGTTTCGTTTTCGTTTTCTCTTCGCTTATTTTTCATTAAAAAGGCTATGAACTTTTTATGGACAATATATATTAAATTATTTACATAAACATAAAAACTTATAAATGTATTTGTGACTATGTTTCAGATCTTCTAGTTTTTCCTCACGGTATAACATTTTCTTTCTTGACATTAGATTCTTACTATTTCTTTACTTCGCACTTTGGTCATGAATTTTTAAAAATTAATTATTCTCTACGGTTATATTTCTTTAAAAAGCTATTTTCGTTTTTTCTATTTACTTCATATGAATATATCTATAAATTTATTTATCAATCATACGTGTGATCCCTCAAATCACATGTTATTATCTTACTATTTTCTCTTATCATGCTATAGCTTTAGTCTGCGAATGTGTAATTAATTTTTTGGAGCCGTTTATCTAATTGCGTCTTGTCAATTCGACACATTTTAAAGCTATAATTTAACCGGTTTTCCTGTATTTTTCTACGTATTTTTTGCTTTTACACCATATATATACTTTAATTGTTATTTTATAAATGATTTAAATACATTCATCACTTGCTCATATGTTTTTTTCTTTTGTATTTTTGTTCGTGCTAAATGATTCAGTTTTAAAAATATCAATAGATTATTTTTTTTCTAACTATCACTCGTATTTATGTTTTTTTTAGCCTATCAATTGTTTTTATAGGTATCTAAACTCTGATATTGCTTCTTTTTAATATTAAATTTAAATGCTGCTGTTACATATAGATACAAATATTTTAGCTTCTTTTATATTGGTTCCGTAATTAACGAATAATATATTCCCATACGAGAGATAAATTTTTTTTTACCTGCGATTTATATTATTTAAAAAATCAAATTTACAATGAATTCTTAATGTACAACTTTTAAAATTGATAAATAGTTTTTCTTTGGTGTATATGAAAACTGCCAAAAATAAAACTGCTAGATTACGTAATTCATTATACGCAAAAATGAAACCTTGTATCGATTCTTTGAATATAAAACCAATATAAATAAAGATAGAATACGTGGATTATCATTCCATAGATCTAGGTGTTATTTTCTTTTACAAATTAAAAAAAATTTACACATAGACAGATAAGATTTTTTTTATTTTTTGCTGTAAAAAAACATTTACGTTAGGAAAAATCACGTGAGTCCTAGAGTTTTTAAGGTTAAAAAAGCAAATCGAATTGTAATATTTGAATTAAAATAATCTTTTAATCATTTCTTCTTCGAAATTTCATATTTTATGTGTTTTTTTATATATCTGATGGATTGAATTAAAATTAAACTGGCTTACTTATATTACATGCAATTGCAACGTTAAGAGATTCTCACAAGTAATGTCTCTTAAAATAAATGTGGCATTGTGATATGTGCAATGAGATTTCTAACAATACTATTCAATGCATAAAATATACAATAGGAATTAAAAATATACTGTAGCATTTTTATATCATAATAAACATTCAATTATAATTGTATTGTATTTTTGCAACCACAAACGTAAAAATATAAGTTTATTTACCAATTTTTCTTATATTATATTACTTATTATTCAAATAGTCATCTAAGTAATAGATTTTATTCATTTTAAAAAGTCACGTTATTTTTTTGTAAAAAGTTCATTCGGAATATTATGAACATTTAAAAAGTTTGTAATTCGTTATAATACGTTTTATTTTTGTATATATTTTTTTTACATCCTAAAATAATTTTCACGCTTCTACGCATAGCTTTTTTTAATATAATATTTAATGGTTGGTTGGATTTTTTAATATATATTAGATCTTCTTTTATTAGATTCATATATTAGTCTTTAAGAGTACAGTATAGTTATTTCTTTTCTGTGACAATTTAGATGTGTGTAATAATAAAAAATGACAGTTTATTATTTGCGAATCTAAGATAGAAATTATAATATATAAAATCAAAAAAATATTTCTTCTGATATTTTTAATCCATGAAAAGGCCATTTCGCATAAGAAATGTAATAATTGTTTTTTTATTACATACTATTTATTTTGTTCTATTCTATAAATATTTAAGCACTTTATTTTAAATTCATAGAATTATAAAATTGGAAATTGTTATAAATAAAATACGAAAAGTGTTATTCATGATTATATCTATCGTTGGTTAGTTTTTGCAAAAAAATTATTTCTATATTTATAACTTATCCAAAAATAATCAACATATTCATAATAATAAATATTATTATATATTTAGTTCACATAAGGAAGTGGGAAGGCATTTGAGAAGACTTTATAGAGGAGAAGATAATAAAATGTATAGATGTGTTGTGTTTGTTCAGGGAATCATGCAATATATGCTCGAGAAGAAACTCTAAAATAAAAACTATAAATTAGGCCCGTAAAAATAATATTTTGCCTGTTATTGATTGTTTTTATTTATATATGAAACAAATGTCGAGTTCTATAGCTTTATTATTGTTTTATCTGCTCTAAGAAGTCCGCTACATTTATCATTGAACTTCGAATAAATTATTTCTAATTTATATTGTGAAAAAGTACGTTTGGAATTTCATATATCGTTAGTATATTAGATATTTTTTTAGAATATAAAAACCATTTTTGCTATTATTTTCATCCGATAACTTTTAAAAAAATAGTAAATAATATTTGGATATATTAACATGATATTTCTTTGTTTGAAATAAAAACCGAAAATAAATATTTTTTGTATTAATAATTGTTTTATTTTCGCCCATAAGTAATTTAAATGTGTTAAGAGAGCACAGATAATTAATGAGTTTTGACATTATTTTAAAAACACAAATAAAATGTTTTAAAACTTATTAATCCCTATAATAATTTTATATGCTTTAAAATCAATAAAAGGTGTTCATTTACTTATTTTAATTCTTTATGTCAAAAAACACACTCAAACCAAAAGATTTCTAAATTTATTATTCAAGCTAAAAATTTATAAATTAATATAATAAAATTTGTTAAAATATTATAAGTAAATTTTAGCAGCTGTTTTAAGTAAATATTTAAGTTTATAATAAGATATTAGTTTAAATAGTAGAAATAATCTTTCAGGTTTATTTTTAGTGCCTTATTTGTTCTTTTTTATAATACTTTGTTAAATATCAACTTTTTTAGAAATTATTAACGTCACGCAACAATATATAAAAAAAATTCGATTTATACAAGCTTTTTTGCTTTAATTCTATTTTTAAATATTTCAATTTGTATAAAATAGATTTCTTAGAGTTTAAACTATTTTTTTTAAAATGACTACTTCTGTACAAACATAAAATACACTTTATTTACGCAATAATTGGTATCCTTAGGTTTTTGTTATGTAGAATCATGCTTTTCTTATAATTGTATATATTTGCTGTTTTCAACGGATAAATCCAGAAGAAATATTCTATAATTTTTGTGATACTATGTTCATTTGCTAGGTAAAGATCTTTTTTTACTAATTAAGAATCCTAGTGGGATTTTATGGCAGAAATCACCATCAGGAAAACTTTAAAAGGCTTCACTATATAGTTTGTATCCTTACAGGATCATATCCAATAGTGGATATGAGATGAAGCGCAAAATCTTATAAATTTTTGGATATCTGCATATTTCTGCAAAAATATAGGTTATTTTATTAAGCTGCTAGGTTTTCAGTTTTTTTAGACATGAAAAGTATTGTTTGATTTATTTAAAAAATTTTGGGTGAAATTCAAACTGAAATTTTCTTTATTTTGTTATAAAGAGCTGCATTTACAATTTTCGAGATTTAAAAATCGATTTTGTTTCATGACTCAAATTTGTTGCGCCTTCACATTTCTGTTTTAAGGCCTGATTTATTTTGCATATATTTAGTAAGTTACCCCGGCGATTTATCATTGAAATATAAATATCAAATAATTATGCTATTTTTTGAGGAACCTTCTAATTCTTAAGTATATGTTTAAGTCTATTAAAAACGATTACTCCAATTTTCTATCTTTTTTATGATGAAAAATATATTTATTTTAGTAATTTTTAACATTTCGTAAACTATATTGTAAATAGAATTGATTATATGATTCATTTGGATTTTATCCTGTAATGCCTATTAGGATTAATTTGTCATAAATTTTTATGATAATATTTATTTTTCTCTGCATAATTTTTTAAATACAATCTTTTGATCTAAAATTTCGCCAAAATTTTATAGCTTTTAGCATTAAAAACATCGTAAATACAATTCAAAAAGTAACACTTTTTTTATTGCTTATATCAGCAGTCTCTCTAGTTTACTTACAATTGTATTGTGTGATCCTATAATATTGTTTTTGTATTCAATATTCTTGATATCTATTTTACTTTTTATTATAAATTTATAATGCCCATCTATGTGAGATCCATTACAAGACTTGTAAAATCATGGCAAGAAAATTTGAGATATCCCCGCTCCTGCCGAAGGCTGTGAGAAGATAAAGATTATAAGACTTTATGGAATGATTTTGGCTTTGCAGAATGGAATTGGCAGAAAATTAGAATCTTCTCGCCTGAATAGAATAAAAAATATAAGGTGTGTTGGAAGGATTGGATTGCTATGATAGAAAAAGATGGAATTTTGGGTCAAAACTTAGGCCGAAGGCTATGTCCAAATTTTGTTTCAACAGAAAGTTATTCAGGTGGATTTTCTAAATAAATTATTATTTTTGGATGGATAATTCTTCCTACTATAAAATAAATTCCTTTTTTTTTAAGTTCATTATTCTATGCTTAAATTATTAATTTGTATATAATCATGCTTATCCGCAATTATATAAGATTTTCACTTGTTGATTGTTTCCTCATCTTCAAATCTTATTTTTTAAATGGTAAATCAGCCTTATTAATGTTATTATCAGATCTGTGCAACTACTTTTGCAATTTAAATAAGTTCATAGAAAATTAATGGCTAAATAGAATTTTTTTTATTGCATAGTACACATATTATAGTGCTTTATAACGTAATTTTATATTTTTATGATGTAGTTTAGAGTATAGTATTTATGAATAATCATTATATCATTTTTCTAAAAAAGATGTTGTATTGAATGCACTAAAATCGCAATTGTTTAAGATTGAAACAGATGAAGAGCATCTGAGGAAACAAGGAAGGGAGATTACAAAATATGCATTAAGTAATGTGCAATGTTTTAAATAGGCTGTCTTAGCATCAGTAAATGAAATCTAAAAAAAGAACAATTATATACCATAAACCAAAAAATCGCTTATGATAAAGAATATAATCTTATTGTCAAATCGAGGCTTTCATTCAAACTTTAGGATTAAGGAAAACTCTTGAACTAATAGGTCTTGACGGTAAGGTATAGAAAGTGATGTTTATATAGAGGCAATAGCCAAGATTCTAACTATGATCATAGCATGGAAAGATAATCAAGTATTAGTTTGGTATAAAACTATAAATATAAATTTCGAGAATAGCCTGTAATACTGATCTTTTAATAATATTACTATGAATTATATTTGAACAAACATTGTATCTATAAATAGAGTATATAGAGCGATCATTAATACAAAAACCAATCTATTTGATTTTATTAAAAGTTATCTATTATTTTTGAAAATGGTAAATATTCTAGCGTTCGAATAAATTATAGTGCCATCTAGATTCTAAATTAAAATATATGTGCTTATAAATTATATTTTTTTGTAATCGATGCATGCATATTCATTTTCTAGTTATATTTACGCCTTATATTAAAAGTAATTTTTTAAAATTTTGTGTCACTTGATGATAAAATATGTGCAAAACTAAATAATCTGTAAACAAATTGGTTTTATGACGATTAAAGTTACAGTTTTACTGTATATTACTTATTATATTTGTAATAAGCTATGATGCCATCATACAAAATCCTTTTTGATAAATACATTCAATTGCTCTTAAATTTTCTTTTATTGTTATGGTTGATATTATACGATGAAATAAAAACTTAGAAAATTGATTAAGCATGTTAAAACTAAAATTGATTATAATTTTAAAAGATTACCTCTCTATTATGGTTAAATTTGATCTGAAATACAGTTAAATAACCTAAATAAACATGCTTTCTTTGTGGCAAATTCAATATTCTGTCCTAAAAATTTTGTAATTGACATTTAAAATGCATTTTTTTACTGTCTATTTACATTCGTTTGCATTATATCTATTTATTTATAAAATTTTGTACTTTATAATTATAATGTTTCAGTCTTTATCTTTTTTACCAAACTTATCTCCAAAAAATAATAGTTTGTTTCTTTCTTATTAGATATTACGAATTGTATTTTTTTTATCTTTTTAATATGCATTCTATGTGGCTCCGATATTCTCGTTTCATCCTTTAAACTTCACATTATAAACATTTTAAAATAAAAAAACCATCCACATTGTGTTAAATTCTTTTTCATAAAATTAAACCCGATAATAGCATACTTTAAAGATTCTAATAATATAAAATATACAGAAAAATGCATGATATTTTCCATACTAATTATTATTTTTGTCGCAAATCAGACTTTTCTTTTAAAAGCTTTTTCTAAAGGGTTATTACTTGAAAATATAAGACATACAAAAAATGAAACATAAATTAACTTAAATAAATGAAGATTAGAAATATAGTATGATGATAGTAGATTCATTAAGTCACATACATCACGAAACTTTTATCTATTTAGACTTTAAAACCAAAACTTTTTATTTCAAAGCATGTGAACGTTTTAAATTCATTGAAACCCATACTTTTATCATATTAAAGTATAAATTTTTGGTATATTCATCATTTCTTATATTATAGACCATTTTATAGTCAACAAAAAATAATAGAAAATATATTGATTGTGGAAGAATGCATAAGTTTCCCTTAGTCATCCATCTTAAATCAATGATCAATTTTAACTACATAAAAAACCTTGTGGGTGTTAATTTGTAGCTTGAATCATCACCTTGCATATATTAAACGCTTTTGTCACTAATATCTACATAATCTATATTTTTTTAAGGGATTTTTTCTTCTTAAATGGTTTATCTTTACTGTGTTTAACACATTAACGTGCATTCTTATACTTAAGAACCCCAAATCATCCTCTGATTCCAAAAAATAATTTAAACACTGTGATATTACATAATAATTATAAATTATTTTTTAATTACAATTTAAACATTAAAACTTTATATAATGTGAGATCATGGCTTAGAAATGTGGAATATGTTCTAGATCTTTATAACACATATCATTTTTTTGATTCATTCAGATATACAATATCTCCTTTTTTGTTTATACATGATTGTCATAATTGCAGTATTTTTAATATCAAGACCATTAAAGCAATAAACTTAAAACTTCATGCGTGTTTTTTTATTGGTTTTATAAACTATGGTTCTTTTCTTATAATTCACATCGTAATTAACACTTCTAAACACCAATAACATAGTCAACTAAATTTCATGAACATTAAAATTCCTTTATTAATAAAACTGGATTGTTCTAAAAATAGTTAATAATAAAGATATATACCATTAAAACATCCATATTTTTGAAAAATTTCTCTTAACCACGTTTTTTACTGGTAATGCATAAATCAAAAAACTATTATATCAAAGCAACATGCATATGATAAAATACCCTCGCAAAAATCCTATTCATTAATACTTCAACCTTTTTAAAGGTCACCCTTTACATAGATCAGAACTATAATACATCAAAAGCTTTTTTTAAAACATGCATTTCTGTAGAATTATCCTTTGAACAGTATTTCTGACATATAAATTTTTTTTTCTCTTATCATTTTACTCATATTAAAATGTCACATTCTTAGGACAATATCTATTTTAAAAATCATATTTTTTTTCTTTCAACTTCATAAAACATCCTTTAAATATATAAAGACATTCAATAACTATATTCTTTGGCAATATGTTTATAATTTTTTCTTAATGTCATTTTAAAATAGCAAGATTCACATTTTAATATCATCGATCAATAACAAAATTTTGACGCTCAAAAACATATCTATCTATAAAATTTTACTATAAAAAACTATATAAATGCAAGTCTGTTGCCTATATGACCGTCGCCCAGAAATCAAATATTAATTATCAGACAAAACACAGCTTTAAAATATCTATAGATACCAAAATAATTAATTTCCTTATAATTATTGCTCATCAGAACTGTACTCTTACACATTTTTTACATCTTAAAATTTTATTTTACTTTTTTAATATTTATCTTTAGAAATTCATTGCTGAACTCTACATTCTTGAACAACTTTCTCTATATTATTATTAATAAATTAATCCATAAAAACATTATATATAATGACTAATCTTATTAGTTCATATATAACTCCATAAAATATCAAAGATTTGTCTTTTTATTTATGTGTAACACTCTTCCTTCATTATATTAAATCTGTATAACTTATATTGCAACATCATATTATCTTCTAATATTTTTTTTCTGTATCTGTAAGTTCATTTTAATATAAAAATATTCTTTCTAACATCACTTACCATATTGTTCAAGTTCATTCTCTCATCACATCTATATCCAAGCGTTCACTATTTACAAAATATATTAATGCATATGAAAAAATCATGTTTCGTTCATTTCATTGCCGACAACGAACACAGATAAATATATTTAAATTATTTATGGTGAAAATATGTTTCATTTATTGTATAATATCTCCTAAATCATACGATTCATGCTTTTCAATCATCATTGAATAAATGTATCTTTTCTACACAATTATCAAGTATTACCATAATTTATGGCTCACGACTCTCTTGGTTGTTATTATATATCTATCTAAAAAAATCATATTAAAAGCTATTTTATGGGTCAAAAAAACCATCAAAATGTACAAATAATTTCCATGATGAACGAAAATCGCAAATGTTGCATTTATATCTAAAACAAACTACACAGAGAATTTGCATCGAATGCTCTATTCAAATAAAATTTACGAATTTTCTAAGAAAAAATTATACATATTCATGCACATGCAATATATTTATTCAAATAATACGAAATAGAATCAAAATTTTAATTATTCTGTTGTTTTGAAATACAATAACTTAGAATAACAACAATAAAAGTTAAAACATATATTTATGTTGGTCAAATAGATGTAACCCATAAATAATTATGAATGATTATAATATATTTTGTAAAGCAACATAATAAAACCAAACAAATTTATATATTTAACACAGTTTGAGCGAAATGTATAGTTTTATATGAAATATAAGATATTGAAGAGTTTAAAGAAAATTTGGATTTTATTTGTGTGTAATGTAAATAAAATTAAGCATCAAATTTAATAGTGAGATTCGTATCAGGCATATTATTTTCATTATTAAAAATGCTATGATTAAACATGTATTCATAAGCACTTAGCTCTGCGTAGCAATATAAAAATGGATACAGAAGAAAGTAAATATTTAAAACTGTCAAAGCAATATAAAGGGAAATGCGTACATGAAATTCTGTACAAAATCCAAAATTTTATAATTTTTATTATGCATTATGATTAAAAAAGATCATAATAATATTAAAATGATCTAAATTTACATAAATGCATTATTGGAAGATTCCAAACATAATTTTATATTCTGTACGTTAAGTAAATTATATAAAGATAGTCTGGTAATTACTATATTCTTTGATTACATTGAAAATATATTTATATCCTTCAATTTGATGAACATTGAATATGGCGACTAAGTTAGATATATACAAAAAAATCAATCTCAGAAACACTAAAATACATAATCACAGTACTAAGTGGGGTGAAAATTCTAGGCAGCTGTAAAAAATTATCATATTTTATCGAAATATAGATTTAGCTAGCAAACATAAAATAATATTTTGACTTTTTAGTTAAGACCGAGATGCACATTATAAACAAAATTTCGCAGTATGATATGAAGATTTTCCTATATAACGGTTAAAATTTACATCCCGATACTAAATACGCGTGATAGAATTGATTTCGCCAAAAAAAAGCGCTAACTTTATTTTTATCATCTTAAAAAATATAGAAACAATTTAAAATTGATCATTATTCATCTAAATTAGCTCTTAAAATTGCTAAGCGTTCCATGAGACATAAATGTTATAGAAAATTATTGAAAACCTACAAACTTTTTAATTTTGAATTTACAGTCTACTTGCGTTTCAAAATACTTATACATTTTATTATATAACAAATAATAGGATTGTAAATTAAGAATATTGCAATTTTGTATCATATATATTAAATAATTATTTATTAAAAATATCAATTAATGATTTATATGAAATAAAAACAAACAAAAATAAAACTGTGGTGGAATACTAAATATTATTCTTATGTATTTATAAGTTAGACACATAATTTTTTGTTTAAATGTATATCGAACAAAACAGAAAATACATTTTTGACGTACTTAATACAGTAATAAGAAGGTATTATATTTATTATCGTTTAGAAATTCTGTAAAAAGTAATTATACAATTTTAAAACATGACATAATTATAAAATTTGTATCCAGGTTATAAATAAACCCAAAATATATGCTCTAATGATATGAAAAACTTATAAATATTGTATGGATCTTTTATTACAATAACATAAATATAATATATCTATAGGAAGTAAACAGTCCATGTATTTTTTTAAAAATAATAAATTTCATTTTTCGTAATCTTGGCTTTTTATTTTTATAGGTTTGATCTTAAAACAAAAATAATCAATCTGTAAATCTTTTATTTGTGTCGTATAAAAGAATTGTCCATTTCATTTATCGTTATTAAAGAAGTCACTTGATTCATCTATACATCTATAAATTATATATAATGTTTGATGCTCCGATTCGTATGTGTATAAAAAGATTCTAATATTAATTATTGTTAACATCATAATTGATATATGTTGCAAATACATTTAATCCTTTATATATATCTGTTATGGATGACATTATCTTACTCTTGTCGCTATTTTGATTTATTAAGATCTAGAGTGTGGTTGCTGTTTGTACACATTATTTGTTGCTAAAGAACTTATATTGCGAGTCAGATGAGTACTCTAGCAATAAAAAAACTCTTAAATAATCGATGTATCTCTCTGTGTTTTGAAAATAATGATGGGTGGTTGCCTTGATCGGCTCTAGATACAATTTTTAGTATTTTAATATATACCAAATGCTATTTGTAAGATATATCTAAACAGAAAAATTACCATTTCTAATTGTGTTGGGATTGTAGTTTTACAAATAAAAGAATTCCATTTACATTGTGCAATGTTTTGTTGCTTTCTCTGTTGCATTTAAATATCATAATTTCTCTAAATTCAATATTATAAAATAATTATTCCAGTCTAAAAGATTCATATTTACAAATAAAAGAATTATCTTTGAATTGTGCAATTATTTGTTAATTTCACTGTTGAATTTAAAATGTTTAATTTCTCTAGATTCATTTTTAGAAATTATAGTTCTCATCTGAACGATTCATAGTGCAACTCTAATAAAATATAATGTTTATTATAATTATATGCTCTATTCATCTTTCATAACGTGCTTTAAATATATAAAAAAATTTAAAACATCCTGCATTATTTATATAAATAAGTATTACAAAATTATCTTTTTAGGATATATTTATTTTTTATAATTCATAAATAACATTTTTTTATAGAGACTAAATAAAAATAAAACTGCAATTACACGATTGTATTTTTGTAAAACAATATTTTCTAGATCCATGGCATATAAAATAATTTGAAATCATTTTTAAAATAAGTACTGATATTTTTAAGTAAAATAAACATATTTTAGAGTTGAAATGATGCTATTTCTTTTATTGTTATTTAGATTAATAAAGTTTTGTCTTTATAAATACTTCATTTTTTATATAATATTGGAATGTTCTGACAAGTTGTTTTACATAAAAAATATAAATATTTGATAATTTTTGCATATATCGTAATTAAAATTGGCTTCAAGTAAAAAAAAATACAAATTGGCTGACATTTACATCTTTTGTTATGCTTAAAATTCAATTTACGTCTTTACAAAGAATAAAATAAAATCAAATCATGTATTTTTTTCGTTGAAAAACCGTGAAAATTTTGTGTTTTTGTTTAGAATTGCCATCCAATTTGCTAGCTTTGAAATGCTAACTTATAAACGGAAAGTATATAGAAGAAAAATATTTTTTTCTTATCGGAATAAACAATGATATATCTGTATTTGAATACTTAAAATTTCAAACGCTAAGAAAAACCCTCTTTAATAAAGATATACTGGATAGAGTTTTTGACCATTATGGTATCGATATCTTTCTTGGTCGATTTAAGTAATTAGAATGTAAAAAAAAAATTTAAAATTACAATTTACAATTAAAATAATTGTAAGCAAAAAACGCAGTTATATAGTTTTTATATGCCTCAGATGGCATATCGAAGATCGTGAATTAACAAAAAAATAAATAATTTAACATAAATACTTTGATCTTATATCTTTTTATGCTGCGAATGTCCTCCCGAGTTATAAAATTATTAAAATCAGTATTATATAACAAAAAGATATTATTGTAAACATTAAATATAGATGTGTTAAAAGCATATATAAATTATAAAAAGTAGAAATATATTAAGTTTACTTATTTTATCTCGTATTTTCGATGCCTCAATAAATAAATCTTAGTAAAAATTATATATTTATAACTTTGGCATAATATGACGTTAGAAAGTTTGATGCTATTTAGATATTCCATGTATAATAAAACGGTAAGTATTCGGCAAAGAAATAAAATTAGCTTGACTTACTATATTTCTATTGTGATCTAACTCCTCCTTAGATCATGAAATACAAATGCAATCATTGAAAAAAATATCAAAAAAAACAAAATTTAGTGTCCTTAAATTCTTTCTGTGTAAATTAAAATACAGAAGTTAGTTCTTTATGATCTACCATAAAAGTCAAGGGTAGTAAGACATTGTATATAGTATATACGTATTTTAATTTGAAGATTCTAATTATAATCTTGTTAAAATTCCAGTATATATTTTTATATAAAGAAGCGTATATAATACAGTAATAAATTACTTTGCATAAGATTTGTATAAAATTTCGTTCTATTAAAACATGAAATTACATCATCAGAATCAGACATTCAAGGATATTTAAAAACAGAGAATTAAATTTTTTTCGAATATCAATATTGCACCTATATCTGGTTAAATCGTCAAAAACAACCTTTTCGCAATCTTAATCGTGGTCATTTAGTATTTTTTAGTATCTTATATTTTTTATGATTTCATTAGACACACAGATAGATTTATTGTTCCTTGATTTTTCAAAAAGGCATAAATAAACCACGAAAACACTCTAAAAATTTGATAAAATTCTTTTATGATCTACATATATAATACAAATTTATACGATTGTTTTAACAGTTTTCAAGTTTCTATTATAACACCATATATCTAAATATAGTTTCTTTTTAACCTTTCTTAACTAAAATATACTCGAATGATATTTACTTGCTCTTTAAATGTATCCGAAAATTTCAAACATTCTTATTAACTTATGTGGTAAGATTATTAGATAATTGAACATTTGGCAGCTTTCTATAGATTAATACACTAAATTCAATCTAATAATTTCGTTCTTTATTAAAATGCGAATAATATATAAAAAAACATGATATATTTTATAAAAGTAAGGGGAATTTTTATTTTCTATTACAAATCGCTAAAGGAAATATATCGCAGTAATCTAGAATTAAAATTATAATTGTCTATGCAAAAATTCTATTGATGTAAAAAATAAGTTTCTTCGGGTAAAAACCACCCTTTATAGGAATCAACTCTTAAAATATATATTTGATTCCTGATTTATAAAAGTATGAGCTGTTTTGAATCCAACAGTGATTATTAGCCCATTTTTAGTTTTTTTTTATATTTTTCAATAAAATTTTACTATTTTTGGCGTTATTCTAACTTTTTAAAGTTACAAATTAAGGTTTTTTTAAATTTCACACATATAGATATACCATTAAATTAAAAGGTGATTTTTATTTTTTAAATTTGTTCAAACCTTTTTAAGCATTTTATATGCAATTTTCTACATTATCACTAAAATTATGTACAGTTTTGATTTAGCAAGCTTAATAGATATGTGAATTGTAGATGCTATATTATAAAATATCATCATAATTAATTATAGCATGCAGATGTATTTAGAACATATATTTCCTTCATAAGTTTATCTTATTGTTTGATTTTTATCCTTTTTGAGGAATATATTTTAATAAAAGACTACCAAATAATGTTAAATTTCTATTTATTATTTCTTATACATTTCCAATATTTGAATGGCTATTTTCTCTAACTTCAAAAAGATTTTTTTTAAATATAAATTTTTTTGTCGGAAATATTGTACTATAGTATGCAATTTTTATTGCATTTGATATTTGAAAAACAAAGATTAGCGAATCTTTTCAAAGAGTGCGCATACTCATCAGAGATAGATCTTCAGTCTATACATTGTTTTGAGAGACAAACAGATCTCCACACTATAGTTCAGATTCTAATATTAAAGATAAAACATTTATTTTAATGCTGTTGCTTATATTTATGGTATTGGAAGCTGTGATATATCGCTAATATTGTCTTGAAAAAACACAAATTGTAATAGTATAAAAGATGCGACTGGCTTATGCTTAACAGATTCTATATGTAACAGTTTTATTTTTTCGGCGAATTGTAAGTTTTAAATATCTAAAAATATATTTTATGGGTGTTGGTATAAATTAAAACAGCACTAAATATATAATACAGGAATTCGGATATAGTTTTTTTTGCATTATTTATTTTGAAGGAATAATTTTTCACTCTAAATTCATTTGACTCTGTTAAAAATTTATTAAAAAACTTGCTACTCGCCATATGAAACTTATAAAGAATATTATGATTTATATTGCTATATTATCTGGCTAAGCAACAAATTATACAATAACGCTATTCATGAACAGCTATTGTAGGAAGACTTATTTTCATATAATTTTTTCGTAGTACAATGTCGTATAAATGAATATAAATTAAAAAAAAATTATATGGGTAGATATTTTCTGGGTTTATAAAACATCATGTGGTGCAACATCAGCCTAGCCTATGACAATATTATTTGTTAAACGGCACATTATATGTAAAATACTGCAAATACAAATTAATGTCTGAATATAAATATATCGGAAGATCTTTTCAAATCATAACACAATAAAATATCCACTAATTACGTCTTCATGGCCAGAATTTGCATAAAAAAGCCCACGAAAACTATTTGATTTCTATTGTCAGGCGTTGAATATAAATAAACATTTGAGGTATATAACAAAACAATATTTTTAAAAGAAATCTAACTCTAATAAGAGCACTTAAAAATTGCCATCACACAAATCCAGTTATAAAAAAGCATAGTATTCACATTAATGAGATAAACTAGAAAATATATGATTAAGATTTAAACGCTGTGTAATATCAGCATACGACAAAAAACATCCTCTTGATTCTGTAAAATTCAAACATAAAATAAAAGCCTATAGTCTTCAAGCATAAATTTGATGTAAAAAACATAAATGCACATCCCAGCTTTAGCAAAGACATGACACATTGTAGTTAAGAGAAAAATGAACACAAACAGGCACAAAAAAACAGATACCAGGGTTTTAACTCAAGATCCGAACGATAAACATTACATACATAGATATATACCACAGTATAAATTTAACGAGATACAATATCAAGAAAAAATATAATAAACACTTTTAAGATTTGTAAAATCATTAAATAACGAACTTTTGTCAACCAACTCATATCCAAAAAATTAAATATAAAACAATCAAAATAACAGGCAAAACATATTTCTGCAATACGTTGTTAGCACGAAATTCATAACATTGCAAATGATTATTTATACCAACAGGAAGCATCAAAAGAAACAATACAACTTTCAAAATGATGCATCTCAAGATCACTAGATTATTGATTACAAAGAAAAAAGTAGAACTAGCAAAACAAAAAAGCTTACCTATATGCAAACTTAACATCTATCCAAAAGATACAAGACAAGCAACATTTCTGCCGAAAAGGTTTTGCAAGGAGGTATTTTCAACATGAATATGCATCAACATATTTGTTTCAAAACCCAAAGTACTAATAAACTAGCAGCATAAAATGCATAAAAAATATAGATTCTCTTACAAAAACAGCATTTTTAAAGTTCAAAAACACAACAAAAAATATCGAATAATAATAATAAGCGTGCATCTGTTTCAATATCTGACTTTTTCTATAAAAATATTCGTTGTGAAATAATATTAAAATATCATGTGATGTGATGCTTTCTTGTTTCTGGCATATACACCAATCATCAATACAGCACTGAAATTTACAACATACGACAAAGTACAACACTTCCCTTTAAATACCACAACAACATTATAATACATATAAAAATATGCAGCAACAAATTTAGAACGCAAAAAAAAACACACGACTTTTCAGAGAACTTAGGTAGCAAATTCACCTCCAAAAAATTCTCTTGCATTATTTAACACCACTTACCTCCAACCAACACTATAAGTAATAAAAAGAGGTTCCTTGCAATAATATTAGACGCCATACATAAATCCACATGTAATACTTTCACATATTTTCATGTAAAAATCATAACTATAAACCCAATTTCACAAAAGATTGCTATAAAAAATCACTTAAACGTCAGAATGGCTCAAACAAAAAATTTTAAAGAAAACACACGCAAAAATAAGAATTTTATTTACACTATTAAATTACAATAAAAATTATAACATAATCTCATAGTTTTTTATAGATAGTTCATGTTATTTTGGCAGTTATATTGCAACACGAAACGGACGGCAGCACTTCGATCACAGGACGGATAATCAAGAACATTCATGTTTTGTAAAGCATATTTATATTTATTTTCTAGTTCCATATCTTTACAATATTTTTATCTTTGTTGTTTTATAATGCATGAGGGAACCGGTTTTGAATACATCCTTTATAAAAAAAGCGTGACACCCACTTCACTCACAAAATAACGAGAAAATTATAATATTTATTTTCCCCCACATTTCATACAATTCACCCATTTATGATGCAATATAATAGAGGATTTGTTGTTTTAGATGCACTCCTCGCAACCATTCAGTTGTTTCAATCTCTTTTCTGCATCATCCTATTTAGAAAGTTAATTATTTGAAGGGATTGAAAAATACTTGTAAAAGGAAACAGAAAATTATTTCTATGGAACAGCAAAATCAATCATAATTATATTAGAACGTTGATATATGTAAAAAATACTAAAATTTGATGCTTTATATCAAATTCAAACAATTGTGAATAGTGTAAATTATATACTTTACATCGGACTTCGTTTATCCTACATAAAAAAGTTCATAAATTCGTACTGTAACAGTATAAACATATAAGAAAGGTATGATTGTCTCTTAAAATTTATGCGATAGAATTTTTATATTACTCTTTGGATTTTGCACTTATAATTTATATATCGTCAATAATTTGGATTTTGATCCATTTAAATAATAAAGGAACTTTTTTACTTCATAGGATAAAATTGTTTAGAAACACAAAATTCCATATAGTTTTTCTGTTTTTTAAGCATGAAATAAGGAAATAGATAATATTTAATTTAAAAAACTTCAAAAGCACAAATCTGTCAAAACATATTTTTTCTACAATAAAACATGTAGGCTGTCATTACAAAACCGCGAGTGGCTTTCTTTAAGATATAAATATTCATTAAGTTTCAAAAAAGAATCACAGACATAGAAAAGGTTTATTTGCAACAAATAAAATGCTTTTGCAATTTAACTAGTAAAAATTCATTGCATGCAAACAAATAATATATGCTCGAAACTCTACAGATTTGAACGACTTATTCTACTAATATATTATGGAAAAAATACATCAATAATAAGATATTTTGCGATAGGTGTTTTACCAGAATAATTTATGCTGTCAAAAGCATAAATTATAGAATAAAATTCGCGAATATTGTTATTTCTTTATTTATCTTATTCAATGATATTTATAATCTTTTTATATGAACAAATGAAACACCGTAAAATATAACATCTTATTAATTTGTAAAAATATTATATAATAATATGCAAAATATACTAGTTGTAGGTTTTCAATGGTGTATTTCTGGTAATTTAATGCCTGTTAAAATTTCAATTTCAGCAACATTAATAGATATGTAGCCGAAAACATTGCATGAACTATTTGTGTTTCATAAGTAATCAGAATATCCGAGCTTTCTTTTATCCCACCTAAAACCCATTTTATACTTTTAAGAAGAAAAAAACAAATTTATACTTGAAGAATGGTAATTTTTAAAGCACGATACGTACGGTAAATTTTGATACATCTGTAAATTTATTCCCATATAAATTATTCTAGATAAAATAACCTTTTCTATCTATTATTATAGCGTTTCAATATTAGAGAGCTGTAATAATTTTTTGTAGAATATATTTTAAGCCGGTTAAACGGATCTCAATCTCGATGTAACATCAAAGAATATAATATTTTTTTTCCAACTATATCATATATTGACGTTTTCGCGTTTTTTATTTTAATTCGTAATTTATTTTCTAGATTTAATAAATCAACTTCTAAATTATTGGAACTAGGAATCGATTATTAAGTGACAGAATAGAATCTAGACCCATCTAATCTGTCTTTGTAAATAATACAATAGTTCTTATATGCTTTTGTTATTGAATCTAAACATACAAATATTTGATTGAAATCTGCTCTTTGTATAAAAAACAGCATAAGAACACGTAAAAATATCTGGCACTGCTCTTTACATCCTATATAATTTGTTAGGGATATTAAAATTCAATAATGTTGGCCTTAAAATATTTAAATGGATTTCTTGATTTGTAATTTATATATTTAACAATAATTTAATTCGCTTAAATCCTTTTTTTAAGTAAAATTATCGATCTCCATCAAATCTAAAGCTATTGCAAGCCATTAATGAGTAAATTATAGAGACCAACAATAATGGAATACTTTTTAATAATCATTATTCTATGATATAAATCCGAGATCCCTCAAGTATTTGCCAGAGTAAAAATTTAAATTATTTAATAATATACGAGTAAAACTGCGTGTTTTATTGATCCTGTATATTTTATCATAGTTAAGCAATCAAAAGTTATCTCGGCGTTTATAAAATAATAGCAAGAATTTATGATGTTTTATCCATAGATTATAGAATTCCATAGATCACAGTAAAAATTCTTATTGCGAAATCCAAATAGGAATATTGTTGGATCATATCACAAGATAAATAATGTAAATGAAAGAACTAGTGATCACAACTATTTTATATAATTTAAAAAAATATAGAAACGAAATAAACCTAAAAAAACAGAATCAATGAGTTATGAAGGTACATATCAACAAGAGAATTGACTAAAACAGCATATCGTATAGAAACGATAATCTCACTATATATTAAAATTTTGGCTTGAATATAAAATAGATAATCGAATATATAGTTTCGATGATCAAGATGTGCCCCATGAAAAAGACATTTTATGCATGTTATTATATGTTTATTATTGTTTGTAACGATATTTTGGTTATATTAATGTTATTCTTGGCGATTAAAACATTATAGATGGTTTTTCTAGATAAAATTATTTAATTATTTTGAATTATTGCATCAATCGAATTCTTAAATAGACAGAAACAATTTTGTAGTTTGATTTCACAATTTAATTACCTCAAGTTACTTAATGAGTTGTGAATATTGCTGTCACTCTGTATTTGAAAAATTTTTTTTAGCAATAAGTAATCTATCAATATATCAGTTTTCAATATAAATCAGAAGATTCTGGTCGAATTGTCATATGGGGACATATATAAATGCCTTTGAATTTCTGCATATATATTATTTCTGATTTAATATTATAAGAAGGCGACTACATCTTGATTTTATATAATCCGGACTAATATGTTGCTCAAGATTAGAATTCTCTTGTAAAATCAAATATAAGATATATATGGTTATATATACTTGAGAATAAAATTACAAACAAAAATACTGACATGGTTGTAGATAAATATGCTATGCCATTTTATCTTTAAAAAGTTAAAGTACTGGAATTCAGCAGCTATATTTCTTAAATATTTCGAACGCGTAAATATAATATACATTATCTGATTTATGATAGCCATATATCCTGATCACTTTCTATTAATCATATTTTAATAATTTATTGCACAGTAACATATGTTTTTATCGTTTATTGCGCAGTGTATCTTGCAATAGACAGTTACTTCCAATATTTTTTTATATAATTATATATTATTTTTTAAATCCTTCACGACATTAGTGGTTTAATCTATAATCCTTTTCACATATTAAAAGAAACAGTGGATCTTCATAAATAATATACAAATCTCTTGACATATTACACATGTAACGAAGCTATAAAAATAAGCTATTCATACTAAAGATTTTTATTTAACATTTTCTACTTTATTTTTTCCTTATTATGGAATAAATGTATTTTACCTAGTTTAATAGTTGAATCCTATATTATAAAATTACTTGATATAATCTTCATAAAAATTAAGAATAAATTAAAAAGTTTAAGAATTTTATTTGTTGGCAGAAAAAAAATAAAAAACATAGCCAGGTCATTTATATTTTCTATTTCAAAAACAATAAATTTTTACATTCACTAAAACCTAATATCAAAAAAATATTTGTATAAAATTAACAACTGGAAGATTTAAACTAGATAGCATTATTTTGCATTTTAAAATACTAATTGACTCGTTTTTATAGAAGCCAAAAATATTAAAATAGAACTTATTCAAGTATTATATAGATTCAATTATCATCCATAAAAATATTCTATAATTTTTTGTAAAAAAGTAGCCATTTTAATACAAATATAGCTATTATATGTTGTTAGGAATATATAACAACACCTATAATGATTTTAAATACAAAATTTACGGACCATCCAATATTCAAGAATTAAATAAGACTGCAGATTTTGAAGTTTAACGTGGATATTTTATCTAAAAAAAATAACGTGATAATGCATCATACAGATAATGTCATAACGAATTATTCCAATCCCTCTTTTTTATGGTGAATTTGAAAACAAGAGCATATTGCTATGGTAAATGGAAGGCAATATGTAGAAGAACCAAAGTATTGAGTCTACGAATTTTTAAATACGAACATATAAGAAATGCCATAAAAAATTAAAACGATAAAAGATTTTTCGGTCCAAAATTTTGTTTCAAATAAATATTTCAAATGTTCTTTTTTTTAAATCCTTATATTCTTCAAAATACTTTAATAACACAATTTTATAATATTAAAAATATATTACATTATTTTAGCTTTAAATTTATATTGTATGTGAATTTTATTATGTCTTTACCTTGTCCAAAAATTTTTTAATTCTTAACTTAAGGATAAAAAACAAAGTTATTTTATCTCATTAAAAATATACAGTTGACATATAAACAAAAATAAATATTTTTTTAATTATATAAATCTGGATTTAAAAAGGATTTATCATACTTTGTAAAGTTCATGATCATGAAAATTTTACTGGTAAATGATATAATTGATTACATATTTACAATTAGCAAAAGAATCTATAATTTTGGAACATTATTGTCATTAACTATGTCATGAAACTTATATTTCAAAGCGCAGATTTTGAATAAAGAAGTAATAATGTGAAATATAAATTTTATATTTACCTGGTATAATATAAAATAATTTTTATATATGAATCCTTAAACTTTATAACATCAATATATATTCATATAAATGCAAACAGCATCTAAAAAATCTCTTTGTACATGAAAATTTTCATTACACTACATTTTTAAAGTAGGCTTCTATATAATAATATAACAAAAAAATAAGCTGAAATATACGATCTTGGTTTCAGCGACAATATTTTAGAGATAGTATATTATGATTAACTCATTTATAAATGATATTATAAATTTCATATATGAATATTCACCTTAAAAGACATATTTCCCAGTAAAATCGCTATTTATTTTGTATTGCACTTCGTATAATGAAAATATATTTACATTTCAATGTGTTAAGTTCTGGCATTTTATATTTTTTTGAAAATTAATGTGTAACTTTGTAATCAAGAATAACACTTAGAGTTATTTCTGAGCTGCCATTTTTTTGTTAATTAACGCCGGAAAAATTTTAAGGAATGTTATAGTTATTTTCGTGCTAAATAGTGTTTATATATTCTAAAATAGTGTAGAGACCCATTAAAAAGATGTTAATTTCATAAAAAAATGTTTATTAAATTTTAAAGTGTTAATTATTTTAAATAATATTTGTGAAAAAATGATATTTTATAATAAATCATACTTAGGGGTTTTTAAGAGCTTTTTTATATACATAGTTCACTATAATGCCTTTAAAATAGAGGGAAAGTATCATTAACTAAAAAAAGATATTTTTTAAAGAGCTAGCAAATATGACTAGAATAATAGAGTATTATAATGTTCATTAAGTTTTACTAACTATATTGGGAGGTTATTAAAACGCATATATTTATAATAGAACCAAGACATTATAAGGTTTCAGCGTAAAGGGAAATTATTTTTGAATTTTATAAAAAGTTGGCTCATTTAATTCTAACAATAGAATCATAAACAGCAAAATAAAATTCTAAAAGAGCTAGTATATATAAAATCCAGTGAAATCCTTTCCAAGAAAATATTATCAAACAAAAGCCATATTTTAAGGTTTTTAAAGCGATATTTCATATGATACTAAAACAAACACTAAAAAAAACCAATTACATTGACTGTATCTAGACTGTATGAAGCGAGCTAATGCGCCAAAAACTAGGATACAAGATATTTTAAATATGTGTGTGTATAATAAACTTATTTGCAAGTTTGTAAACTGCAAATACATTTTACTGTCAGAAAAAGTGTTTTCGGTGATTAAGAATCATTCGACGAATTTTAAAGTTTTAGAAAACGGCATTCTAAAAAGTCAGCTAAAAGATATTAATAGAAGATATATGGTAACACAAGCGAAATATTATTCTTAAATACCCCTGATACATATAATACACTAAATAACGACAAAAAAATACATAAATAATTCTTTCGAATTTTAGGCGGTTGATAACCTCCTATACATATAAAAATAATGCAATAGAACAAAAAATCGTAGGTGAAAGTGAATTTACAGTATTGAAGGTTATAAATGATTTAGCACAATCACCTTTGAAGAAAAATCATAAAATTCGATGGTAAAGTATCATTTACTATATTTTTAGGATTTATAAACCGGTAGCACATAAAAAGGCAACATAATAAGTTATATATAACAAAATTAATAAGATAGATAAGAAAAGAAAGAAGAAATTATAATTATTTATCTAAAACACCGCAAACTTCTTTAAAACCTAGCCTATGCAAACATAACATCGTGAAATAGTTCAAAATCTATTAATTACTCTGTAGAATCTATTATTATAAGTTTTTTTACTGGATAGGCAACAAATATCTTTTCATAAGTGAATAATGTATGTTCTTAATCTTCTCTGCACTTCTTAACAGTCAAAGGCTTAGTATTGAATGCGACCATGAATGAATATACTTTCTATTTTTCTGATTATTTACAGATGATACCAATCATTGAAATGTAACAATTCTCTTCACAGCTAAATTTATAATATACATTCTAAACAAAAAACACACATATTCAGACAAATCAAATTATAACAGAAAATCTCACATTCACAAAAAAATACACACCAGACAACTGATACTTAAAAATTCAAAAAACAAAAAGTACTGCTTAGAAGTTACAACAGAAAAACATTTTTTTAAGACATCTTATTTTGTAACATAAAAATTAAAATACACCTACGTACAAGTTCATTTTTTTTCAGACAATTGATTTTAAACAAAAAAATACATCATAAAACAAAACGAAATTAACAATAGATATATAGGTTTCGTCCAAAAAACCAAAAATCCGCATACACATTACCTACCACAAAATATCCATTTACACAACTATATATTTCATCACATATATTAATATGAAAAAACAGATAACGTAACACTAGTTGCATAAAATAAACACCCAACTTCAAATCAAAACTTTATATCCTAATCATAAAAAAATACAGACTATACAAACTGCAAAAAATATTGGTATATGTTTGCAAAATAGACATACAACAACGACAAGTAGCCACAGAAAAGACGTTAGAACAGTAGACAACTTAACACAACATGTATACATCGGATGAAAAGGCGTATAAGAGGTTAAATACAAAAAGAGACATAAGCACAACACACAGTACATAAGAACATATGCTGTTCAGATTACACAGCAGGAAAAACTTCGAAACACACAGATAAAAACTTGTCAACATAAAAATCTACTTCAAGCAATACTTCTAACACTATACAGCACACTATTCATAATATTCACTAGAAAGCCTTGACAAAGCATAACATATACATAGAAAATTTTGCCCCGAATAATTATATGACCTAAAGTTCAACAATACACGCCAAAGCACATCTCAAAATCCATGCCACTTTCAACACCTGGCTTTTGCATTTTAGAAACAAATTCATATAATATTAATACTAAATAAAATCAATAAAAACACAATAGTTTACAACAAAACATATATTACCAACACAGAAAAATAAAAAACTTTGCAACCGACAAGAAGATCGTAAACTCCGATTTCATCAACAGAACCTCACTGCTAGAACATATCACAATACAAGCCGACAATCAAAGCACAAAACACGAAAAAGTATCTATAGACAACAGAAAACACTAAAAAGCAACACAAATATTATACGACACTTCAAACCACAGCTTCAGACATATGATTAAATTCACAAAAATAATAAACACAATACTAAACAAATCAAACCACAAAAAAATGCAAATGCACCAACATATCAACCAAACAATTTACTTTTATACACATAATGCTCTAAAATATAACTTCACATAAATTCACCTCGTAATATCAAAACAAAAGACAACATAACCTATAAAATAATTACAGCAGAACAAAAAATGCTTCACCCTAAAAAAATAATGCCTTCTCAAAAATTTATCATCGCAAAACCGATCTTTTCTTGCTATATAGATCTACTTTGTCTTCATTATATAAAATCAAATAATCTATAACAGCTCTTCATTCCCCTATATTTTTCTGAATTCACAATTGAATGATGTTTTCGAGTTCTTTTTGTACTCAATGGATATACGTAGCTTATTATTTTATGAATATAGGCATCTAGTTGCAGTATTTTTTGATTAGGAATACACGGTCATTTCACTTGAACAAACATTCTAGTTATCTTTTCATCTGTTGGGTTCATTTTTTGATTAGGAATACACGGTCATTTCACTTGAACAAACATTCTAGTTATCTTTTCATCTGTTGGGTTCATTTTTTGATTAGGAATACACGGTCATTTCACTTGAACAAACATTCTACTTATCTTTTCATCTGTTGGGTTCATTTTTTGATTAGGAATACACGGTCATTTCAACTTGAACAAACATTCTACTTTTCTTTTCATCTGTTGGGTTCATTCTCTTCATGTTCTCACGATTCATCGAGAAGAAATCCATCTTTTATTCTATTAAAACTAAGGGCCGTCATTCTGTGTCTTTTCTTGTTTTTTTCTGTATCATCTTTCTGAAGAATTATTTTTTTACAAGGGATTTAAAAATTGGTAAAAAAGGAATTTAAAATAATTTCTATGCAACGCAAAATGTATAAATTGGCAAATAAATATTGATGGGTTAATTTTATTTTGATTTTCATTTTTGCACGCGCAAAACTTAAGATTGTTTAAAAGTCGATAATTTACAAATACTTCTTTCAATTTCACCATCTTTACAATATTCTTAATTAAAACTTCTACGGCCAAGACTTTTTAGTTCAAGATTCATTTAGATTTGACAGTAGACTACAGCGTATTTTTTTATGCTAGAAACTTATATGATACAGATTACAGATGATAAACTAATCAATTTTACTATACTTACTGTTATATACTGGATTTTGATCATAGCGTACTGTTGATTTTAAGTCCCGGTCTGATCAATTTCATAAATTTACTATTAAACAAAGACATAAACGAAATTAAGTCCAAAAGATTTTTAGTCCGTGAATTATGAGCTATTAAAGCCAGGTAATTTTACAAAAATAATAATACCCAATATCTATATACTGAAGGTTTTTCAATGGTGATACTAATATATTGATAATAGAAATTATCACGGGAAGTTTGCAGTAGGAAAATTCGTATATTTTATACACTTAAACATTCAAAGCATATTTTAGATGAGATTTTATGTAAAATAGGAACTTTATCATATTGTTTAATATAGAAAAAATTATACATATAAATGTAGGGCATAATTAGCTTGAATACATTCAAATTAATTTATCTCTTTATAATATATTAAATTTTCATCTTAAGAGAAAATTTTAACCTTTTATATAGTGATCAGATTATTGCGGAGAGTTTGAAAGCACTTTATCTTTAAAAAAATAAAGATGATTTATTTTCTTATTCCCGAATTTATTATTTGTAAATGCAATATAATAATTACCATTTACGAAATATAAAGGATACATCAAATTGCAAAGAAGTGAAAGATGGACTTTTCTATATAAATATCGGATGAATTGAATTAAGAGATATTTTGTGTAATTTGGTTAGAGTATAAAAAATTCGATCCATAATATCAATAGTTGGCATAAACATATTTTATAATATATTTATTGAGATATAAACATAAATGTTTAAATAGAATCTTTGCACATAATAAGAATAAAACCTAGAAATGAATTTTTTTGAGCAAGATATGGGTGATTTTAAAAAAGTTAAAAGCAAAAAATTTAAGATCTTAGAAAATTTTTGCATGTTAAGTAAGAATTGGGGAAAAGAATCTGATAAATATGGACTAAATGCCGTGAGAGCCTACTTAACGTATACAAATTAGAAATAATTTCCAGAAATAAAAAATGTTGTATTATTATTTTTTATAATTTTTATATAGAAAAAAAAGAAAACGAGATTATACATATGAATGTACATATAGGATTATTTTCTTCATCAAAAAAAGATTGCAAAAACCTAACATAATTGTACACAATATATTCATACAGGTTGATACTGGACATTCAAAAAATATGACAAGCTTGAGATTTGTATCCTAGAGGTATATAATGTCAAAAAAAAGATATAATAATACATCATGATAAGAATTATGTGGTCATCGATTGTCGATGATGGATAGGAGGATATATGGATAACCATAATATGCCTAATAAGGTATGATTTTTGAAAAGAAAATAATCACTTACAAATGCGAAATCTTTGTTCTACATTCTTATGATTGTGGTGATTTTTTTATTGTAAGTAATTTTAAGACACTGATTAATTAAGAACATCGGTAATATATTATATTAGTAACATAAAAGAAAAGATGCCAAAGACGTTATGGGATATAATGTTTGATCTGAGAGGCAATATTTTAGCTGTGTATTAATAGAAAAGGTTTATTTTATTTTTAAAATATTTTGATGGCTGTAAAGATATATTACTACATTTACAAAAAAGGCCTCGGAAATATAAAAGATAATTTGATTCTTATATTCAAAATATTCTAACGAAAAATATATCGAGAAAAGAACAATATGAAACGATTATTATCATTTAAAGATGTGAAGAATCGTATATTTTTGGTTCCTCATAATAAAATATTATCACTATTCATAGGTGTAAATATAACTAAAATATAAAAGGTATATACATCGAAAAAACCTTGAATATCTAGCGATGAATATACAAATACATCTTATCCATAATGAAATTCTCGGTTGATTTTGGAGATAAATTTATGTAAATGTATGATCATTGATACTTCTAAACTACGAAAACTAGCCATGATAAGATTTATGTCAAAACCAAATTATAAAAATTTTCTGTCAAGTTTAATTTTAAATATTTGCCATCATCATGCTTAAAGAATATTTTTTTGGAAAACTCACTTTAATATGTACTATAATAAAATAAATGATTCATATATTATATGATTGATATAATACATTTATTTTAAGATTTTCACTTGGCTCTACAATCTAAACTAAACGCAACTTAAGGCATTAGTAAATTTTTAATCTTCTAATTGAACTGTAACTGTAATTTTATTTTTTGAATAAATTACAAGTTTACAAATTTTATATTTAAAAGATAGCGCAATCATGTATTTTAATTATATTTGCCCAAAGAGATTAGATTTTTATTTGCTTAATCTTATGTTTAGTTGATATGCATAAATGAATTAAGATTAAATTTTTTTAAGGCATTTAATGATCGTATTTTATTTTAAACTGCATCATGAACTCTCCTTCAAATTTGAAGATTTCAGCATATTTTTTACGAAGTATCGTTCCATAAAATTCGATAAAAAAATTAACTGATGGTTTAGATTCTGGCATATTTTGATTTATCACACGTTCAAAATACTGACCTCTCGTTGTATATGGGTTAAAAGGCTTACCTTTATTTTTATTGAGCAGAATCAGATATAATTTCTGCCTATTTGATAAACCTTTTAGCTTTTCAGCCACTATAATATATTTTTTTCTCTTTATAATGAAGTTTTTGCAATTTTTTTCCAGTACTTCATATTCGTGAACTTCTTGTGAATTTTTTATGTCACTCCTTGAATCTGTCAATTTTTCAAAAGCGTGTTTGCTTTTTTCTAAAGTTTCAGAATATGATATCAAAAATTCATTTATCATTGATTCAAGATCGTCCTCAATAGGATTTTCTTTTTCACAAGGCAGGTCAGTTTTAATAGGCATTGCATCAGTCGGTGATTCTGCAATAAGTATGTTTTCGGCCTTATCAATTATTTTTTCTTCGAATTCCGGTTCAATGCTAAAACTGTACTTTAACCATATTTTTTTGGGCAATCCTTTATATTTTTTCGTGGTTTTGTCCAAAAAATACATTAAACCAGTTTTTTGGGATGTAATGGTCTCAGTCTCAGTAGCTGAATCCGAATCTTTGGTTTTAAACCTAGACCCATCTACTCCAGAATCATCACTTATAAAAGAGTCGTCTGTTTTTGGACTTTCGGTAACAGTTGTGGGTTTATCATTATCAGATTTTTTATGTTTTTTCGATTTAACTGATTCTGAAGATTCATTCTTTTCTCCTTGCATGTTTTCTGCAACATTTTTTTGTCTTTTATAGACATCAATTTCATTTCAACTTTTATTCGCTCTCATATTCACCAATTATGTATGTTCTTAAAAGTGTATAATCAATCATAATTCCGAATTCATAAAATTAAATAGAGCTAAGACATTCTAAGATTCAAATAAAATTTTTTAAAGAAAATTAAAAATTAAGAGTCTGTTCACAGTTGATTCACATATATGTTTCCCGCTTAATTGCATATAATAAGACGGGAACTGGCGCAAAAGAAACCCATTATAGTTTTTATTTGAATTTAAACAGAAAGGAAAGTATTTTTTAAAGTAAAAATGTATTTACAGGAAGAGAAAAAAATCATAAATGTAGTCCAGTAATTATGTAAACGAAATTCTAAATGATATAAAGGCAAGGATAGAATTTACAGATGTGGAAAACTCTGATATATTTGGAATCAATGAAAAATTAAATGATGTATAAATACGTAAAATATATTGATCAAAAATATACTACAGATAATTGGTTTCTAAATTGTGATGAAAAATAAAAAAAAAACGACATAATTTTAAAACATCATTAGAAGATAAGATTGAGATATCGGAAGAAAAATATAAATGGTATGCAATTATCATATGAAAATTCATAAAATCTTATTAAACATCATTTTAGAGAGCAGCAACTGTATTCATAAAAAGTCATTTCTGGGTAATATATAATCGGTGTTGTAATTTTTTAAAAAATTATGTTTTGTGGATATAAAAATTCAAAGAAAATATAGTATGCTTCACAAAAAAATGTGCCTATAGTAGAGGTAATATAATGATGATATAAATTTCAGCAGAAAACACATAATAATAACCATCAAAATAAATAAAGATAGAGATTTTACAAGCAATAAAACATGCAAATAGTTATATGATAGATATTTTGAGCGAAACAAAAAAGCAGATTTAATTTTATTATTTTTTATATTATAATAAGCTTGTGATATAAATCCCAATAATGTAATTTAATTGCTATAAGTAAAAGGCAATGAGCATATTTAATTGCCAAAATAAAATCGAACTAATATAAAACAATATTTAATTTTTAAAATGATATATAAATTTTCATAACAAATATATTAGGTTCTATAAATAAAATTTAAATATAACAAATGCTAAAATCTTATTTATGATCTAGAAAACCCGAATCTCATTGCAAATAGCTAATAAAGTCATAAAATTTTTTTTTATAGTGATTATGTTCTGAAAAAAAATTAAAGATGTCGCCGTATACTGATAAGTAGTATTGTATGTTATTTTTCTTATAACATCGAGGACAAACAAACTAGAAGAATGTGAATTTTATATATATACAAATACAGATTTGATTTTACGTATAAGAATAATTATCGGCTCAAAAAAAATTTTACTATTAATGATTTGATTTACAAATTAAAAAAAAGTCGATTGAATCGTATAATCGTTATTCTGCAATTTAAAAAAATTAAATGTGGTTTTTTAGAAAAACTTACATTAAAATTGTCACGCAATTTCGTGTTTAATATGTTTTTATAATTTTTCGCAGTGATAAATAAATAATAAATAATATATGCAAATATATTACTGAAAACCTCTAATAATGAGCAGTTAAAAGATTTGAATTTAGATTTTTTTCACACTTATCGATTGAATAAATTTTTTCCGTGATTTTATTTTAACAGATTTTTTATTTTTTTATTTATCTTCGGATATTCTGAGAGTTCTTTATATTTACGCCTACATATAAGATAATTACGAGGAAAATAATTCTTTTTGTTATTTTTTTCAACGTAAAAAATAGCAAATTTTTATAATATAATAAAATAAAAACAAATATTAAAAAAAAAATATTATAGTTTTATAAAGCGCATTATTTTTTTAGATAACTCTTATTATCTATCTTGTACATTTAATATTGCTTCACTCATCATAGTTTTCTTTGTAATGTAATGAGAATCGATATTAAAAATATTTTAAATTTATAAAAAAAAGTTTATAAATTTCCTGTCTTACACCTTAAGTTAGAAGTATAAAATAAGATATTAGGAAATTGATCACTAATATATTTCTAAATAACTCATATATAAAATTGATCTGGATTATATGATAGAAGTGTTTTATATTTCATCCAGTAATTTTTATCTATACAACATAAATTTTGATAAAATTTTAAAGATAAGAAACAGCAATTCTCTGATCATGAAACTTTTTAATAATCATCTTTTCTGTTTTATATTTTTAGAAGAATTTCATACAGCTGTTAAAAAATCAAATTACATCAAATTCACCATTTCCAAAATTACGAGATATTTGGCTTTTGATTAAATTTTTAATATAAAAAATAATAATAAAATGAATATTGTTTAATATATCGTATCAAAAATAGTAAAAGCTGTATATACATAAACGCATATGATATTGTATAAGCTGCAATGAATTAGTTATGTAATTTTTGATAAAAGAAGTGCGAATTTTTTAATTGGTTCTGTTAGAATACCTATAAGATATTCTATGATTCCATATAGTCTGTTCATTATAATGCAGCGAGAAAGACAAATCGTTCTAGAGTTCTTCCTTTATATTATACACCTTTCGCAAAGATATATTTCAAGTATAAATCCTATGTAGAGAGATATTTACAATTTCTTTTCTATATATTATAAAAATCCGTGCATGTTTATTTCCTTAACGTATTAGTAGATCTATATCATAGTTTTTTTTAACCCAGCATTATAATAAATTTCAACATTGATATGTAGCCCATGCACAATAAAATATTAGAAGCCTTTTTTATAGATTTCATTTATTTATTATGATGCTTATAGTGACAAAAATTTGGAATTTATACTGAGTTAATTTTCTTTAAATATAAAAATACATCATCCGTGTTCATACAAATGTTTTTCAATATTCTTCAAATATATGATTCGTAAATTTTCCATGTTTTCTGAAATATTCAATCCCGGGGTTCTAAATATTTATTATAATTAAATGACGCTTTAAATCTATAATAAACACTAAGATAGAGTGCTTTGGCATAAAAAAAATTTGTCCAACCAAACCAAACAAAAAGTATGTTCTATAGTGCTCACGAAATATACCGATATAGAAGGAACGTTAGGTTTAATACATATGGCCATAAATCGGATATATAACAGATTGGGTTAAGACTGAATATACAATAGATTGTATGACGCTGACATCCATGTTAAAAGATGCTAGGATCGTTTAAAGAATACAATAAAGCGAATATATAGAAAGAAACGATATTTTCTCTGTTGCTAATATTAGAGGAACAAATGTCTATTTTACATTATCAGAAGTGAGAAGCGGTAATGCTTGTGATAGAAATCAATTTTGAGAACATAGTATATCAGACAGAAAAAACAGATGATTTAGTCAAAAAAATATCTCTATTTTTTAAAAATTCATAAAGAATTTCTAAATATATAACGTTTATACTGAATAATAAATGTCAGTAAATGTATTTTTTTAATAAAAAAAAATGTATAATTTAGTTTATGTGGTAAACTAAGATGAGAGTGCAATAATGTTTTAAGCCTATGCGCTAATTGCCATCCGATTCTGCATTGCAAGTGGTAAAATGAAAATATACATATAATCTAGGATAAAGAATGAATAAAAATTGTGAATGTGATGCAATTAACGATAATATCGGCTTTAAGTTTGAAATTATGGCATAATGATGTTAGATTGACTTTGTGCAATAATGCATGCAAAAAGATTAATTTATGAGACTTAACTGTGCAATTTAAGACCAATATAATAATGCTATATCTTTAAGGCAGGTAATATAACTGAACTGATTTACGGGGATAATGAATTGAATAAAATTTTAGCCTGCAAAGCCTGAACGAAATGAAAGACGAATAAAAATAGACAGCTAGTAAAAATGGTGACGAAGATCATAGATAAAACGTAATCAGAAACGCTGAGTCTAAGAAATAACAAAAATATAGGCCAAATAAATCTTTATATTGCTTATAAAAAGTAGTTTACTGAATACACGAATATAAAGAAATAGATAGGGTAATGTCATCTCAATAGCTAAATACAGACAAAAGAATTGTATGTGCAATATGCTTGTATATTGTCAATTTATTAAGAAAATAATATGACTTGATGCAGAGTAATGTAGGAATGCTACATTTATGACGGTTCCCAACATATAAAAGTAAATGTGTTTAAAACATGACATTTATTTTGTATTTTTTTAGATCAATTATATATTTATGCTAATGATAAAGTACAATATAACTGGTTCTTGATGTTAGCATAGAACATAAATATCGAAGTTTAGTATGTTATCTTTGAAGACACACAAAGAATGAAAAAATGATTTGTTTCTTTAACTAAATAATGAATTTCAATGATTAAAATTTATAATTTACCATATCTTTCATAAATATTAATATCAGAAGCCATAAATAAATTAAAAAAAGGAGTCAAAGAAGAGAAATTAGGCTTGTTGTATAATATGATACTTTTCGTGAATATTGAAGAAGTTGAAAACAAAAATATTCAAACGATTTTTTGCGATTTAATATGAAAAATGTGGATGGGCTATTAGATGAGTTTAGAAATATGTAAGAAGTCCATTTCTAAACATAAAATATAATTATTGCATAAATGAATGCATACGAACTGAATATAGCACTTGCTTTATGGCTATATCGTGCTTTATACTGTAAATCTTGTACGTTAAACAAATGCTAAGCCATTTAGTCGCAGAAATATACAGAAAATAACAATTCACGTGTTTCGTGCAAATTAAAGAATACACGATTCTATTTATATATCTTTGAAAAATCCTGGATGATGGAACAGATGATTTTCTGGAAAAAAAATGGAAAAATCTTTCTAACTTGCATATCATTTTAGAAAAGTAGCTCCTAATCGTATATAAAACAGAATAAAACGCAAGATTCTGGGTTCGTTAATTTGAGAAGATGTGCTGCACATAAGTTCTTATTAATATAAATTTGTAAGTCTAATAATACAAATATTCACCTAATTTTAACAAGAAGAAATTTCAATGTGTACTGATGAAAATATTGTAGTTTATTCATATACAAAATGCCATAATAATATGAGCTGGTTGATGATCTTAACCGAATTAAAATTCTAAAGGAATGATAAAATGCTTTTAGAGAAATTAAGACATGTTAATATTGCTATGACATGAATATATTATTAAGAAAGCTCTTTTATTTGCACCAGTGTATTTCCATAGAAAAATAAAAGTGGTTGATAAAAAAGATGTGGTTTTGAACATTTCTGTGTTATTTCTTATTTTTTGCAAGCCAGAAATAATTAAACGGTGCTTAATCAATAGCCGAAAGATATTTTGTGGTGTATAAAAGAATAGCTATATGTAATGTATTGTGCTTCTTTGATAATATAGAGTATAACACTTATTATCAAAATATTAATATACGAACCACCATAGTGTTCTTGTTATATAGAATAAATACATTTTATACAGCAAATATGCGTTAGATCTTAAAAGATATGATTTATGATGGGCTTAAACAATTTAAGACAATTTTAAATAGTGAATGATGTTTTATATGTCAAAAAATTCTTAGAAAAGTGACAAAGCTGATTTAAAAAGATGCATAATGAACCGCTTTAAAATAATGCTTGCTTTATATCATTCGGTAAAAATACCAGAACATCAGCTGTTTGGAACTATATAAATAACGCGAGAAAACCTTTTTCTTTGTCAGTTTATAATATGATAGAAGCAAAAAAGATAATAATATTCAGCAAATTGTAACAATTCTATAATAAATAATATACATAGGTTTTTTTTGTTAGAAAACTATAGGATGTTTATAACTAGTATTTTCATTTTTATATTGTGCTTTTAAATAGGATATAGCAATGATTTGCATCAAAATGTAGAAATTATTTATAATTCATGCTCGAACGACTAAGAGCAAAAAATACTAAAACTTTGATTGACATAATCTATAGGGAAAGATAAAATGGCAGCTTTCTCGATTAAAAAGAATTTACGAATGACGCAGTAAAAATTTAAAATTGTAGAAATTAATTGGAATTTTATGTAAGCAGTCAAAATGAAAAAAGAATAGTGTGGCTCTTATTGGATGTAAACATGTAAATAAAAAAGAGAATAACATGTTTTTGTAGAAGAAAACAGCAAAAAAACTTCTAGGCAAATAGAAAAAACTGTGAGAATTAAAAAAATGAATCTATAATTTTACGGTAAGATTCCGAGCTTATTTAATTATAGCTAAAAAAATTGAATTACAGTAGTACAATATTTAAAAGAAAAAAAATGCCGGGAAATGTACTTTATAGCTAAACTATTTTAAACATGCAGATAAAATCACGAAATATTAGTTTTATAGAGGAATAAGTTTTGGAATATATTATGTAGAAACGAAGCCTTGTATTTAATATTATTAAAGAACTGCTTTTCTGGTGTCTTTAAAAACGCGTTTAAATGCGCTTTGACTGATCAATTTTTAATAATAGAGCTGTATATAAAGAAGGATTGGATTTTTATATTAGAACCCAGCATAAGATATACTTTGGCGCAATATTTGAATTCATCACTCAAAATTTTCAGCGTGCTTGATATTTTTATAAATAGAAAAAGAGCATTTATAACTTTTGTTTCTTTAAATGCTAAAAATGGATTTATGTGATTATAGGATATATAATATATGATTACATAAATTAAAAAAATCTTTATAAACTACGTCGTAAATTAAAACCGTATCAAATGTAATATATATAAATATAAATTAACTTTTCCCTTATGTTACTTGAAGGTAAATGGAAGAAGTTTAGTATTCGATTTTTTAGAAATTAAGAATTAAGAGTTATGTCATAAATGAATCTAATGAAACAAGAATGTGATCTATGATAACACTGGTAGTTAACGACAAATATAAAAGAATGATCAGCCGTCATTAACCGAAAGTAGTAGAGGTTTAAGCATTCTTGCTAAGGCAATTTCTATGAATATGAATATAAAGTTTTATTTGTTGACTCATAAATAAAGAAAACAAACATTATAGAGGTAAAGAAGAAAATAAATTTCTTGTATATTTATATTTTTAGAATGAATATTAGAATACGGAATACATAATTGTTAAGTTTTTGATCCTAAAAAATTGTTACGTATGATATGTAGAACGACAATACATAAAAACTACATTTTGTTACATAATACCGACGAACTTATTTAATGAATAGGTATTAGATGTATGAAACAAAAGAATATATAAATAACAAGATATGATTGGAATTATGGAAGCAAGATTAGATATAAAAAAGAATACTGGGATTTATATCATCCAATAACAGAAGAATAGAAATTTACTGTGCGATTTACAGACAAAATTACCAAGAACGGAACCAGTATCACACTTTTGCTTTTGGTATTCTATTATAAATACGATTACTGTTGATAATACTGTGCAGTATTTTGAAAAAGAAGTAAATTTGTACTTGAATGATGAATACGAACAAGAGATAAATGAATGCAACTGAAGATATTGAAAAGATAGAAATTATTATTTTGATGCAATATATTGTTTAAACCAATATCAGATGCGCAGAATCTTGCAATAACCATGTAAAAATAAAATTAACTCTCTTTTTCGTAATGAAATAATAATATATAGTTATATAAATAAATATAAATAAAAAATTATTTAATTTTATAGTAATGTCACATTATCTTCAATCAATGTGTTTTTTTGTTCTAATGCAGATAATAAAAAATGATATGCAGCTGTAAAAAAAACATACACTCCAATTCTTTCATGATAAAAGATATATGTTGCTCGATTAAAGAATTTCAAAAATATTGTTTTTTTCTAGATTAAAGGAAAATAACATTAACAGATTTGCTTGATGAAGAAAAAATAAGAGAGCAAGAATTGGTAAGATTTCTGTAAGATATTTATTGATTTCTTATGCGATTATTTTAATGCATGTGAAAATTATCGGGGTTTTACAATTTTAGAATAATGATATAACAATATGATATTACATTATACTAACATACTAAATGGTTTTATATGGGAAGAATATCTATAACAACTGTATTTTCGTTCTAGGATTCTTTTACGTCGGTTAATTAATATTGCCCTGTTATATATAATATTTATATAATTTTTGTGTTTTTATGCTGTATTAAATTATAAAATGGCATAAAAAATATATCATAAAACTTTTTATTTAAACACAGAACATCGAAATATTTTTATTAGGCTTTTTTTCTATAACAATATGCAATCTCCAATCAAAAAAAGCTCATTTCTGTAATTTTTACAAAAAAAATACAATTTTCTTGCTGTAAAGCGCATTCTTGTCTATAAAAAATCAAGATAAAAATCATATAAAAAGCTGTAATCGTGATAAGTTTATAGTCACGCGACGATATGTATTTGCAATATGTACTTTGATTCAATAACTTCTATAAATTATATGAACAGTCTAGAAAATTCGCATCCAATATATATTTGAGTTTTTCAAAAATGAAATCTTTTATTTGTTCCTTTTATCGTATCAATAAAAAACATTTTATCTTGTTTTTTTACATAAAGTGTCATTTTTTTAATATTTCTCCTATTTTTACCCCTTTGTTTTTTCTATATAATAACTTTTTGGCGTTCGTTATTATAAAATGAATATTGAATTTATTTTAAAAACTATTGAAGTTGATAAAAATATTATAGGACTTGTCGAACGTATAACAGAATTGCGCGTTCAAATGTTTTCAGAGGATAATATTATCCTCGGATTTTTGCAACATAAATTCCCTGGATTTAAAAATCTTTCCAATTCCGTAGTTGATTTAGTGATGACACACTTGCTGCTTGAAACCAACATAATCCTAGAACAGCCGTTTGAGCAGTATAACCCTCTGATGTATAATGAAAGTTATAGAGAATGTATTGGAATAGTATTTTTTAGGCACGGATTTGCACTTAAAATGCCAAGATTAACATATTCTAGTGTAGAAAAGATAGCTTATACATATAAAAAAAATTTAACACCGTTAGAAATCTTCAAATGGTTTGAAAATTTGTACTTTAAAAAAATAATAAACTTGTTTTTTTGTATTGATGATGAAATGACTTTGCTAGATCTCTATGGTATCGTTAAGTTTTCAGATGACAGAAAAATTTGGAAGGATTATAACATAAACGAAAAACATCAAATATTGAATGAAATTGAAAACGAAGATTTGTTTTCAGCTAGAAACGCTGAAGTTATATGTAACAAAAAAGTCGAATTAAAAAAACTTAGTGCAAATATCACAACAAGTTTTGATTTAGATGGTCTGAGTGGAGCTTTTCCAATTGATCAATTTGCAAAGATAATTACTAATCCGGTTGTGAGTATAAATGTCCTTGCTAATACCCAAAAATTATATAGCAGAAAAATTTTGACCAAGAACTATTATGTATTTAGTAAAAATGGTTCCATAAATGCAGTAAACTTGGGACACTTTTACATAGGGTCTCTAATTATTCTATCTACAGAATATCAAATATGGCTTTTCATTCCTCTTTGTAATAACATAGAGGATATAGATGCAAAAAATACATATTTTGCCAATATTGTATGAAATTTAAGTACAAATGTGAAAAAAACAATCAAGAATATTCTCGAAACATAGTGGACAAAATGAAAATAGAAATTAAAAGACTCAGTGAGATGAAAAATAGCATTAGTATTAATGCTGAGTTAAACGGATCAGAATTTTTACAGCTAATGAAATTCTATTTCAATACCAAAAATTTATCGAGCAAAGCAAAAAAAGATGCTTTTTTCTTTATTGAATCGTATGGTTCAAAAAACAAGATTAGAGCCAGGAGTATGATAGAGTTGCAAAATATATTGAGAAGTGCATTTTCATTGGACCTTAACAGTATTTTCTATCTAGATATTGCACTAAGTATAACACAGAGTATAAAAAAAATAAAAATCGTCATGTAGTGATAGCATTGGCAGCTGAAAATTTTCACGTAGAATCAAAAGATCATACATACAATTTATTTGGTATCGAATTAATTACGAACTTGAACAAAAAAGTTATAACTCAATGTAAAAAAAAAGAAGTATTGAATGCCATTTATCCGGAAGGCACAAGCTGCCAAATAACAAGAGATGGATTTTTAAAACTTAATTTATACCAATCACTGGGGTCGTATATATGTCCGAGGTCGTATAGGCAAGATTTTATAAAAAAAAATAGTTTGAACAAATGCTTATCTCATATTTTGATGAATCCTAAATGGGATTGTTTAAAATCTTTAGATATCGTTAGAGAATCCATAGAAATCGCTAGCAAGACCCAAAACGAATTAAGATTCGAAGTTTGTATTGATTCAGTGGCCTTTGTAGAGGCTGAATCTATTTTGCATTCTTTTTGTGAAAAAGCCATAGTTAATGTAATAGACGCTAAGATGCTATTTAGTAGCATTAAAAAAAGTTTTGAGACAGTTTCATCTGAAATTTCTCGTGAATATTATAAAATTGATTCTTTATTGTATTTAGTCATTCTTGAAAACTTTTTTGTGGAAAAGTACATCAAAGATTCAAGAAATCCAAAATATTTGGATAACTTTTTCATGCCCTTTTTTCATAAAGAAAATCTCAAAAATGACATTTTTATTCTTGATGAGAGACTTCTAAATGAAGTAAAAGAATTGTGTGATGATGACTATGTACATAGAAATCGTTTTAGGATGATAAAAAATTTAATAGAGCGATCATTAGGAACACATCCTACAGTCAGAAAGATGGCAATTGAGAATCTAGAAGTCATTGATAATGACATTGTTATTTCTTACGATTTGATATATAAGCAACTAATAAGAGAGTTGACAACAGTATATAAAATTGATTTCGATCTTATATATAAAACAGATATTGATTATATCCAAAATCATCTTGATACTAACCAGACAATTAGTATTTCCGATTATTTTATAGATTTAATTTCAGCAAATGAAAACAATAGAATGTCTCAATTTTATCAACAAATTCAGCTGATCAAAAATGAGCACAATCAAACATCAGAGAATATTGTGTTGGGTTTAAAAACTGCATTTTTAAAAAGAAAACATTCATTTGGTTTTAAAGCTTATAAAAAGGATCGCAACGAGCAGTATTTCTTGGTGAAAATATCAAATAATATAGTTCAAGTTGATACAAAGTCTACTAGCAACTTTTCGAAAATTGGATTATGTCTAATAAAGATGAAGATTTTGACACCAGAACTTTTTATCCCACAGAAATAAAATTCAACGCATGGATAGGGTATAACATACATGTTTGTGATTACAAAAGCAAAATTAACTTAAACAAAAGGATAAATTATAAATCCATTTATTATGATGTGAGATTAGGAATGTGTGGTCTCATGAACACAAGAAAAATTAGAAATATAATTCGCCCAATAAGCGATAAAAGAATAAAGACTGTAAAAATGATTAGTGATTTGCGAAAGAGAGCCTCCTATATTGATGTTGACTCGCTAAGTTTTCGCGAGGTGATGAAAAAATACGCGCCATACCTCAAAAATTATATTACAATGAGTTTGGAACTAGCTATGATGTTCGATGCATATATATGCAAAATTTATAAACGGAATTACGTGAAAAAAACAGCTGCTCATTATTATGAACAATTAGAAGATTTAAAAATTTTTATAGACGATGAAAATGAAAATCCAACAAATTTATACAATACCTATGAAGATCAAAACGAAGTATTTGAAGAAGAGTATTCAAAAACGAATATACAGTATAAACATAAAAGTGATCATAATATGACTGAATGGTATAATATAAGCAGAAACGATGATTTTAAAGCTGAAAGAATAACACATCCATCTTCTTATGATAGAACAGATCTCATTCTTCCGCCAAATCTAGTGCTTAATAATGCGAGAAATATACGGAATAATATAATACATGAAAATGTACATAATAATGCTGAAGTCGACAATGATTATGACAATGATTGGGGGAATGATTATCTACATGCTGAACCAGAATATAGTGTAAGAGAATCTTATGAGAACGAAATAGTACTTCCAAGGCAAACTTAAAGGCAGTTATAGATAATGCAACATACTCTGCAGGTGAAAACTTAGAGGATTTTACGTTAGTCCTAAATACAACAGAAAATTTACTATCAAACAATTTGGGATCAATTGAAAAGCTCAATAAATGTAAAGAAAATTTAAATCAATTGGCTTTAGCCCCAATAAACAGTCAGAATATAAGAGAAGAGTTTGAGAAGTTTTTTTTGGAAAATATAAATAGTTTGGAAACAGATTCCAGAACTGAAATAGTCCTTGACCCCGAATCGGAAATAAAAGAAAGCAATTATCATGAAAATATATCACAATTACCTCAGAATAAAATTACAAAAGAACAAGCAACAATAAGCGAAAAGCAGTTGTCTAATGCTCCAATAGTGAGTACCACATGTACTAAAACCCACAGTCAGTCACAATTAAGTGTGGAAATAGAAAGTCCGTGCGATTTAGAGAATATATATGCAAATTTTAAAGAAAAAATAGTCGAAACTATAAAGAAAAACACAGAGAAAATAGATACAATGAAAGAGGAAATGAATAAACACACCCATGCAAATATAAAAACAGTCAATGATTTAAATTATTTGAAACGTAAAATTGCAACAAAAAGAAAAAAGTTCATGAACCATATTCAAAATATCGAAAGTGGACATATTAATAACGAAAAGCTAAATTTTGACCTTTTTGATGAATTAGGTAAGATTTATCAATGCATTGAGCGATTAGAAAGAGTCGAAAATAAAAAAGTCACAATGCCGCAAATTAGAAATGACATTCATGAATTTCGCGGGAGAAAAATATGCCTAAAAGAGGAAATACCAAAAAAATACAAATCATGCATTGAAAATACACCCATGAGATCAGAGTACCATAAAAAATTACAAAAAACAGAGGATCATAAATATGAATCTGAGAGCAGTCATTTAGAAGATGATGGTAAAGTTGATATGATTATAAAAAATCAAGCCGAAGAAAGTTATAACAAAGAATCATGCAACAATATCAAAAAAAACAGGAATCAAAGAAAAATTATTTGCGATGATGATACAAAATCAGAAAAGAAAATATGTATAAAAAGGTGTGAAAATAAACAAGAGTCTTCTACAAAAGGAACGACTATTGTGACTCCATGTAATGATGAAGAAAAGGATGAAGACCTCAATAGTTTTAATATACGTGTTAACGAGTATGTAAAGCAAGGCAAGTTTAAAAATTTACAATTTTATGACGATATATCCCGTCTTAGTTCTTTCTATTATTCTAAAATAGTAAAATATTTATGGAAAAACAAGATAAATTCTATAAAAGAGAGATCTTTATATCAGACATTTTTTAGAAAGAGAGGGTTAATAGAATCTATCGCTAATACTTTATCCCGTGAAATATGGATAAAGGTGTTAAAAGAACTAAATTCTAAAGATTATCTTATATTTGACGACGGGACTATACTTCTTAATGATGAACAATTGAACTTATAGAAATCAAATTCATTATATAAATTAAGGTTTATATATTTTATTTTTTTGGTTTTTTTTGTATAATTCTTCTTATATTATTAAAATCTAGTAGAATTAGTTGTTATATCCAACATCATATATATAATTTAATAATATTAGAAAAATAATATTATATAAAGATTATACGAATAAACTAACTTCATTTTGCACAATATAAAAACAATTCATATTAAAATGTCTTGGCTATTTATTTGGATAATGAATCTAATCTTTTGAAAATTGTTATTATACTATGCGTGTATATTTTTTTTTTGCGACACACATAATATCATAAGATTAGTGTATTTACTTATTATTATAAAAAATCTTGTCATGATATATTAGATTCTTATTGTAAAATAATTATTTAAATTTTAAGTTTTTTATATATAAAAATTCGGCGTATCACATATGAATATAAAGAACACAATGAAATAGTTTTATATAATCTATAATGTGAGCATGTATACTTTAACCGTTCGTATTTAGAAATTTTCATTTTTAAACTGCTTTTATCATATTTTTTATGAGCAGATATGATGTATACAAATAAATAAGTAATTATTGTTTGTATTTAGTAAAAAAAAAAGTGTTAATTCCTCGATCATTGACATGAAGTAAATTTTATTTGTTTCATTGATCATTTAAATGTTTTTGGCAGTATTATATACTCTCTAAAATATGAAACATATATTTTTTTAAAAATTAAAAAAATGTGTAGCTATATTTCAAATAATTATACAGGCATTAGATAGATTTAAACCTCTATCATTTGTTAATTAGAAAAATAAAACATGATTAAATATGTCAAGCTAGTACTTTTACATATTTTAAGTTTCATGTTTTTATAATATAGATATTTATAAATTGTAGATTTCGACGGTCATGCTTAATTTTTTAACCCCAATATATCCTTTTTTTTATGTTTCATTTTAATTTTTTTGGCTGATTATAGTTTCTCTAGAACCTAGACGTGATTAAATAATAATAATTTTTTTTATATTTTTTACGGAGAAAGCCATATGCTAGTTTATACTGAAATTTTGATTCGAAATAATATCAATTTTGGATGGGATTTAATATTGTTCTATTTTCCGAAATCATTATCCGTACTTGTAATATTTTACAATTGAGATATTTTCTTTCTTTAAAGATAATATATAAAAAAACACACCACAACAGGATACCAAAACTAGTGTTTTATTTGTTATAACCGAAATATCAACATAAAAAAGGTTTAATAGATAATATTTTAATATTAATGGCATAGCATATGACCTATCCCGCATTGATGTGAATATTTAAAATCATCAATTTAATTTTCTCTACCCTTCATATTATCGAAAATGGTTTTGAATGTTTTTATTTTATGCCAATATGTTTGAATTATCCTACATTGATAGTTATAAAATTACCCTTTTAAATTAAATTTTTAAAGACGACGAAAAAAGATTAGTTGATTATGAAATCGTAGGCTTTTAAATGCGAAAAGAAAAATTAATAAGGAAAGTGTTTCTTGACACTTATAATAAGTTTGGAGATTGATCAATGTGTATGGTGAGTGAAACATAATCCCTCTTTAGTGTTTGAGGCTGGTGCATGCAGAAGATATGTATGATGGCAATCTTATTGTTTAAGGTAAAATAAGCGGTAGAGAAGCGGTAGGGAAGCGGTAATGCAGATTTAAGCATGGCATTAAAAAATATGACGGGTCTTCTTATTTTAGAGATTTTTATCTTGGTTTTATAACATGGTTGGAAATAAATGACGTATTAATTAAAATATGATAATGTGTAAATAAAATGAAATATTTATTTTTATATCTGTTGTGACATGTAGAGCTAGCAGCTAAATCTTATTGTACTAAGTTTTTGATGTATTGGCAATAATATTTTCGATGATTTTATTATCGTTGCGGTTCCAATAGAAAAAAGGGTGCAGAATATATAGGGTGGAAGTTTATAAATGCAGACAAGTAGAAAAAATTGACTTTACTTGCCGTATGATATTGTCTGGAGTGTTGTATGGTCAAAGGTCTAGCTACTAGTGGTTTTGAATTATGAGAAGTAATTTATAATGTAAAATATTGTATAGGTAAAAATTCTACTTTTTTTTCTGTTTTTAACTTTTGATAGAGAAACTGTTATAGATATATGTATTTTGCTGTTGATTTATTTTCTGAGAATACATTTGAAGAATTATTCAGAGAAATCTATAACATGTATTTGAAACACGTGACATAGCTGTTTTTAGTATTTTGCTGGTGGTTTCATGGGTGAAACTATGATTTTTTTATTTTGTATTTTATACACGTAGAAGAAGCTAAGGATGTATAATTATCTGCTTCTTGGGCTTATGCATTCTTCAGAAGGTAATTGTTCGGAAAATCTAGCCTTTCTTAAGCAGGAAGCGATATTTTTATTATATCGATCAGATGTATGATATTTTACACAATTATCTTTTGCTCATTTGTCTATGAATCAGTTATGTTTGGATCTAAGATCGTTTATTGTTCTCGAATAAAATTTGATGTTTTTGATTACTTTTATAGTTTTTACATCCTTTTATCACATATTGTACATTTTTAAACACTAAAATAAATGCTAGATTATAACATTATATCTCAAACAATTTGAATAATTCAATTTTTGTATTTTTAAAATTTGTTTTATGCATGTATATTGCATAAAAACATGCAAAAAATAGTAAATACTACTTTCGTATATTATTAGGCATCTAAAGATCACTTTTATTATTTTTTAATGATTAAAGTTATTCTTTATAATAAACTTGATTTTTCTGTTATATGAGATTTTTTTCTATTCTAGGTTTGGAAATAGAATGCATATATTTTAAATTATTGAAATTGCGTGTGCTTATGCTTTTTTATATCTAAAAATTAGTATTATGCTTATTATATAGAGATTTTTTCTATTTACTAAAAAAAATCCCAATGCTTACGAAACAAATGTCAATAACAAGTTATGACATCTAATAAACAATAAAAATACCATATTAGTAGTTTTATGGTGCAATAAAAAAATGATTTTTTTGGCCATATTTTCTGCGACATTTCTGAGTTTTATCAGATTTATATTACATCTACAACTTTTATAATATATTTTTACTTTTTGCGAGTTTACCACGAAAATTTAATGTTTTTATTTTTTCCCTCTTTCTAATAAACAGTTTAGCTATCTTATAAAATCACAAAAAACATCCTATCTAAGTAAATAAGAAGTTTTTTTTCCGTCGTTTTAACTAAATTATATGCGATATTATGCGTATAAAGACAATATTTATATTTAATTGCATAAAAATATCTTCTTATTTTATTTTAATTTTTAATTTAGGATGTAAATACTAAATAATTAGATTTTATATAATATATAAAAGAGATAGCTTTTATTGTTTGTTTATATCCGTTTTTGCAGATTCACATTGCGTTTCGGGTTTTTTTATTACTGACTATATCCATGTTCGTAAAATTTTATTTTTATGATGTATAAACATACTCAAAAAAGAGTTAATTGCAAAAAAACTCTTCTTTTTTTGTTTTTTTATTTAGGTTTTTGTGTTATTGAATGGTATTAATTTAACATAGTATAAAATACTAATTAACTGTTTTATTTTAATATAAGTTTGTAATATATTGTTTTTACATTTCGTTTTTATGAATATAAGCTATATATAATTGTTGTATATATTTATTGTTTTTTTGAAATATACTGTTTTTTAGTCCAAATACAACATATTTTTTTAGATTTTATTCTTTTCATGTATGGATATTCAAATATTTATGTAGCTTTTATTATAGCTAGACAAAAAAACGTGAAGAACGGAGCATCCTTTTATTATACAAAATATTTTAAACATATTAGACCAATTTTGTCCCTTCTTACTATAAATAAAGCTTTATATAGTTAGTTATCTTCCATAACTAAAATTATAATAGATATCTTTTAGCACGCACATCTAAATATTTTAAATTATTTGATCGAAAGAGTAATTATTATGAGTATATAAATGTTTATAAATTGAATTTTTATACTTTTACAGCTTTACTAGAATATTATTGAAGTTTTTTTTATTGACTTTTTATTAAGCTAGAGATAATCTAAATATTCTTATTCCATAATAATTATATACTTGGCATTCATAGAATATATATTGTAAATAAAAAGCTTTATATGATATTTATTGATAGCTAGAAATCAAAATTCGCTAATTGATTATCAAATTAATTGTTTTTTATTTAACTATAAAAAAAAAATTTCAATATATTAATTTGCTTACTATATATTCAATTCGTATCGTAATCTATAAAAGATCTTAAACTTCTATAAGGCGTTTTATCTTATATTGTCAATATATATCTAGCTTTTCTTTTGCATACAATAATCTTAGTTTTTGTTTTTTTTCTTTCTAATAAGAATGTATAATCATGTTTGAAATTGTTACTTTATATGAATTTGGATTTAATATTATTTTTATCATCAAATAATGCTAGAATAACTCGTAGATGTACTTCTTATTGCAAAGAATAGAATTATACAAAGCAAATACATTTAAAAAACTTAAAAGAAAAGAAAAATATACGAAAGTTTATTTTTATGGTTTTATAAACCTGTGTTATATGCTCAACATGTTTCCTTTGAATATACAGAAACACAACTGATTATAAATGATTATTGAAAAAATTACCCCTTTTTCTAGATAAGAAAATAAAATAATACGATTTTTATGATAAAATTATTCACTATTTAAGAAATAATTTCTTTAAAACTATCATTCTATTCATTGAGTATTTAATTAAGCGTTTTTTATGAAAATAGGGCATATACACAAAAAAAAGCTAGCTCTGTATATCAGTTATCATATTTTCTATTTTAGTTATCTTCTAAATCATCACTATGATAACATATAATCTGAAAGTGGGTATTTTTATCCTTAAATGCCAACAATAATATCCTTGTAGAATTTAAATTCAAAAAATATTACATATTGGTAACAGTGGCATTATATTATTTGTTTTTTTCTCAATTCTCATTTTTTTACGTAATTTCATTATCTAAAGTCTTAAAAAGCTTTTATTTTAATTAATTTTTCTTGGTTTTTGTTTACAACAACAATGTCTTTTTTCTCTTCTCTTTAATGCTTAATACTTCGAAATTCTAGATTATGCATGTTTATTTCGATTTAATAGACTAATTTTTATATCTATTCTACAATTTTTATTACTATAGAATATATTATATATAGATTGAGAAATTCGAATATTATTTGATGCATGTAAAGTGTACCTTTTCAAACATTATATGCACTAGAAAACTGCGTCGGTAATAATTTATTGTACTCGTCTTACTAAAAAGTAAGTAAAGTCAAATAATTTGATGTATTCTTTCAAATAAATTGACGAAAAAGAATTACAAAGAAGATTTAATTTCCGAGTATAAATAATATCACAAAAAAACTCTACTTTATTTTATATATTTTTGATCTTTATCTTTATATTACAAGTAATTTTTTATAAGAAAATGTTCTTCTGATTTTATTTCCATCTCTATTAGATGATGCTCAATCGAAAAAATGATTTTTATTGTGCATAATGATTAATTATAAATAAAAATATGTCTATGTTATACATTTATTCATATTTTATGGTGTTTTTTCGTAGTACATATTGTTTTTTAATAAAATCTTTATAACGATAAATAATTATATTCATTTTATGGAATTCTTTTAAGATTGTTATTATGAAAAGATTTATGCGTTTAATAGTGTAAATTGATGTATCTTATACTTCTTCCTTTAAGATTCTCTTCTTAACAAATTTATATTTTTTTAAGTTTTTTTTTCTGTTCTTATATGTATATAATTAAAATATATAAGATTTTACCGTTTAGTTACTCTTCTAAAATAAAAATGTAGTTGACTGTATGTATAATAGATTGAAAATACATATAAAACCATTATCTATTGTCATTACTAAATCTGTGGTTTTTTATGATATTAAAGAGCATTTAACCATGATATTATCATTCGAATATAAATTACTATCTTTATTGTATTTTTTATATGTTCTGTTATTTTGATATATAAAAGACGTAGTTTTATTTATTTTTTTACTACTAAATTCTCATGTTTTTTAGAAATATTTTCATAATATATGAATAACAGGCTTTATCATAAATAATATACGCGAAAATAAATAGCTTCTTATATATGTTTCATATTTAATGTTTCTATATATAAATTAATCTTCTGTTGAGAGTTATAATATAAAAGCTAGCCAAACATGTATAAAACCATTTGAGTGTTAATTTCGTGAAAAAGAAAAGCAAACCAAAATCTTTTGTACGTTTTTTTTACTTTTTGCTAGATTTTGTTGCCTAAATAGCCGAATACTAAATTAATAATCTGTTTTTTTGTGGCAAAAAAATTTTATTGAACAAACTTGAACACACCAAGAACTATTTTCAAAGGGATATTATACTATTTTCATGGATTTTTCCCTATTTCAAGTCAACGAATAATCATATTTATAGTTTTTTTTGCATAATAACGGATAACTTTACTGCTATAGTACAGTATGTAATATAATAAAATAGGCTTTTGTGATTTGTTTGTACATTGAATGTCGTATATAACGTGATAATGGTGTATATGATTTTTTACTTATTGTGTTAATTCTTCTTTCACTAATAAAAACCGGAGATAATACATTTAATGTTCTATCAGACGTTATACGTTTTTTATAACTATTTTTTACCCGAACTGTATCTTTTTTTATCACCTCTTACTCATTTACTTGCATTTTGGTTTACATATCAATGCTAAAAACCGCAAAAACAGTGATTTTTTTGTCTTAGAATACAAATATAGATGCACAATACTTGTTATATTATGTCAACAAACATAGTTTTATATGTTTCTTGCCTTTTTTGTAAATTTGAAACTTTTATATGTTGATTTAGATCACTATTTTTTTTCATTATTTTAGCGGCTTTATTTTATATAATTATGTTTTATATCGTAAAATGAGAAGAAATATGTTTTGGCATATTGTTATATACATTCTGAACTTATTATATTTCGATTTAAGAAATTAAAAAATACTTTAAGGGTCCTATTAGTGTTTTTCTTTTTTTTTGTTTTGATAAATCAAATATATATAATAATGCATATAAGGTTTTATGTCAATTGATACTAGTTTACCATGAAAAATAGGTCTTATTTTATTTTTGTTAATTAAATCTTACAAGAAAAATTATTTTTGGATAGCTTCTTATATACGAAAAGATAGCCATATAATAGTTTGGCTATATGTTTTTAATGTGTTTATGTCAAGTATTATACGTTTTTAAACGTTATTTTTTCTTTTTTTTCTAATTCTATGCGTTTTTTTTGTCATTTTTATTGTCTAAAATACAACTTAATCAACATCTTTTACAACCATGTTATCCATCTAACTTTTATTAAGTATTTTATGGCAAAATAAAACTCTTTTTGTTCATTTATTTCTGCGGAAAAAAATATAATAGTAGAGGTAAGTTTAAAACAAAGATCCAAGAAATAAAATATTTTTAGTAAATTGATCATAATACTTTTTAATAAAAGATAACATATAAAATTTGCATTTTGAGGCGCGTATAGTTGCACAAATAACCGTATAGGTGGTAATTAATAAGTCCTTTAGTTAAAGAAAAAAGATTGATATGGAGTATTAAATATTCAAAAACAACCTTTTGTCCTTTATTATACTTATATAAAGATTTTTTGCTGCATATAAATACTCAGATTGGCATAAAAATGATGTTCAATTTGTCTGATAGCTATAGAAAAAGAATCAATTTCAATTAATTGTATCTATGATTATTTGTTTCTTATGTCTTTTCAAAGTATTTTATATTTTTTAGGATAGATATAGTTACAGGAGTATATAAATTTACTGTTTTTTGCTTAATAACGTCTGTTCTGAGAACCTATACTATACCATTATATATATTGCGATTTTTTGGATTATTTTAGTAGTTACTAGTGTATATATCAAGTTTGAAGACAATTTCTAAATACATTTAATGTTTTTATTTGCCATTATATTTTTTTCTCCTTCAAAACTTGTCCTATGTCCCGCTTAACAAACTCGTGCTAATGAAAAAAAATATATAAAATTAAGATCTCGTAAAAAATATGGCATAGTTTAATATTTTATATTTGCCTTTGTATTCTTTTATTCTGTAAATATGTATAAATATTAATAATAAGTTTAGTTTCTTTAAATTTATACATCGAAACAATAAGAGAACAGCTGATTGTTGTTTATAACTTAGCTGCTAAAGATTTTCACAAAAGTTATAGCTAATCCATACTTTATATTTAATTTAACGCCAAATTTTTATTTTATTTATCGATAAAGCTTTTTTAAAACAAAATAATGCATTTACCATAACAAATTTTTTAAATCATACTGCTTTGATCATCTTATCTAAAGAAATTATGATTTCGTTCATTTTTTTTGCTTTTCTAATTTGGTATATGTTTGTTAAAATCCTGCCCCGACATGAATCTTCTCGGGATGCAGAATACCGAGAAGAAATCGGACAATCATTCCGCTGATTGTTATCGATAGGGTTAATGCGCCCATAAAAACTTTTCTGCTGCTTGGAGGATGGCATTGGCGGGAGATTAAGGTCCTCTCGCCAGGAAAATTTTAAAAAATGAACGAAAAGCTCTGGTGGAGAAAAAGAAGTTCGGCTGCGGCCAAGAATAGAAAAAAAAATCGGTTTTTTTAAAGTTACGCCGAAGGCCTTGCATTTTTTTTTTCGGAACTTTTTTTGGGAAATATTTAATAATAAATTGAAATTTAACCTATATATTTTTTTTCTTCTAATAATTTTATCATAATATATACTATGTTTCTTGTAATTTACGTCCTATTATATTTATTCTCTGATTATCCCCTTTTCATATATATCTAAATCACTTCTTAATAATTTAATAAAAATTTGTTATTTAATTTTTTATTTGTATTGTATATATTTCTACATTATTATTAAATACATTTATAGCATTTCTAAACTTTTATAAAGAATTTTTGCTAAATTGCAATTCCTAATTGATTTAATTCATAGATAATAAGTTTGGCTTCTAAAAAATTATAATTTAATATTTTATTTGTATTATTGTTTAAAAGATATCTTTTAATAGATTGTTTTCTAATTGTAAATATTATATAAAGTTTGTAGATTTCAATAAAAGTTTTCATACGAAGTATCTTTATTTTACTAGATTCATAAAACAGTTTATTTTTTCTATAAAATATTAAATAAAAAATTGATTTTAATTTTATACGTAGGAATTAATAGATGTTAGTTTTATAAAATTTTAAAAAAAAGATTTATTAATTTAATTCGCCATTAATTGTGTTTATTTATCTATAATAACAGAAAATAAATAATATGGTAGATTTCCATCTATGATATTTTTTTAGTATGTTTCGAAACACAAACATGTACATATTTCTGTTTGAATTATTATGTGTATTAAGGCATACATTTGTGACGAAAAATAAAATAAAAGGATAATTTAAAAATATTTTGGTTTGTATCGAAGGAAAGTGTCTAAATATATGTATATAAACATAAAATTATAGATTAAAGTGTTTTTAATATTTATGAACATAATAAATATGTAGAAAAATAAGTAAATTAAATGCAAAATATATAATTTATTGGGATAAATGATAAAATAAAAAATAACCCATTCTATTTTGATGAATTTGAATTGATTCTAATGGAAATTTATTGAGTATAATTCACACCAGTTTATAAATTGTATAGAATGCTGTATCATTTCTGGCTATAATTTTTATATTCAATGGGGAAATGGTGAATTAAATGAACTTTATAATACTTTGGTTAAGAATTTCTATTAAAATATAAAATACTGTTTTTAAATATTTATTTATTTTTGACCATACATTAAATAGTATTTAGAATAGTAATATGGAAAAACAATTTTTATATATGATTATCATAAACATTATATATTCGATGTATTTTTATTTTCTTGTATTTTATCGCATAATTTTTTCCACCTTTTATACATTAATCGTGAGAATTTATTTAAAGCTATTAAATTTTTAAGATCTGAAATTTTATAAATGAGCTAGGTTCTTGTCTTGTTTATAATATAAATAAATGAATGTTTCTAGAGCAATTTTTTTATTCATATTTTTTGCTTTAATAGTATATTTTTACATATAAAAAACGATTTTTATTAAAAGCAAATGTTAGATTCTACATTATCACTCTTTAAGATAATTTTTTTCAACTAAAATAACTTGAATTCTAATCATTATATCTATGTTAAATCGATATATATATTTTTTTTACTTAACTAAATTCACTAGAGTCAAGAGAGGCATTAATTTTAAGATAGTCAAAAATAAAAAAAAAGAGTGATCGAGCACTAGCGTCAAAAGGTACAAAGTAGCATAATACTTAAGAAATACAAAGTTAAGTAGTAAAAAGAAACTTTATCAGAATAGAGATAGCAAATTTATTTAGTCGAAAATAAAAAACATGTGTCATCGATTACTAGAGTCACAAGTTACGACGGTAACTAGTTTCTTATAAATTGATATATAACTTGAGTGAAAGATCTATAAATTTGCTAAAGACGCTAATTTTACAATATTTAGAGCGTCACTAGAGTCACTTTTTATCTCCAAAAGTGATTAAAAAACTAACTTTACGGATGCCAGCCTAACAAATACCTTTTTAGTCTTTAAGTCCCATTTTTTTTATCGTATATTCAGGTATAGGATATATTATTAGATTGCTATTTTTTATAGTGATTAAATTTCGCTGGCCAGTATGACCGTTATCGCATGCGATATAAAAAGCCCGTATGACATTTGCCAATATGACCGTTCTCGCATGCGATAAAAAAAGCCCGTATGACATTTGCCAATATGACCGTTATCGCATGCGATAAAAAAAGCCCGTATGACATTTGCCAATATGACATTTGCCAATATGACCGTTATCGCATGCGATAAAAAAAGCCCGTATGACATTTGCCAATATGACATTTGCCAATATGACCGTTATCGCATGCGATAAAAAAAGCCCGTATGACATTTGCCAGTATGACATTTGCCAGTATGACATTTGCCAATATGACATTTGCCAATATGACCGTTCTCGCATGCGATAAAAAAAGCCCGTATGACATTTGCCAATATGACCGTTATCGCATGCGATAAAAAAAGCCCGTATGACAATTGCCAATATGACCGTTATTGCATGCGATAAAAAAAGCCCGTATGACAATTGCCAATATGACCGTTATCGCATGCGATAAAAAAAGCCCGTATGACATTTGCCAATATGACCGTTCTCGCATGCGATAAAAAAAGCCCGTATGACATTTGCCAATATGACCGTTATCGCATGCGATAAAAAAAGCCCGTATGACATTTGCCAGTATGACATTTGCCAGTATGACATTTGCCAATATGACATTTGCCAATATGACCGTTCTCGCATGCGATAAAAAAAGCCCGTATGACATTTGCCAATATGACCTTTCACGCATGCGATAAAAAAAGCCCGTATGACAATTGCCAATATGACCGTTATCGCATGCGATAAAAAAAGCCCGTATGACAATTGCCAATATGACCGTTATCGCATGCGATAAAAAAAGCCCGTATGACATTTGCCAATATGACCGTTCTCGCATGCGATAAAAAAAGCCCGTATGACATTTGCCAATATGACCGTTATCGCATGCGATAAAAAAAGCCCGTATGACATTTGCCAGTATGACATTTGCCAGTATGACATTTGCCAATATGACATTTGCCAATATGACCGTTCTCGCATGCGATAAAAAAAGCCCGTATGACATTTGCCAATATGACCTTTCACGCATGCGATAAAAAAAGCCCGTATGACATTTGCCAATATGACCGTTCTCGCATGCGATAAAAAAAGCCCGTATGACATTTGCCAATATGACCGTTCTCGCATGCGATAAAAAAAGCCCGTATGACATCTACCCTAAACCCTAAACCCTAACACCTACCCCAACCCGAATTTGTCTTTTTTTGTCCCTTTATAATAAACTTGATTTATGCATTTTGAATTTTACATAAGAATGTATATAAAGGTTTAATATTGTTACTTTATATGAAATTATATTTTATTATTTATATCACTGCTATTACTAGAATTCTTTTATTTATATATTTTTTGTAAAAATTTCGCGATTCTAATAACAAAATTATATATTTACTAGAATTGATAACTAGAAATATATGAATCCTTTTATTTTTTAGTTTTTATAAACCTGTGTTATGTTCTCAACAGTTTTCTTTTGGCCTTTATCTAAACAAAGCTGATCTAAAATGGTCATTGATCAAATTTACCCCTTTTCTAGATAAGAAAATTAAATAATACGATTTTTACCATGATATTTCCGTCTATTTCTCCGAATTTTTGTCATAAAACTGATATTTTATCCATTGAGTTAATAATTATGCGTTTTTTTCTGAAAATGGGGCATATTTTTCAAAAAAAAACAAAGCTCTGTATATCCTTTATCAGATTTTCTATTTTAGTTTATCTTTTTAATCATCGCTATGATAACATTGAAATCTCAAAGTTAATGTCTTTATATTCTTATGCAATTAAGATCATAAATATATAACTAAATTGTAATAATGCCATTATTTATAGGAGATTTATATGTTTTTATCCTTTTCAATGATAATTATACCACCATTTTTATGGTTTTTTGATATCTTTTTACTTTTTACGATCGCTTAATCCACATATTTATTAATAATTTACTTTTTTATTGTAAAAGTAAAATTAATTCTTATTACTTTTATAATTATTATCTTTAAATTCTGAACAATGCTTTTTTCTTTCTATTATAAACAAAAAATATATTCCTTCTATTTTTTTTTATTTTGTTATTATTGGATATTTTATCTTTAGATTAAGATATTCGAACATAACGTGATGTTAGAAAAACACTCTTAAATTTAATTTTGTGCATGCATATTGTTTTTCTATTCTAATTTATAACTTTCTAGATATAAAATATAGTTATCAAAACATTCAAATTTTCTTTTAAATTGGATTACGAGAAAGAATAACAAAAAAGAAAAATATTTAATATATAATGATACAATAAATTGTGATATATTTTATTATATTTTTTAACCATTTTTTTACAAACTATTATACTTTTTTTTATAAATTATTTATCCTTAATATTCTTCTGATTTTATTTAAATTTTCATTTAAAATCTATCAATTATTAAATCACCATAAAATTCTTAATATTGACATTTATAATAGTAATATACATATATATGTCTATTATATACATTAAACTAGATTTTCTGATTCTAAAGATCTTCTCATTGATTTTTCTTTATAATATTTAAAACCGAAATTTTTTTTTATGCTAAGATTATTTGTTAATTAAACAATAATATCTAAATTTTTGAGATTTAATTATATGTATATTTATTTCCCATTTATTTCTTTGTTTAAGATTCTCTTGTTAATAAATTATTATTTTTTTAAGTTTTTTATTTTATTTGTCATATATATAGAAATATACTGGTGAAATCGAAATGGTTTTCGTGTTCAGTAATTTAAAATAATCTAATAATAGATTCATCTTTTAAAAAACTGAAATTTTCAATGGAAATATAAATATATTGAAAATACAAACGATATATTTTTCTATTTAGACACCAGATATTAGAGTTTTATGTAAATATTTAAAGTTTAATGCACTTATATAATAATATTGATATATAAATTACGTCTCTGATAGAAAACTATAGTTATTGTTTTATTTTATTCCGCATAAATTGTAATTTTTATTGATTATTTGTGGCTTAATTATCATATTTATACCAATCTTTTGGTTTTTTTCTTTATATAGGCGGTTTTCTACTTTTCTAGTTGCATAGAATAAATCCTTTATGTTAAAATAAACAGCTTTTAAATGAATATTTCATGTTAATAGTCTTTTTTATTATAAATATTTCATGCGGCATGTTATATTATCGATTTTCTATGCTATTTTAAATATAATATGTCTGCAGCGAGATGAGAAAAAACAAGTTTTATGTATTTTTTTGTGCCAAAAAAAAATATCAAATTCATTTTAAACATAATTTTATTACTTTTAGCTGAATTATGTCGCTGATCAGCCGAATAAGTGGTGATAAATATGTCCACTAGCACAGAAAGAAATAATACAATGATAATTTATGACATTATAAATACATTTTCTAAAGTTGAAATATATAAAAATCATCTTTTTGTGGATATATAGCCATAACCAACTTGGTTATATTTATGATTTTTTTGCCTTATAATGAATATTTATATACTCTACTAGACACAGTGAATATTTGTACATATGTTTTGTTATTCAGAAAAGGTGAATTTATTAATTTTTCGATCAATTTTAAGTTTTATGTGTTGCCATATTTTTTTCTGTCTTAAAAAAAACCTAGAACCAAGTCCTGTTTGGCGAAAAAAACAATTTTTACGAGCTGATCATACTTTTATAAGCCAAGGTACACATTCTGAATTTCTCATATTTCTCATTATCTGCGATTTTTTTTAATAATTAATGACATCGCAAAAAAAGGGATTTTTTTTCTTGTAATAAATAAAAGTTTTCATATTTAAATTATCTTTTTAAAACGTAAAATACTTAGAAAATCATATATTTTAATTTTTTCTTGTTTCTGAAACTTTTATGTGGGGATTAAGTCGACTATTTTTTTTCTTTATTTTAGTGGTTTTTTTATGTGATAATAACTATCATATGTACCAAATCGAAATGATATGTTTTGAATTATATATCGATATAGATTATGCTTGATGTATTTTGATATGGGATTTTAGTAGAAAGTTTAAGGATCCTATTATTTTTTTATCTTTTAATGATCAATTACATAAAATATTGAATATATTTTTATATCTTATTAAAATATTCAATTATAAAAAAAGATTTTGATATCATTTAATTGATTTTGATGTTCATTTATAATATATTTTAGGTATGTTTCTTATGTACGAAAATAAAGGTGGATAATGCTAAAATAGGTAATTTTTATGAGTTAAATGTCAAAAAAGCTGTTTTATTTATTAAGTAAATGAATAAAAATGTTTTTTTTTCTTCTTTTTTTTTAATTTTATGTAATTTTTTTTTATATTTCTAATCATCTAAAATACTAACTTTTTCGATTTTTTTTAATACTGAGATAAAATTATTACTGAATAATGGAATTTATGTAACCTATACACACTCTTAGAAAATATATTTCTGTAAACTAGACATGATTTTGAGTTTTAATCTGCTTGCTAAAGTAAAACAAACAACAGATTTAATGATTAAAAATTTGAAGAAATAGATTTTTTATGATTTATTTAGGTGATTTATTTGCTATTTAATACATATAATCGCCTAAATAACCATAAAGAGGTGCTAATTCTGTTAGATAGCTGAATAAAAACCCCTTTTTTGGTATTATTCTACCGCAAATTAACACGTCTAATATTGAATATAACCATAATCATACATTTATAATGAATTATTGGTACTAAAAATACATAAATTGTTAAATAGTTCAGCTAGGATGAAGAAAAAATATCTATTTAGAATACAGTGTTTGTTGAAAAGCATTTCTTTAGAATATAATAATAATATAAATAAGCATTTTTCTGATAATATCTAGGTATATATAGTTTTATTTTCTGTTTTTTTCTTATATCATTTATTATAATGCATTTACCATATAATAAAAAAGTAGTTAGCCTTTTTTTTAAATTTTTCATGTTTAAAAAGTTTATATACATACAGAAATAATATATATATTGCTCTGATATAAAGTGAAAAATGCATAAATACTTGATTTTATTGTAAAAAGTGTATTTTATGGCAAAATATTCGACAATTTATATATGATAATCTATGTTTTATGTTTCTATAAAAATAATAGATTTATATTTTTTAAATTACGATGCAATGAACACAACAATAGAGTCGCCCTTCTAGGGTAGGGGCGACTCTATTATTATATTTATCACTCGTTTATGATATTATTTCTTACCATGTTTTCAATGATCAGTTAATCTAAATCTAAAATCTTTCAGTTTTAGTGAATAAAATATAAAGCCATTGATGTCTTTTACAAATTTAATAGCCTTTTATCACTTTTTTGTAATGAAAAAAACATCAAAATCTGTGCTAGATTACAAAATAAAACATAAATAAGAGATATAATTGCAAGATATAATCACTCTTATATTTTAAGGCTGCTTCAACAGCCAAATATTTTAAAATTATATCCACAAATGTAATAAATACATTTTTCGTAATTTCTTGGTAACATAAAACCTGGATTTTATATAACTTGCATTATTTAAATTGTTGTATTTTGGATATTTTATATATATATGTTAAATAGAAGCAATTGTCTACAAAAGTTAACACAAATAAGTTCTGATGCTTTTTTCTATAGTAAAAGTTTCTATTTATTTGTGATTTTAAATCTATTCGATTGACATAAAAAATCACATATCCGTGTTTGTAAAAAACGATAAAAAATACTATTAGTGGTATGAAACAATATAAAAAAGGTTTTTTATGCAATTCTTCTGGTATAATTTGAAGTTTTTCGTTTTTAAAATCCATAAGCTGTAACAATAAAAACTTATCTTCTGTATCGTAGTGTGAGTTTTATCTTAAAAATACAATGTTTTTTACCCTTTTCTTGATAATCTGTTTTATTTGTTTATAAAATTGCATACTAAGCCTTATGTGAATAAAAAAAGGTTTTTTTTGTTTTTATAGATAATTGATTTCAAATTATATGTTTAACTATTTAAAGATTAATATTTAATTGCATAATAATTTTTTTTCTTATAAATAGGTTTGAATATTACTCGTTAGATTTTTATATCTTTAACTATTTAAAAACGATTATTTTTGTTTGACTATATATACTTTTATAGGTTCTTCTCTGATATTTTTTATAACTGAGTTTATTCATATGCGTTATAGTTTTTTTGCGTCATTTAATTAACATCAAAAAACATTTATTTCCAGAGAAACCTCTTCTATATGAACTATTTTATTATTTTATACTTTATTATATTTGATTTGAATAGCGTAATATAATGTTTTTATATTTATTCTCTAATCGATATAACTATTACATTATGATAAATTTTGTTTCTTTTTCTGTTTTTATATAAATAAAATCAAAAATCGTATGTTATTTTAGATTTTATTTTTATTTGTTGTACTAAATAATATATTTGTTGTTTTTTTTACAATTCGATAAAAACTAGAAAATTTATTATTATATTTTAAACCAATTTTATAGCTATTAGGTTTTCATTTTTTGTAAATGACTTTATATTTTTTTATTTATCTTCCATTTTTTAATAAATCTAATAGTTAGCTTTTCAAATGTGAACATAAATTTTATATTTCTAGATTTGAAAATTCATGGTTTTATCCACATAAATGATGTAAATATTGAATTGCTAAGCATTTACTGTTTCACTAGAATATTAAAGTGTAATTTTTATATTTTTAGAATTATATACAAGAATTATGATATATTCTGAAGATTTATATTTTATAATGATTTTAGACGTGGGTTAAATATAATCGATTTTGAAATTTTTTTTTTGAAATTTTATTTAGATGGATTATGTCTGAAGGTTCAAATTTTACAATGATTATAGACATGGGTTAAATAAATTAATTTGGACTTTTTTTTTATAAAATTTTTTTTTAGCAAGATTCAATCGAAGGTTCAATTATAATAATTATAGACAAGGAAATAAATTAAATATACACTGTAAATTGAATAAGCATTGGATATTATTTATATATCAACATTTGCTGTTTTGTTTTTATGTTTTACGTTTTTCGTTGGATATAATTATTTGCTTACAATAATTCAATTTTGTGTCTTAATGTATTAATAATCTTTAGCTTCTTTAAGATGTTTTATCGTATATGTTAAATATCCTGTTTTGCTTTATTTTACATATAATAAACTTGATTTATGCATTTTGAATTTTACATAAGAATGTATATAAAGGTTTAATATTGTTACTTTATATGAAATTATATTTTATTATTTATATCACTGCTATTACTAGAATTCTTTTATTTATATATTTTTTGTAAAAATTTCGCGATTCTAATAACAAAATTATATATTTACTAGAATTGATAACTAGAAATATATGAATCCTTTTATTTTTTAGTTTTTATAAACCTGTGTTATGTTCTCAACAGTTTTCTTTTGGCCTTTATCTAAACAAAGCTGATCTAAAATGGTCATTGATCAAATTTACCCCTTTTCTAGATAAGAAAATTAAATAATACGATTTTTACCATGATATTTCCGTCTATTTCTCCGAATTTTTGTCATAAAACTGATATTTTATCCATTGAGTTAATAATTATGCGTTTTTTTCTGAAAATGGGGCATATTTTTGAAAAAAAAACAAAGCTCTGTATATCCTTTATCAGATTTTCTATTTTAGTTTATCTTTTTAATCATCGCTATGATAACATTGAAATCTCAAATTTAATGTCTTTATATTCTTATGCAATTGAGATCATAAATATATAACTAAATTGTAATAATTCCATTATTTATAGGAGATTTATATGTTTTTATCCTTTTCAATGATAATTATACCACCATTTTTATGGTTTTTTGATATCTTTTTACTTTTTACGATCGCTTAATCCACATATTTATTAATAATTTACTTTTTTATTGTAAAAGTAAAATTAATTCTTATTACTTTTATAATTATTATCTTTAAATTCTGAACAATGCTTTTTTCTTTCTATTATAAACAAAAAATATATTCATTCTATTTTTTTTTATTTTGTTATTATTGGATATTTTATCTTTAGATTAAGATATTCGAACATAACGTGATGTTAGAAAAACACTCTTAAATTTAATTTTGTGCATGCATATTGTTTTTCTATTCTAATTTATAACTTTCTAGATATAAAATATAGTTATCAAAACATTCAAATTTTCTTTTAAATTGGATTACGAGAAAGAATAACAAAAAAGAAAAATATTTAATATATAATGATACAATAAATTGTGATATATTTTATTATATTTTTTAACCATTTTTTTACAAACTATTATACTTTTTTTTATAAATTATTTATCCTTAATATTCTTCTGATTTTATTTAAATTTTCATTTAAAATCTATCAATTATTAAATCACCATAAAATTCTTAATATTGACATTTATAATAGTAATATACATATATATGTCTATTATATACATTAAACTAGATTTTCTGATTCTAAAGATCTTCTCATTGATTTTTCTTTATAATATTTAAAACCGAAATTTTTTTTTATGCTAAGATTATTTGTTAATTAAACAATAATATCTAAATTTTTGAGATTTAATTATATGTATATTTATTTCCCATTTATTTCTTTGTTTAAGATTCTCTTGTTAATAAATTATTATTTTTTTAAGTTTTTTATTTTATTTGTCATATATATAGAAATATACTGGTGAAATCGAAATGGTTTTCGTGTTCAGTAATTTAAAATAATCTAATAATAGATTCATCTTTTAAAAAACTGAAATTTTCAATGGAAATATAAATATATTGAAAATACAAACGATATATTTTTCTATTTAGACACCAGATATTAGAGTTTTATGTAAATATTTAAAGTTTAATGCACTTATATAATAATATTGATATATAAATTACGTCTCTGATAGAAAACTATAGTTATTGTTTTATTTTATTCCGCATAAATTGTAATTTTTATTGATTATTTGTGGCTTAATTATCATATTTATACCAATCTTTTGGTTTTTTTCTTTATATAGGCGGTTTTCTACTTTTCTAGTTGCATAGAATAAATCCTTTATGTTAAAATAAACAGCTTTTAAATGAATATTTCATGTTAATAGTCTTTTTTATTATAAATATTTCATGCGGCATGTTATATTATCGATTTTCTATGCTATTTTAAATATAATATGTCTGCAGCGAGATGAGAAAAAACAAGTTTTATGTATTTTTTTGTGCCAAAAAAAAATATCAAATTCATTTTAAACATAATTTTATTACTTTTAGCTGAATTATGTCGCTGATCAGCCGAATAAGTGGTGATAAATATGTCCACTAGCACAGAAAGAAATAATACAATGATAATTTATGACATTATAAATACATTTTCTAAAGTTGAAATATATAAAAATCATCTTTTTGTGGATATATAGCCATAACCAACTTGGTTATATTTATGATTTTTTTGCCTTATAATGAATATTTATATACTCTACTAGACACAGTGAATATTTGTACATATGTTTTGTTATTCAGAAAAGGTGAATTTATTAATTTTTCGATCAATTTTAAGTTTTATGTGTTGCCATATTTTTTTCTGTCTTAAAAAAAACCTAGAACCAAGTCCTGTTTGGCGAAAAAAACAATTTTTACGAGCTGATCATACTTTTATAAGCCAAGGTACACATTCTGAATTTCTCATATTTCTCATTATCTGCGATTTTTTTTAATAATTAATGACATCGCAAAAAAAGGGATTTTTTTTCTTGTAATAAATAAAAGTTTTCATATTTAAATTATCTTTTTAAAACGTAAAATACTTAGAAAATCATATATTTTAATTTTTTCTTGTTTCTGAAACTTTTATGTGGGGATTAAGTCGACTATTTTTTTTCTTTATTTTAGTGGTTTTTTTATGTGATAATAACTATCATATGTACCAAATCGAAATGATATGTTTTGAATTATATATCGATATAGATTATGCTTGATGTATTTTGATATGGGATTTTAGTAGAAAGTTTAAGGATCCTATTATTTTTTTATCTTTTAATGATCAATTACATAAAATATTGAATATATTTTTATATCTTATTAAAATATTCAATTATAAAAAAAGATTTTGATATCATTTAATTGATTTTGATGTTCATTTATAATATATTTTAGGTATGTTTCTTATGTACGAAAATAAAGGTGGATAATGCTAAAATAGGTAATTTTTATGAGTTAAATGTCAAAAAAGCTGTTTTATTTATTAAGTAAATGAATAAAAATGTTTTTTTTTCTTCTTTTTTTTTAATTTTATGTAATTTTTTTTTATATTTCTAATCATCTAAAATACTAACTTTTTCGATTTTTTTTAATACTGAGATAAAATTATTACTGAATAATGGAATTTATGTAACCTATACACACTCTTAGAAAATATATTTCTGTAAACTAGACATGATTTTGAGTTTTAATCTGCTTGCTAAAGTAAAACAAACAACAGATTTAATGATTAAAAATTTGAAGAAATAGATTTTTTATGATTTATTTAGGTGATTTATTTGCTATTTAATACATATAATCGCCTAAATAACCATAAAGAGGTGCTAATTCTGTTAGATAGCTGAATAAAAACCCCTTTTTTGGTATTATTCTACCGCAAATTAACACGTCTAATATTGAATATAACCATAATCATACATTTATAATGAATTATTGGTACTAAAAATACATAAATTGTTAAATAGTTCAGCTAGGATGAAGAAAAAATATCTATTTAGAATACAGTGTTTGTTGAAAAGCATTTCTTTAGAATATAATAATAATATAAATAAGCATTTTTCTGATAATATCTAGGTATATATAGTTTTATTTTCTGTTTTTTTCTTATATCATTTATTATAATGCATTTACCATATAATAAAAAAGTAGTTAGCCTTTTTTTTAAATTTTTCATGTTTAAAAAGTTTATATACATACAGAAATAATATATATATTGCTCTGATATAAAGTGAAAAATGCATAAATACTTGATTTTATTGTAAAAAGTGTATTTTATGGCAAAATATTCGACAATTTATATATGATAATCTATGTTTTATGTTTCTATAAAAATAATAGATTTATATTTTTTAAATTACGATGCAATGAACACAACAATAGAGTCGCCCTTCTAGGGTAGGGGCGACTCTATTATTATATTTATCACTCGTTTATGATATTATTTCTTACCATGTTTTCAATGATCAGTTAATCTAAATCTAAAATCTTTCAGTTTTAGTGAATAAAATATAAAGCCATTGATGTCTTTTACAAATTTAATAGCCTTTTATCACTTTTTTGTAATGAAAAAAACATCAAAATCTGTGCTAGATTACAAAATAAAACATAAATAAGAGATATAATTGCAAGATATAATCACTCTTATATTTTAAGGCTGCTTCAACAGCCAAATATTTTAAAATTATATCCACAAATGTAATAAATACATTTTTCGTAATTTCTTGGTAACATAAAACCTGGATTTTATATAACTTGCATTATTTAAATTGTTGTATTTTGGATATTTTATATATATATGTTAAATAGAAGCAATTGTCTACAAAAGTTAACACAAATAAGTTCTGATGCTTTTTTCTATAGTAAAAGTTTCTATTTATTTGTGATTTTAAATCTATTCGATTGACATAAAAAATCACATATCCGTGTTTGTAAAAAACGATAAAAAATACTATTAGTGGTATGAAACAATATAAAAAAGGTTTTTTATGCAATTCTTCTGGTATAATTTGAAGTTTTTCGTTTTTAAAATCCATAAGCTGTAACAATAAAAACTTATCTTCTGTATCGTAGTGTGAGTTTTATCTTAAAAATACAATGTTTTTTACCCTTTTCTTGATAATCTGTTTTATTTGTTTATAAAATTGCATACTAAGCCTTATGTGAATAAAAAAAGGTTTTTTTTGTTTTTATAGATAATTGATTTCAAATTATATGTTTAACTATTTAAAGATTAATATTTAATTGCATAATAATTTTTTTTCTTATAAATAGGTTTGAATATTACTCGTTAGATTTTTATATCTTTAACTATTTAAAAACGATTATTTTTGTTTGACTATATATACTTTTATAGATTCTTCTCTGATATTTAAAAAACTGAGTTTATTCATATGCGTTATAGTTTTTTTGCGTCATTTAATTAACATCAAAAAACATTTATTTCCAGAGAAACCAATTCTATATGAACTATTTTATTATTTTATACTTTATTTTATTTGATTTGAATAACGTAATATAATGTTTTTATATTTATTCTCTAATCGATATGCCTATTACATTATGATAAATTTTGTATACTTTTTCTGTTTTTATATGAATGAAATCAAAAATTGAATTTTATTTTAGAATTCATTTCTATGTGTTTATATAAACTAATATATTTATTGGTTTTTTGTACAAATCGATAAAACCTAGAAAATTTATTATTATATTTTAAAACAATTTTATGGCTGTTTGGTCCTCCTTTTTTATAAATGACTAAATATTTTTTTATTTATCTTCCATTTTTTAATAAATCTAATAGTTAGCTTTTCAAATGTGAACATAAATTTTATATTTCTAGATTTGAAAATTCATGGTTTTATCCACATAAATGATGTAAATATTGAATTGCCAAGCATTTACTGTTTCACTAGAATATTAAAGTGTAATTTTTATATTTTTAGAATTATATACAAGAATTATGATATATTCTGAAGATTTATATTTTATAATGATTTTAGACGTGGGTTAAATATAATCGATTTTGAAATTTTTTTTTTGAAATTTTATTTAGATGGATTATGTCTGAAGGTTCAAATTTTACAATGATTATAGACATGGGTTAAATAAATTAATTTGGACTTTTTTTTTATAAAATTTTTTTTTAGCAAGATTCAATCGAAGGTTCAATTATAATAATTATAGACAAGGAAATAAATTAAATATGCACTGTAAATTGAATAAGCATTGGATATTATTTATATATCAACATTTGCTGTTTTGTTTTTATGTTTTACGTTTTTCGTTGGATATAATTATTTGCTTACAATAATTCAATTTTGTGTCTTAATGTATTAATAATCTTTAGCTTCTTTAAGATGTTTTATCGTATATGTTAAATATCCTGTTTTGCTTTATTTTACATATAATAAACTTGATTTATGCATTTTGAATTTTACATAAGAATGTATATAAAGGTTTAATATTGTTACTTTATATGAAATTATATTTTATTATTTATATCACTGCTATTACTAGAATTCTTTTATTTATATATTTTTTGTAAAAATTTCGCGATTCTAATAACAAAATTATATATTTACTAGAATTGATAACTAGAAATATATGAATCCTTTTATTTTTTAGTTTTTATAAACCTGTGTTATGTTCTCAACAGTTTTCTTTTGGCCTTTATCTAAACAAAGCTGATCTAAAATGGTCATTGATCAAATTTACCCCTTTTCTAGATAAGAAAATAAAATAATACGATTTTTACCATGATATTTCCGTCTATTTCTCCGAATTTTTGTCATAAAACTGATATTTTATCCATTGAGTTAATAATTATGCGTTTTTTTCTGAAAATAGGGCATATTTTTGAAAAAAAAACAAAGCTCTGTATATCCTTTATCAGATTTTCTATTTTAGTTTATCTTTTTAATCATCGCTATGATAACATTGAAATCTCAAATTTAATGTCTTTATATTCTTATGCAATTGAGATCATAAATATATAACTAAATTGTAATAATTCCATTATTTATAGGAGATTTATATGTTTTTATCCTTTTCAATGATAATTATACCACCATTTTTATGGTTTTTTGATATCTTTTTACTTTTTACGATCGCTTAATCCACATATTTATTAATAATTTACTTTTTTATTGTAAAAGTAAAATTAATTCTTATTACTTTTATAATTATTATCTTTAAATTCTGAAAAATGCTTTTTTCTTTCTATTATAAACAAAAAATATATTCATTCTATTTTTTTTTATTTTGTTATTATTGGATATTTTATCTTTAGATTAAGATATTCGAACATAACGTGATGTTAGAAAAGCGTTCTTAAAAAAAATTATATGCATGCATATTGTTTTTCTATTCTAATTTATAACTTTCTAGATATAAAATATAGTTATCAAAACATTCAAATTTTCTTTTAAATTGGATTACGAGAAAGAATAACAAAAAAGAAAAATATTTAATATATAATGATACAATAAATTGTGATATATTTGATTATATTTTTTAACCATTTTTTTACAAACTTTTATACTTTTTTTTATAAATTATTTATCCTTAATATTCTTCCAATTTTATTTAAATTTTCATTTAAAATCTATCAATTATTAAATCACCATAAAATTCTTAATATTGACATTTATAATAGTAATATACATATATATGTCTATTATATACATTAAACTAGATTTTCTGATTCTAAAGATCTTCTCATTGTTTTTTCTTTATAATATTTAAAACCGAAATTTTTTTTTATGCTAAGATTATTTGTTAATTAAACAATAATATCTAAATTTTTGAGATTTAATTATATGTATATTTATTTCCCATTTATTTCTTTGTTTAAGATTCTCTTGTTAATAAATTATTATTTTTTTAAGTTTTTTATTTTATTTGTCATATATATAGAAATATACTGGTGAAATCGAAATGGTTTTCGTGTTCAGTAATTTAAAATAATCTAATAATAGATTCATCTTTTAAAAAACTGAAATTTTCAATGGAAATATAAATATATTGAAAATACAAACGATATATTTTTCTATTTAGACACCAGATATTAGAGTTTTATGTAAATATTTAAAGTTTAATGCACTTATATAATAATATTGATATATAAATTACGTCTCTGATAGATAACTATAGTTATTGTTTTATTTTATTCCGCATAAATTGTAATTTTTATTGATTATTTGTGGCTTAATTATCATATTTATACCAATCTTTTGGTTTTTTTCTTTATATAGGCGGTTTTCTACTTTTCTAGTTGTATAGAATAAATCCTTTATGTTTTAAATAAACAGCTTTTAAATGAATATTTCATGTTAATAGTCTTTTTTATTATAAATATTTCATGCGGCATGTTATATTATCGATTTTCTATGCTATTTTAAATATAATATGTCTGCAGCGAGATGAGAAAAAACAAGTTTTATGTATTTTTTTGTGCCAAAAAGACATATCAATCTCATTTTAAACATAATTTTATTACTTTTAGCTGAATTATGTCGCTGATCAGCCGAATAAGTGGTGATAAATATGTCCACTAGCACAGAAAGAAATAATACAATGATAATTTATGACATTATAAATACATTATCTAAAGTTGAAATATATAAAAATCATCTTTTTGTGGATATATAGCCATAACAAACTTGGTTATATTTAAGATTTTTTTGCCTTATAATGAATATTTATATACTCTACTAGACACAGTGAATATTTGTACATATGTTTTGTTATTCAGAAAAGGTGAATTTATTGATTTTTTGGTCAATTCCAAGCTTTATATGTTGCCATATTTTTTTCTGTCTTAAAAAAAACCTAGAACCAAGTCCTGTTTGGCAAAAAAAACAATTTTTACGAGCTGATCATACTTTAAAAGCCAAGGTACACATTCTGACTTTCTCATATTTCTCATTATCTGCGATTTTTTTTAATAATTAATGACATCGCAAAAAAAGGGATTTTTTTTCATGTAATAAATAAAAGTTTTCATATTTAAATTATCTTTTTAAAACGTAAAATACTTAGAAAATCATATATTTTAATTTTTTCTTGTTTCTGAAACTTTTATGTGTGGATTAAGTCGACTATTTTTTTTCTTTATTTTAGTGGTTTTTTTATGTGATAATAACTATCATATACACCAAATCGAAAAAATATGTTTTGAATTATAAATCATTATAGATTATGCTTGATGTATTTTGATATGAGATTTTAGTAGAAAGTTTAAGGATCCTATTATTTTTTTATCTTTTAATGATCAATTACATAAAATATTGAATATATTTTTATATCTTATTAAAATATTCAATTATAAAAAAAGATTTTGATATCATTTAATTGATTTTGATGTTCATTTATAATATATTTTAGGTATGTTTCTTATGTACGAAAATAAAGGTGGATAATGCTAAAATAGGTAATTTTTATGAGTTAAATGTCAAAAAAGCTGTTTTATTTATTAAGATAATGAATAAAAATGTTTTTTTTTCTTCTTTTTTTTTAATTTTATGTAATTTTTTTTTATATTTCTAATCATCTAAAATACTAACTTTTTCGATTTTTTTTAATACTGAGATAAAATTATTACTGAATAATGGAATTTATGTAACCTATACACACTCTTAGAAAATATATTTCTGTAAACTAGACATGATTTTGAGTTTTAATCTGCTTGCTAAAGTAAAACAAACAACAGATTTAATGATTAAAAATTTGAAGAAATAGATTTTTTATGAACTATTTAGGTGATTTATTTGCTATTTAATACATATAATCGCCTAAATAACCATAAAGAGGTGCTAATTCTGTTAGATAGCTGAATAAAAACCCCTTTTTTGGTATTATTCTACCGCAAATTAACACGTCTAATATTGAATATAACCATAATCATACATTTATAATGAATTATTGGTACTAAAAATACATTAATTGTTAAATAGTTCAGCTAGGATGAAGAAAAAATATCTATTTAGAATACAGTGTTTGTTGAATACTATTTCTTTAGAATATAATAAAAATAAGCATTTTTCTGATAATATCTAGGTATATATAGTTTTATTTTCTGTTTTTTTCTTATATCATTTATTATAATGGATTTACCATATAATAAAAAAGTAGTTAGCCTTTTTTTTAAATTTTTCATGTTTAAAAAGTTTATATACATACAGAAATAATATACATATTGCTCTGATATAAAGTGAAAAATGCATAAATACTTGATTTTATTGTAAAAAGTGTATTTTATGGCAAAATATTCGACAATTTATATATGATAATCTATGTTTTATGTTTCTATAAAAATAATAGATTTATATTTTTTAAATTACGATGCAATGAACACAACAATAGAGTCGCCCTTCTAGGGTAGGGGCGACTCTATTATTATATTTATCACTCGTTTATGATATTATTTCTTACCATGTTTTCAATGATCAGTTAATCCTCATCTAAAATCTTTCAGTTTTAGTGAATAAAATGAAAAACCATTGATGTCTTTTACAAATTTAATAGCCTTTTATCACTTTTTTGTAATGAAAAAAACATCAAAATCTGTGCTAGATTACAAAATAAAACATAAATAAGAGATATAATTGCAAGATATAATCACTCTTATATTTTAAGGCTGCTTCAACAGCCAAATATTTTAAAATTATATCCACAAATGTAATAAATACATTTTTCGTAATTTCTTGGCAACATAAAACCTGGATTTTATATAACTTGCATTATTTAAATTGTTGTATTTTAGATATTTTATATATATATGTTAAATAGAAGCAATTGTCTACAAAAGTTATCACAAATAAGTTCTGATGCTTTTTTCTATAGTAAAAGTTTACATTTATTTGTGATTTTAAATCTATTCGATTGACATAAAAAATCACATATCCGTGTTTGTAAAAAACGATAAAAAATACTATTAGTGGTATGAAACAATATAAAAAAGGTTTTTTATGCAATTCCTTCTGCTATAATTTGAAGTTTTTCGTTTTTAAAATCCATAAGCTGTAACAATAAAAACTTATCTTCTGTATCGTAGTGTGAGTTTTATCTTAAAAATACAATGTTTTTTTTCCCTTTTCTTGATAGCTGTTTTATTTGTTTATAAAATTACATAATAAGCCTTATGTGAATAAAAAAAGGTTTTTTTTGTTTTTATAGAAAAATGAATTCAAATTATATGTTTAACTATTTAACGATTAATATTTAATTGCATAATAATTTTTTTTCTTATAAATAGGTTTGAATATTACTCGTTAGATTTTTATATCTTTAACTATTTAAAAACGATTATTTTTGTTTGACTATATATACTTTTATAGGTTCTTCTCTGATATTTTTTATAACTGAGTTTATTCATATGCGTTATAGTTTTTTTGCGTCATTTAATTAACATCAAAAAACATTTATTTCCAGAGAAACCTCTTCTATATGAACTATTTTATTATTTTATACTTTATTATATTTGATTTGAATAGCGTAATATAATGTTTTTATATTTATTCTCTAATCGATATAACTATTACATTATGATAAATTTTGTTTCTTTTTCTGTTTTTATATAAATAAAATCAAAAATCGTATGTTATTTTAGATTTTATTTTTATTTGTTGTACTAAATAATATATTTGTTGTTTTTTTTACAATTCGATAAAAACTAGAAAATTTATTATTATATTTTAAACCAATTTTATAGCTATTAGGTTTTCATTTTTTGTAAATGACTTTATATTTTTTTATTTATCTTCCATTTTTTAATAAATCTAATAGTTAGCTTTTCAAATGTGAACATAAATTTTACATTTCTAGATTTAAAAATTCATATTTTTATCCACTCAAATTATTTAATTGCCAAGCATTTACTGTTTCAAGTGAATATTATAGTAGAATTTTCATATTTATAGAATTTTATTCAAGAATTATGGTATATTACGAAGATATATGTTTTATAATGATTTTAGACGTGGGTTAAATAAAATCAATTTTGAAATTTTTTTTTTGAAATTTTATTTAGATGGATTTTGTCTGAAGTTTCAAATTTTACAATGATTATAGACATGGATTTTTTTAAATTAATTTGGACTTTTTTTTTATAAAATTTTTTTTTAGCAAGATTCAATCGAAGGTTCAATTATAATAATTATAGACAAGGAAATAAATTAAATATACACTGTAAATTGAATAAGCATTGGATATTATTTATATATCAACATTTGTTGTTTTGTTTTTATGTTTTACGTTTTTCGTTGGATATAATTATTTGCTTACAATAATTCAATTTTGTGTCTTAATGTATTAATAATCTTTAGCTTCTTTAAGATGTTTTATCGTATATGTTAAATATTCTGTTTTGCTTTATTTTACATATAATAAACTTGATTTATGCATTTTGAATTTTACATAAGAATGTATATAAAGGTTTAATATTGTTACTTTATATGAAATTATATTTTATTATTTATATCACTGCTATTACTAGAATTCTTTTATTTATATATTTTTTGTAAAAATTTCGCGATTCTAATAACAAAATTATATATTTACTAGAATTGATAACTAGAAATATATGAATCCTTTTATTTTTTAGTTTTTATAAACCTGTGTTATGTTCTCAACAGTTTTCTTTTGGCCTTTATCTAAACAAAGCTGATCTAAAATGGTCATTGATCAAATTTACCCCTTTTCTAGATAAGAAAATAAAATAATACGATTTTTACCATGATATTTCCGTCTATTTCTCCGAATTTTTGTCATAAAACTGATATTTTATCCATTGAGTTAATAATTATGCGTTTTTTTCTGAAAATGGGGCATATTTTTGAAAAAAAAACAAAGCTCTGTATATCCTTTATCAGATTTTCTATTTTAGTTTATCTTTTTAATCATCGCTATGATAACATTGAAATCTCAAAGTTAATGTCTTTATATTCTTATGCAATTAAGATCATAAATATATAACTAAATTGTAATAATGCCATTATTTATAGGAGATTTATATGTTTTTATCCTTTTCAATGATAATTATACCACCATTTTTATGGTTTTTTGATATCTTTTTACTTTTTACGATCGCTTAATCCACATATTTATTAATAATTTACTTTTTTATTGTAAAAGTAAAATTAATTCTTATTACTTTTATAATTATTATCTTTAAATTCTGAACAATGCTTTTTTCTTTCTATTATAAACAAAAAATATATTCATTCTATTTTTTTTTATTTTGTTATTATTGGATATTTTATCTTTAGATTAAGATATTCGAACATAACGTGATGTTAGAAAAACACTCTTAAATTTAATTTTGTGCATGCATATTGTTTTTCTATTCTAATTTATAACTTTCTAGATATAAAATATAGTTATCAAAACATTCAAATTTTCTTTTAAATTGGATTACGAGAAAGAATAACAAAAAAGAAAAATATTTAATATATAATGATACAATAAATTGTGATATATTTTATTATATTTTTTAACCATTTTTTTACAAACTATTATACTTTTTTTTATAAATTATTTATCCTTAATATTCTTCTGATTTTATTTAAATTTTCATTTAAAATCTATCAATTATTAAATCACCATAAAATTCTTAATATTGACATTTATAATAGTAATATACATATATATGTCTATTATATACATTAAACTAGATTTTCTGATTCTAAAGATCTTCTCATTGATTTTTCTTTATAATATTTAAAACCGAAATTTTTTTTTATGCTAAGATTATTTGTTAATTAAACAATAATATCTAAATTTTTGAGATTTAATTATATGTATATTTATTTCCCATTTATTTCTTTGTTTAAGATTCTCTTGTTAATAAATTATTATTTTTTTAAGTTTTTTATTTTATTTGTCATATATATAGAAATATACTGGTGAAATCGAAATGGTTTTCGTGTTCAGTAATTTAAAATAATCTAATAATAGATTCATCTTTTAAAAAACTGAAATTTTCAATGGAAATATAAATATATTGAAAATACAAACGATATATTTTTCTATTTAGACACCAGATATTAGAGTTTTATGTAAATATTTAAAGTTTAATGCACTTATATAATAATATTGATATATAAATTACGTCTCTGATAGAAAACTATAGTTATTGTTTTATTTTATTCCGCATAAATTGTAATTTTTATTGATTATTTGTGGCTTAATTATCATATTTATACCAATCTTTTGGTTTTTTTCTTTATATAGGCGGTTTTCTACTTTTCTAGTTGCATAGAATAAATCCTTTATGTTAAAATAAACAGCTTTTAAATGAATATTTCATGTTAATAGTCTTTTTTATTATAAATATTTCATGCGGCATGTTATATTATCGATTTTCTATGCTATTTTAAATATAATATGTCTGCAGCGAGATGAGAAAAAACAAGTTTTATGTATTTTTTTGTGCCAAAAAAAAATATCAAATTCATTTTAAACATAATTTTATTACTTTTAGCTGAATTATGTCGCTGATCAGCCGAATAAGTGGTGATAAATATGTCCACTAGCACAGAAAGAAATAATACAATGATAATTTATGACATTATAAATACATTTTCTAAAGTTGAAATATATAAAAATCATCTTTTTGTGGATATATAGCCATAACCAACTTGGTTATATTTATGATTTTTTTGCCTTATAATGAATATTTATATACTCTACTAGACACAGTGAATATTTGTACATATGTTTTGTTATTCAGAAAAGGTGAATTTATTAATTTTTCGATCAATTTTAAGTTTTATGTGTTGCCATATTTTTTTCTGTCTTAAAAAAAACCTAGAACCAAGTCCTGTTTGGCGAAAAAAACAATTTTTACGAGCTGATCATACTTTTATAAGCCAAGGTACACATTCTGAATTTCTCATATTTCTCATTATCTGCGATTTTTTTTAATAATTAATGACATCGCAAAAAAAGGGATTTTTTTTCTTGTAATAAATAAAAGTTTTCATATTTAAATTATCTTTTTAAAACGTAAAATACTTAGAAAATCATATATTTTAATTTTTTCTTGTTTCTGAAACTTTTATGTGGGGATTAAGTCGACTATTTTTTTTCTTTATTTTAGTGGTTTTTTTATGTGATAATAACTATCATATGTACCAAATCGAAATGATATGTTTTGAATTATATATCGATATAGATTATGCTTGATGTATTTTGATATGGGATTTTAGTAGAAAGTTTAAGGATCCTATTATTTTTTTATCTTTTAATGATCAATTACATAAAATATTGAATATATTTTTATATCTTATTAAAATATTCAATTATAAAAAAAGATTTTGATATCATTTAATTGATTTTGATGTTCATTTATAATATATTTTAGGTATGTTTCTTATGTACGAAAATAAAGGTGGATAATGCTAAAATAGGTAATTTTTATGAGTTAAATGTCAAAAAAGCTGTTTTATTTATTAAGTAAATGAATAAAAATGTTTTTTTTTCTTCTTTTTTTTTAATTTTATGTAATTTTTTTTTATATTTCTAATCATCTAAAATACTAACTTTTTCGATTTTTTTTAATACTGAGATAAAATTATTACTGAATAATGGAATTTATGTAACCTATACACACTCTTAGAAAATATATTTCTGTAAACTAGACATGATTTTGAGTTTTAATCTGCTTGCTAAAGTAAAACAAACAACAGATTTAATGATTAAAAATTTGAAGAAATAGATTTTTTATGATTTATTTAGGTGATTTATTTGCTATTTAATACATATAATCGCCTAAATAACCATAAAGAGGTGCTAATTCTGTTAGATAGCTGAATAAAAACCCCTTTTTTGGTATTATTCTACCGCAAATTAACACGTCTAATATTGAATATAACCATAATCATACATTTATAATGAATTATTGGTACTAAAAATACATAAATTGTTAAATAGTTCAGCTAGGATGAAGAAAAAATATCTATTTAGAATACAGTGTTTGTTGAAAAGCATTTCTTTAGAATATAATAATAATATAAATAAGCATTTTTCTGATAATATCTAGGTATATATAGTTTTATTTTCTGTTTTTTTCTTATATCATTTATTATAATGCATTTACCATATAATAAAAAAGTAGTTAGCCTTTTTTTTAAATTTTTCATGTTTAAAAAGTTTATATACATACAGAAATAATATATATATTGCTCTGATATAAAGTGAAAAATGCATAAATACTTGATTTTATTGTAAAAAGTGTATTTTATGGCAAAATATTCGACAATTTATATATGATAATCTATGTTTTATGTTTCTATAAAAATAATAGATTTATATTTTTTAAATTACGATGCAATGAACACAACAATAGAGTCGCCCTTCTAGGGTAGGGGCGACTCTATTATTATATTTATCACTCGTTTATGATATTATTTCTTACCATGTTTTCAATGATCAGTTAATCCTCATCTAAAATCTTTCAGTTTTAGTGAATAAAATGAAAAACCATTGATGTCTTTTACAAATTTAATAGCCTTTTATCACTTTTTTGTAATGAAAAAAACATCAAAATCTGTGCTAGATTACAAAATAAAACATAAATAAGAGATATAATTGCAAGATATAATCACTCTTATATTTTAAGGCTGCTTCAACAGCCAAATATTTTAAAATTATATCCACAAATGTAATAAATACATTTTTCGTAATTTCTTGGTAACATAAAACCTGGATTTTATATAACTTGCATTATTTAAATTGTTGTATTTTGGATATTTTATATATATATGTTAAATAGAAGCAATTGTCTACAAAAGTTAACACAAATAAGTTCTGATGCTTTTTTCTATAGTAAAAGTTTCTATTTATTTGTGATTTTAAATCTATTCGATTGACATAAAAAATCACATATCCGTGTTTGTAAAAAACGATAAAAAATACTATTAGTGGTATGAAACAATATAAAAAAGGTTTTTTATGCAATTCTTCTGGTATAATTTGAAGTTTTTCGTTTTTAAAATCCATAAGCTGTAACAATAAAAACTTATCTTCTGTATCGTAGTGTGAGTTTTATCTTAAAAATACAATGTTTTTTACCCTTTTCTTGATAATCTGTTTTATTTGTTTATAAAATTGCATACTAAGCCTTATGTGAATAAAAAAAGGTTTTTTTTGTTTTTATAGATAATTGATTTCAAATTATATGTTTAACTATTTAAAGATTAATATTTAATTGCATAATAATTTTTTTTCTTATAAATAGGTTTGAATATTACTCGTTAGATTTTTATATCTTTAACTATTTAAAAACGATTATTTTTGTTTGACTATATATACTTTTATAGGTTCTTCTCTGATATTTTTTATAACTGAGTTTATTCATATGCGTTATAGTTTTTTTGCGTCATTTAATTAACATCAAAAAACATTTATTTCCAGAGAAACCTCTTCTATATGAACTATTTTATTATTTTATACTTTATTATATTTGATTTGAATAGCGTAATATAATGTTTTTATATTTATTCTCTAATCGATATAACTATTACATTATGATAAATTTTGTTTCTTTTTCTGTTTTTATATAAATAAAATCAAAAATCGTATGTTATTTTAGATTTTATTTTTATTTGTTGTACTAAATAATATATTTGTTGTTTTTTTTACAATTCGATAAAAACTAGAAAATTTATTATTATATTTTAAACCAATTTTATAGCTATTAGGTTTTCATTTTTTGTAAATGACTTTATATTTTTTTATTTATCTTCCATTTTTTAATAAATCTAATAGTTAGCTTTTCAAATGTGAACATAAATTTTACATTTCTAGATTTAAAAATTCATATTTTTATCCACTCAAATTATTTAATTGCCAAGCATTTACTGTTTCAAGTGAATATTATAGTAGAATTTTCATATTTATAGAATTTTATTCAAGAATTATGGTATATTACGAAGATATATGTTTTATAATGATTTTAGACGTGGGTTAAATAAAATCAATTTTGAAATTTTTTTTTTGAAATTTTATTTAGATGGATTTTGTCTGAAGTTTCAAATTTTACAATGATTATAGACATGGATTTTTTTAAATTAATTTGGACTTTTTTTTTATAAAATTTTTTTTTAGCAAGATTCAATCGAAGGTTCAATTATAATAATTATAGACAAGGAAATAAATTAAATATACACTGTAAATTGAATAAGCATTGGATATTATTTATATATCAACATTTGTTGTTTTGTTTTTATGTTTTACGTTTTTCGTTGGATATAATTATTTGCTTACAATAATTCAATTTTGTGTCTTAATGTATTAATAATCTTTAGCTTCTTTAAGATGTTTTATCGTATATGTTAAATATTCTGTTTTGCTTTATTTTACATATAATAAACTTGATTTATGCATTTTGAATTTTACATAAGAATGTATATAAAGGTTTAATATTGTTACTTTATATGAAATTATATTTTATTATTTATATCACTGCTATTACTAGAATTCTTTTATTTATATATTTTTTGTAAAAATTTCGCGATTCTAATAACAAAATTATATATTTACTAGAATTGATAACTAGAAATATATGAATCCTTTTATTTTTTAGTTTTTATAAACCTGTGTTATGTTCTCAACAGTTTTCTTTTGGCCTTTATCTAAACAAAGCTGATCTAAAATGGTCATTGATCAAATTTACCCCTTTTCTAGATAAGAAAATTAAATAATACGATTTTTACCATGATATTTCCGTCTATTTCTCCGAATTTTTGTCATAAAACTGATATTTTATCCATTGAGTATATAATTATGCGTTTTTTTCTGAAAATGGGGCATATTTTTGAAAAAAAAACAAAGCTCTGTATATCCTTTATCAGATTTTCTATTTTAGTTTATCTTTTTAATCATCGCTATGATAACATTGAAATCTCAAAGTTAATGTCTTTATATTCTTATGCAATTAAGATCATAAATATATAACTAAATTGTAATAATGCCATTATTTATAGGAGATTTATATGTTTTTATCCTTTTCAATGATAATTATACCACCATTTTTATGGTTTTTTGATATCTTTTTACTTTTTACGATCGCTTAATCCACATATTTATTAATAATTTACTTTTTTATTGTAAAAGTAAAATTAATTCTTATTACTTTTATAATTATTATCTTTAAATTCTGAACAATGCTTTTTTCTTTCTATTATAAACAAAAAATATATTCATTCTATTTTTTTTTATTTTGTTATTATTGGATATTTTATCTTTAGATTAAGATATTCGAACATAACGTGATGTTAGAAAAACACTCTTAAATTTAATTTTGTGCATGCATATTGTTTTTCTATTCTAATTTATAACTTTCTAGATATAAAATATAGTTATCAAAACATTCAAATTTTCTTTTAAATTGGATTACGAGAAAGAATAACAAAAAAGAAAAATATTTAATATATAATGATACAATAAATTGTGATATATTTTATTATATTTTTTAACCATTTTTTTACAAACTATTATACTTTTTTTTATAAATTATTTATCCTTAATATTCTTCTGATTTTATTTAAATTTTCATTTAAAATCTATCAATTATTAAATCACCATAAAATTCTTAATATTGACATTTATAATAGTAATATACATATATATGTCTATTATATACATTAAACTAGATTTTCTGATTCTAAAGATCTTCTCATTGATTTTTCTTTATAATATTTAAAACCGAAATTTTTTTTTATGCTAAGATTATTTGTTAATTAAACAATAATATCTAAATTTTTGAGATTTAATTATATGTATATTTATTTCCCATTTATTTCTTTGTTTAAGATTCTCTTGTTAATAAATTATTATTTTTTTAAGTTTTTTATTTTATTTGTCATATATATAGAAATATACTGGTGAAATCGAAATGGTTTTCGTGTTCAGTAATTTAAAATAATCTAATAATAGATTCATCTTTTAAAAAACTGAAATTTTCAATGGAAATATAAATATATTGAAAATACAAACGATATATTTTTCTATTTAGACACCAGATATTAGAGTTTTATGTAAATATTTAAAGTTTAATGCACTTATATAATAATATTGATATATAAATTACGTCTCTGATAGAAAACTATAGTTATTGTTTTATTTTATTCCGCATAAATTGTAATTTTTATTGATTATTTGTGGCTTAATTATCATATTTATACCAATCTTTTGGTTTTTTTCTTTATATAGGCGGTTTTCTACTTTTCTAGTTGCATAGAATAAATCCTTTATGTTAAAATAAACAGCTTTTAAATGAATATTTCATGTTAATAGTCTTTTTTATTATAAATATTTCATGCGGCATGTTATATTATCGATTTTCTATGCTATTTTAAATATAATATGTCTGCAGCGAGATGAGAAAAAACAAGTTTTATGTATTTTTTTGTGCCAAAAAAAAATATCAAATTCATTTTAAACATAATTTTATTACTTTTAGCTGAATTATGTCGCTGATCAGCCGAATAAGTGGTGATAAATATGTCCACTAGCACAGAAAGAAATAATACAATGATAATTTATGACATTATAAATACATTTTCTAAAGTTGAAATATATAAAAATCATCTTTTTGTGGATATATAGCCATAACCAACTTGGTTATATTTATGATTTTTTTGCCTTATAATGAATATTTATATACTCTACTAGACACAGTGAATATTTGTACATATGTTTTGTTATTCAGAAAAGGTGAATTTATTAATTTTTCGATCAATTTTAAGTTTTATGTGTTGCCATATTTTTTTCTGTCTTAAAAAAAACCTAGAACCAAGTCCTGTTTGGCGAAAAAAACAATTTTTACGAGCTGATCATACTTTTATAAGCCAAGGTACACATTCTGAATTTCTCATATTTCTCATTATCTGCGATTTTTTTTAATAATTAATGACATCGCAAAAAAAGGGATTTTTTTTCTTGTAATAAATAAAAGTTTTCATATTTAAATTATCTTTTTAAAACGTAAAATACTTAGAAAATCATATATTTTAATTTTTTCTTGTTTCTGAAACTTTTATGTGGGGATTAAGTCGACTATTTTTTTTCTTTATTTTAGTGGTTTTTTTATGTGATAATAACTATCATATGTACCAAATCGAAATGATATGTTTTGAATTATATATCGATATAGATTATGCTTGATGTATTTTGATATGGGATTTTAGTAGAAAGTTTAAGGATCCTATTATTTTTTTATCTTTTAATGATCAATTACATAAAATATTGAATATATTTTTATATCTTATTAAAATATTCAATTATAAAAAAAGATTTTGATATCATTTAATTGATTTTGATGTTCATTTATAATATATTTTAGGTATGTTTCTTATGTACGAAAATAAAGGTGGATAATGCTAAAATAGGTAATTTTTATGAGTTAAATGTCAAAAAAGCTGTTTTATTTATTAAGTAAATGAATAAAAATGTTTTTTTTTCTTCTTTTTTTTTAATTTTATGTAATTTTTTTTTATATTTCTAATCATCTAAAATACTAACTTTTTCGATTTTTTTTAATACTGAGATAAAATTATTACTGAATAATGGAATTTATGTAACCTATACACACTCTTAGAAAATATATTTCTGTAAACTAGACATGATTTTGAGTTTTAATCTGCTTGCTAAAGTAAAACAAACAACAGATTTAATGATTAAAAATTTGAAGAAATAGATTTTTTATGATTTATTTAGGTGATTTATTTGCTATTTAATACATATAATCGCCTAAATAACCATAAAGAGGTGCTAATTCTGTTAGATAGCTGAATAAAAACCCCTTTTTTGGTATTATTCTACCGCAAATTAACACGTCTAATATTGAATATAACCATAATCATACATTTATAATGAATTATTGGTACTAAAAATACATAAATTGTTAAATAGTTCAGCTAGGATGAAGAAAAAATATCTATTTAGAATACAGTGTTTGTTGAAAAGCATTTCTTTAGAATATAATAATAATATAAATAAGCATTTTTCTGATAATATCTAGGTATATATAGTTTTATTTTCTGTTTTTTTCTTATATCATTTATTATAATGCATTTACCATATAATAAAAAAGTAGTTAGCCTTTTTTTTAAATTTTTCATGTTTAAAAAGTTTATATACATACAGAAATAATATATATATTGCTCTGATATAAAGTGAAAAATGCATAAATACTTGATTTTATTGTAAAAAGTGTATTTTATGGCAAAATATTCGACAATTTATATATGATAATCTATGTTTTATGTTTCTATAAAAATAATAGATTTATATTTTTTAAATTACGATGCAATGAACACAACAATAGAGTCGCCCTTCTAGGGTAGGGGCGACTCTATTATTATATTTATCACTCGTTTATGATATTATTTCTTACCATGTTTTCAATGATCAGTTAATCTAAATCTAAAATCTTTCAGTTTTAGTGAATAAAATATAAAGCCATTGATGTCTTTTACAAATTTAATAGCCTTTTATCACTTTTTTGTAATGAAAAAAACATCAAAATCTGTGCTAGATTACAAAATAAAACATAAATAAGAGATATAATTGCAAGATATAATCACTCTTATATTTTAAGGCTGCTTCAACAGCCAAATATTTTAAAATTATATCCACAAATGTAATAAATACATTTTTCGTAATTTCTTGGTAACATAAAACCTGGATTTTATATAACTTGCATTATTTAAATTGTTGTATTTTGGATATTTTATATATATATGTTAAATAGAAGCAATTGTCTACAAAAGTTAACACAAATAAGTTCTGATGCTTTTTTCTATAGTAAAAGTTTCTATTTATTTGTGATTTTAAATCTATTCGATTGACATAAAAAATCACATATCCGTGTTTGTAAAAAACGATAAAAAATACTATTAGTGGTATGAAACAATATAAAAAAGGTTTTTTATGCAATTCTTCTGGTATAATTTGAAGTTTTTCGTTTTTAAAATCCATAAGCTGTAACAATAAAAACTTATCTTCTGTATCGTAGTGTGAGTTTTATCTTAAAAATACAATGTTTTTTACCCTTTTCTTGATAATCTGTTTTATTTGTTTATAAAATTGCATACTAAGCCTTATGTGAATAAAAAAAGGTTTTTTTTGTTTTTATAGATAATTGATTTCAAATTATATGTTTAACTATTTAAAGATTAATATTTAATTGCATAATAATTTTTTTTCTTATAAATAGGTTTGAATATTACTCGTTAGATTTTTATATCTTTAACTATTTAAAAACGATTATTTTTGTTTGACTATATATACTTTTATAGGTTCTTCTCTGATATTTTTTATAACTGAGTTTATTCATATGCGTTATAGTTTTTTTGCGTCATTTAATTAACATCAAAAAACATTTATTTCCAGAGAAACCTCTTCTATATGAACTATTTTATTATTTTATACTTTATTATATTTGATTTGAATAGCGTAATATAATGTTTTTATATTTATTCTCTAATCGATATAACTATTACATTATGATAAATTTTGTTTCTTTTTCTGTTTTTATATAAATAAAATCAAAAATCGTATGTTATTTTAGATTTTATTTTTATTTGTTGTACTAAATAATATATTTGTTGTTTTTTTTACAATTCGATAAAAACTAGAAAATTTATTATTATATTTTAAACCAATTTTATAGCTATTAGGTTTTCATTTTTTGTAAATGACTTTATATTTTTTTATTTATCTTCCATTTTTTAATAAATCTAATAGTTAGCTTTTCAAATGTGAACATAAATTTTATATTTCTAGATTTGAAAATTCATGGTTTTATCCACATAAATGATGTAAATATTGAATTGCTAAGCATTTACTGTTTCACTAGAATATTAAAGTGTAATTTTTATATTTTTAGAATTATATACAAGAATTATGATATATTCTGAAGATTTATATTTTATAATGATTTTAGACGTGGGTTAAATATAATCGATTTTGAAATTTTTTTTTTGAAATTTTATTTAGATGGATTATGTCTGAAGGTTCAAATTTTACAATGATTATAGACATGGGTTAAATAAATTAATTTGGACTTTTTTTTTATAAAATTTTTTTTTAGCAAGATTCAATCGAAGGTTCAATTATAATAATTATAGACAAGGAAATAAATTAAATATACACTGTAAATTGAATAAGCATTGGATATTATTTATATATCAACATTTGCTGTTTTGTTTTTATGTTTTACGTTTTTCGTTGGATATAATTATTTGCTTACAATAATTCAATTTTGTGTCTTAATGTATTAATAATCTTTAGCTTCTTTAAGATGTTTTATCGTATATGTTAAATATCCTGTTTTGCTTTATTTTACATATAATAAACTTGATTTATGCATTTTGAATTTTACATAAGAATGTATATAAAGGTTTAATATTGTTACTTTATATGAAATTATATTTTATTATTTATATCACTGCTATTACTAGAATTCTTTTATTTATATATTTTTTGTAAAAATTTCGCGATTCTAATAACAAAATTATATATTTACTAGAATTGATAACTAGAAATATATGAATCCTTTTATTTTTTAGTTTTTATAAACCTGTGTTATGTTCTCAACAGTTTTCTTTTGGCCTTTATCTAAACAAAGCTGATCTAAAATGGTCATTGATCAAATTTACCCCTTTTCTAGATAAGAAAATTAAATAATACGATTTTTACCATGATATTTCCGTCTATTTCTCCGAATTTTTGTCATAAAACTGATATTTTATCCATTGAGTTAATAATTATGCGTTTTTTTCTGAAAATGGGGCATATTTTTCAAAAAAAAACAAAGCTCTGTATATCCTTTATCAGATTTTCTATTTTAGTTTATCTTTTTAATCATCGCTATGATAACATTGAAATCTCAAAGTTAATGTCTTTATATTCTTATGCAATTAAGATCATAAATATATAACTAAATTGTAATAATGCCATTATTTATAGGAGATTTATATGTTTTTATCCTTTTCAATGATAATTATACCACCATTTTTATGGTTTTTTGATATCTTTTTACTTTTTACGATCGCTTAATCCACATATTTATTAATAATTTACTTTTTTATTGTAAAAGTAAAATTAATTCTTATTACTTTTATAATTATTATCTTTAAATTCTGAACAATGCTTTTTTCTTTCTATTATAAACAAAAAATATATTCATTCTATTTTTTTTTATTTTGTTATTATTGGATATTTTATCTTTAGATTAAGATATTCGAACATAACGTGATGTTAGAAAAACACTCTTAAATTTAATTTTGTGCATGCATATTGTTTTTCTATTCTAATTTATAACTTTCTAGATATAAAATATAGTTATCAAAACATTCAAATTTTCTTTTAAATTGGATTACGAGAAAGAATAACAAAAAAGAAAAATATTTAATATATAATGATACAATAAATTGTGATATATTTTATTATATTTTTTAACCATTTTTTTACAAACTATTATACTTTTTTTTATAAATTATTTATCCTTAATATTCTTCTGATTTTATTTAAATTTTCATTTAAAATCTATCAATTATTAAATCACCATAAAATTCTTAATATTGACATTTATAATAGTAATATACATATATATGTCTATTATATACATTAAACTAGATTTTCTGATTCTAAAGATCTTCTCATTGATTTTTCTTTATAATATTTAAAACCGAAATTTTTTTTTATGCTAAGATTATTTGTTAATTAAACAATAATATCTAAATTTTTGAGATTTAATTATATGTATATTTATTTCCCATTTATTTCTTTGTTTAAGATTCTCTTGTTAATAAATTATTATTTTTTTAAGTTTTTTATTTTATTTGTCATATATATAGAAATATACTGGTGAAATCGAAATGGTTTTCGTGTTCAGTAATTTAAAATAATCTAATAATAGATTCATCTTTTAAAAAACTGAAATTTTCAATGGAAATATAAATATATTGAAAATACAAACGATATATTTTTCTATTTAGACACCAGATATTAGAGTTTTATGTAAATATTTAAAGTTTAATGCACTTATATAATAATATTGATATATAAATTACGTCTCTGATAGAAAACTATAGTTATTGTTTTATTTTATTCCGCATAAATTGTAATTTTTATTGATTATTTGTGGCTTAATTATCATATTTATACCAATCTTTTGGTTTTTTTCTTTATATAGGCGGTTTTCTACTTTTCTAGTTGCATAGAATAAATCCTTTATGTTAAAATAAACAGCTTTTAAATGAATATTTCATGTTAATAGTCTTTTTTATTATAAATATTTCATGCGGCATGTTATATTATCGATTTTCTATGCTATTTTAAATATAATATGTCTGCAGCGAGATGAGAAAAAACAAGTTTTATGTATTTTTTTGTGCCAAAAAAAAATATCAAATTCATTTTAAACATAATTTTATTACTTTTAGCTGAATTATGTCGCTGATCAGCCGAATAAGTGGTGATAAATATGTCCACTAGCACAGAAAGAAATAATACAATGATAATTTATGACATTATAAATACATTTTCTAAAGTTGAAATATATAAAAATCATCTTTTTGTGGATATATAGCCATAACCAACTTGGTTATATTTATGATTTTTTTGCCTTATAATGAATATTTATATACTCTACTAGACACAGTGAATATTTGTACATATGTTTTGTTATTCAGAAAAGGTGAATTTATTAATTTTTCGATCAATTTTAAGTTTTATGTGTTGCCATATTTTTTTCTGTCTTAAAAAAAACCTAGAACCAAGTCCTGTTTGGCGAAAAAAACAATTTTTACGAGCTGATCATACTTTTATAAGCCAAGGTACACATTCTGAATTTCTCATATTTCTCATTATCTGCGATTTTTTTTAATAATTAATGACATCGCAAAAAAAGGGATTTTTTTTCTTGTAATAAATAAAAGTTTTCATATTTAAATTATCTTTTTAAAACGTAAAATACTTAGAAAATCATATATTTTAATTTTTTCTTGTTTCTGAAACTTTTATGTGGGGATTAAGTCGACTATTTTTTTTCTTTATTTTAGTGGTTTTTTTATGTGATAATAACTATCATATGTACCAAATCGAAATGATATGTTTTGAATTATATATCGATATAGATTATGCTTGATGTATTTTGATATGGGATTTTAGTAGAAAGTTTAAGGATCCTATTATTTTTTTATCTTTTAATGATCAATTACATAAAATATTGAATATATTTTTATATCTTATTAAAATATTCAATTATAAAAAAAGATTTTGATATCATTTAATTGATTTTGATGTTCATTTATAATATATTTTAGGTATGTTTCTTATGTACGAAAATAAAGGTGGATAATGCTAAAATAGGTAATTTTTATGAGTTAAATGTCAAAAAAGCTGTTTTATTTATTAAGTAAATGAATAAAAATGTTTTTTTTTCTTCTTTTTTTTTAATTTTATGTAATTTTTTTTTATATTTCTAATCATCTAAAATACTAACTTTTTCGATTTTTTTTAATACTGAGATAAAATTATTACTGAATAATGGAATTTATGTAACCTATACACACTCTTAGAAAATATATTTCTGTAAACTAGACATGATTTTGAGTTTTAATCTGCTTGCTAAAGTAAAACAAACAACAGATTTAATGATTAAAAATTTGAAGAAATAGATTTTTTATGATTTATTTAGGTGATTTATTTGCTATTTAATACATATAATCGCCTAAATAACCATAAAGAGGTGCTAATTCTGTTAGATAGCTGAATAAAAACCCCTTTTTTGGTATTATTCTACCGCAAATTAACACGTCTAATATTGAATATAACCATAATCATACATTTATAATGAATTATTGGTACTAAAAATACATAAATTGTTAAATAGTTCAGCTAGGATGAAGAAAAAATATCTATTTAGAATACAGTGTTTGTTGAAAAGCATTTCTTTAGAATATAATAATAATATAAATAAGCATTTTTCTGATAATATCTAGGTATATATAGTTTTATTTTCTGTTTTTTTCTTATATCATTTATTATAATGCATTTACCATATAATAAAAAAGTAGTTAGCCTTTTTTTTAAATTTTTCATGTTTAAAAAGTTTATATACATACAGAAATAATATATATATTGCTCTGATATAAAGTGAAAAATGCATAAATACTTGATTTTATTGTAAAAAGTGTATTTTATGGCAAAATATTCGACAATTTATATATGATAATCTATGTTTTATGTTTCTATAAAAATAATAGATTTATATTTTTTAAATTACGATGCAATGAACACAACAATAGAGTCGCCCTTCTAGGGTAGGGGCGACTCTATTATTATATTTATCACTCGTTTATGATATTATTTCTTACCATGTTTTCAATGATCAGTTAATCTAAATCTAAAATCTTTCAGTTTTAGTGAATAAAATATAAAGCCATTGATGTCTTTTACAAATTTAATAGCCTTTTATCACTTTTTTGTAATGAAAAAAACATCAAAATCTGTGCTAGATTACAAAATAAAACATAAATAAGAGATATAATTGCAAGATATAATCACTCTTATATTTTAAGGCTGCTTCAACAGCCAAATATTTTAAAATTATATCCACAAATGTAATAAATACATTTTTCGTAATTTCTTGGTAACATAAAACCTGGATTTTATATAACTTGCATTATTTAAATTGTTGTATTTTGGATATTTTATATATATATGTTAAATAGAAGCAATTGTCTACAAAAGTTAACACAAATAAGTTCTGATGCTTTTTTCTATAGTAAAAGTTTCTATTTATTTGTGATTTTAAATCTATTCGATTGACATAAAAAATCACATATCCGTGTTTGTAAAAAACGATAAAAAATACTATTAGTGGTATGAAACAATATAAAAAAGGTTTTTTATGCAATTCTTCTGGTATAATTTGAAGTTTTTCGTTTTTAAAATCCATAAGCTGTAACAATAAAAACTTATCTTCTGTATCGTAGTGTGAGTTTTATCTTAAAAATACAATGTTTTTTACCCTTTTCTTGATAATCTGTTTTATTTGTTTATAAAATTGCATACTAAGCCTTATGTGAATAAAAAAAGGTTTTTTTTGTTTTTATAGATAATTGATTTCAAATTATATGTTTAACTATTTAAAGATTAATATTTAATTGCATAATAATTTTTTTTCTTATAAATAGGTTTGAATATTACTCGTTAGATTTTTATATCTTTAACTATTTAAAAACGATTATTTTTGTTTGACTATATATACTTTTATAGGTTCTTCTCTGATATTTTTTATAACTGAGTTTATTCATATGCGTTATAGTTTTTTTGCGTCATTTAATTAACATCAAAAAACATTTATTTCCAGAGAAACCTCTTCTATATGAACTATTTTATTATTTTATACTTTATTATATTTGATTTGAATAGCGTAATATAATGTTTTTATATTTATTCTCTAATCGATATAACTATTACATTATGATAAATTTTGTTTCTTTTTCTGTTTTTATATAAATAAAATCAAAAATCGTATGTTATTTTAGATTTTATTTTTATTTGTTGTACTAAATAATATATTTGTTGTTTTTTTTACAATTCGATAAAAACTAGAAAATTTATTATTATATTTTAAACCAATTTTATAGCTATTAGGTTTTCATTTTTTGTAAATGACTTTATATTTTTTTATTTATCTTCCATTTTTTAATAAATCTAATAGTTAGCTTTTCAAATGTGAACATAAATTTTATATTTCTAGATTTGAAAATTCATGGTTTTATCCACATAAATGATGTAAATATTGAATTGCTAAGCATTTACTGTTTCACTAGAATATTAAAGTGTAATTTTTATATTTTTAGAATTATATACAAGAATTATGATATATTCTGAAGATTTATATTTTATAATGATTTTAGACGTGGGTTAAATATAATCGATTTTGAAATTTTTTTTTTGAAATTTTATTTAGATGGATTATGTCTGAAGGTTCAAATTTTACAATGATTATAGACATGGGTTAAATAAATTAATTTGGACTTTTTTTTTATAAAATTTTTTTTTAGCAAGATTCAATCGAAGGTTCAATTATAATAATTATAGACAAGGAAATAAATTAAATATACACTGTAAATTGAATAAGCATTGGATATTATTTATATATCAACATTTGCTGTTTTGTTTTTATGTTTTACGTTTTTCGTTGGATATAATTATTTGCTTACAATAATTCAATTTTGTGTCTTAATGTATTAATAATCTTTAGCTTCTTTAAGATGTTTTATCGTATATGTTAAATATCCTGTTTTGCTTTATTTTACATATAATAAACTTGATTTATGCATTTTGAATTTTACATAAGAATGTATATAAAGGTTTAATATTGTTACTTTATATGAAATTATATTTTATTATTTATATCACTGCTATTACTAGAATTCTTTTATTTATATATTTTTTGTAAAAATTTCGCGATTCTAATAACAAAATTATATATTTACTAGAATTGATAACTAGAAATATATGAATCCTTTTATTTTTTAGTTTTTATAAACCTGTGTTATGTTCTCAACAGTTTTCTTTTGGCCTTTATCTAAACAAAGCTGATCTAAAATGGTCATTGATCAAATTTACCCCTTTTCTAGATAAGAAAATTAAATAATACGATTTTTACCATGATATTTCCGTCTATTTCTCCGAATTTTTGTCATAAAACTGATATTTTATCCATTGAGTTAATAATTATGCGTTTTTTTCTGAAAATGGGGCATATTTTTCAAAAAAAAACAAAGCTCTGTATATCCTTTATCAGATTTTCTATTTTAGTTTATCTTTTTAATCATCGCTATGATAACATTGAAATCTCAAAGTTAATGTCTTTATATTCTTATGCAATTAAGATCATAAATATATAACTAAATTGTAATAATGCCATTATTTATAGGAGATTTATATGTTTTTATCCTTTTCAATGATAATTATACCACCATTTTTATGGTTTTTTGATATCTTTTTACTTTTTACGATCGCTTAATCCACATATTTATTAATAATTTACTTTTTTATTGTAAAAGTAAAATTAATTCTTATTACTTTTATAATTATTATCTTTAAATTCTGAACAATGCTTTTTTCTTTCTATTATAAACAAAAAATATATTCCTTCTATTTTTTTTTATTTTGTTATTATTGGATATTTTATCTTTAGATTAAGATATTCGAACATAACGTGATGTTAGAAAAACACTCTTAAATTTAATTTTGTGCATGCATATTGTTTTTCTATTCTAATTTATAACTTTCTAGATATAAAATATAGTTATCAAAACATTCAAATTTTCTTTTAAATTGGATTACGAGAAAGAATAACAAAAAAGAAAAATATTTAATATATAATGATACAATAAATTGTGATATATTTTATTATATTTTTTAACCATTTTTTTACAAACTATTATACTTTTTTTTATAAATTATTTATCCTTAATATTCTTCTGATTTTATTTAAATTTTCATTTAAAATCTATCAATTATTAAATCACCATAAAATTCTTAATATTGACATTTATAATAGTAATATACATATATATGTCTATTATATACATTAAACTAGATTTTCTGATTCTAAAGATCTTCTCATTGATTTTTCTTTATAATATTTAAAACCGAAATTTTTTTTTATGCTAAGATTATTTGTTAATTAAACAATAATATCTAAATTTTTGAGATTTAATTATATGTATATTTATTTCCCATTTATTTCTTTGTTTAAGATTCTCTTGTTAATAAATTATTATTTTTTTAAGTTTTTTATTTTATTTGTCATATATATAGAAATATACTGGTGAAATCGAAATGGTTTTCGTGTTCAGTAATTTAAAATAATCTAATAATAGATTCATCTTTTAAAAAACTGAAATTTTCAATGGAAATATAAATATATTGAAAATACAAACGATATATTTTTCTATTTAGACACCAGATATTAGAGTTTTATGTAAATATTTAAAGTTTAATGCACTTATATAATAATATTGATATATAAATTACGTCTCTGATAGAAAACTATAGTTATTGTTTTATTTTATTCCGCATAAATTGTAATTTTTATTGATTATTTGTGGCTTAATTATCATATTTATACCAATCTTTTGGTTTTTTTCTTTATATAGGCGGTTTTCTACTTTTCTAGTTGCATAGAATAAATCCTTTATGTTAAAATAAACAGCTTTTAAATGAATATTTCATGTTAATAGTCTTTTTTATTATAAATATTTCATGCGGCATGTTATATTATCGATTTTCTATGCTATTTTAAATATAATATGTCTGCAGCGAGATGAGAAAAAACAAGTTTTATGTATTTTTTTGTGCCAAAAAAAAATATCAAATTCATTTTAAACATAATTTTATTACTTTTAGCTGAATTATGTCGCTGATCAGCCGAATAAGTGGTGATAAATATGTCCACTAGCACAGAAAGAAATAATACAATGATAATTTATGACATTATAAATACATTTTCTAAAGTTGAAATATATAAAAATCATCTTTTTGTGGATATATAGCCATAACCAACTTGGTTATATTTATGATTTTTTTGCCTTATAATGAATATTTATATACTCTACTAGACACAGTGAATATTTGTACATATGTTTTGTTATTCAGAAAAGGTGAATTTATTAATTTTTCGATCAATTTTAAGTTTTATGTGTTGCCATATTTTTTTCTGTCTTAAAAAAAACCTAGAACCAAGTCCTGTTTGGCGAAAAAAACAATTTTTACGAGCTGATCATACTTTTATAAGCCAAGGTACACATTCTGAATTTCTCATATTTCTCATTATCTGCGATTTTTTTTAATAATTAATGACATCGCAAAAAAAGGGATTTTTTTTCTTGTAATAAATAAAAGTTTTCATATTTAAATTATCTTTTTAAAACGTAAAATACTTAGAAAATCATATATTTTAATTTTTTCTTGTTTCTGAAACTTTTATGTGGGGATTAAGTCGACTATTTTTTTTCTTTATTTTAGTGGTTTTTTTATGTGATAATAACTATCATATGTACCAAATCGAAATGATATGTTTTGAATTATATATCGATATAGATTATGCTTGATGTATTTTGATATGGGATTTTAGTAGAAAGTTTAAGGATCCTATTATTTTTTTATCTTTTAATGATCAATTACATAAAATATTGAATATATTTTTATATCTTATTAAAATATTCAATTATAAAAAAAGATTTTGATATCATTTAATTGATTTTGATGTTCATTTATAATATATTTTAGGTATGTTTCTTATGTACGAAAATAAAGGTGGATAATGCTAAAATAGGTAATTTTTATGAGTTAAATGTCAAAAAAGCTGTTTTATTTATTAAGTAAATGAATAAAAATGTTTTTTTTTCTTCTTTTTTTTTAATTTTATGTAATTTTTTTTTATATTTCTAATCATCTAAAATACTAACTTTTTCGATTTTTTTTAATACTGAGATAAAATTATTACTGAATAATGGAATTTATGTAACCTATACACACTCTTAGAAAATATATTTCTGTAAACTAGACATGATTTTGAGTTTTAATCTGCTTGCTAAAGTAAAACAAACAACAGATTTAATGATTAAAAATTTGAAGAAATAGATTTTTTATGATTTATTTAGGTGATTTATTTGCTATTTAATACATATAATCGCCTAAATAACCATAAAGAGGTGCTAATTCTGTTAGATAGCTGAATAAAAACCCCTTTTTTGGTATTATTCTACCGCAAATTAACACGTCTAATATTGAATATAACCATAATCATACATTTATAATGAATTATTGGCACTAAAAATACATAAATTGTTAAATAGTTCAGCTAGGATGAAGAAAAAATATCTATTTAGAATACAGTGTTTGTTGAAAAGCATTTCTTTAGAATATAATAATAATATAAATAAGCATTTTTCTGATAATATCTAGGTATATATAGTTTTATTTTCTGTTTTTTTCTTATATCATTTATTATAATGCATTTACCATATAATAAAAAAGTAGTTAGCCTTTTTTTTAAATTTTTCATGTTTAAAAAGTTTATATACATACAGAAATAATATATATATTGCTCTGATATAAAGTGAAAAATGCATAAATACTTGATTTTATTGTAAAAAGTGTATTTTATGGCAAAATATTCGACAATTTATATATGATAATCTATGTTTTATGTTTCTATAAAAATAATAGATTTATATTTTTTAAATTACGATGCAATGAACACAACAATAGAGTCGCCCTTCTAGGGTAGGGGCGACTCTATTATTATATTTATCACTCGTTTATGATATTATTTCTTACCATGTTTTCAATGATCAGTTAATCTAAATCTAAAATCTTTCAGTTTTAGTGAATAAAATATAAAGCCATTGATGTCTTTTACAAATTTAATAGCCTTTTATCACTTTTTTGTAATGAAAAAAACATCAAAATCTGTGCTAGATTACAAAATAAAACATAAATAAGAGATATAATTGCAAGATATAATCACTCTTATATTTTAAGGCTGCTTCAACAGCCAAATATTTTAAAATTATATCCACAAATGTAATAAATACATTTTTCGTAATTTCTTGGTAACATAAAACCTGGATTTTATATAACTTGCATTATTTAAATTGTTGTATTTTGGATATTTTATATATATATGTTAAATAGAAGCAATTGTCTACAAAAGTTAACACAAATAAGTTCTGATGCTTTTTTCTATAGTAAAAGTTTCTATTTATTTGTGATTTTAAATCTATTCGATTGACATAAAAAATCACATATCCGTGTTTGTAAAAAACGATAAAAAATACTATTAGTGGTATGAAACAATATAAAAAAGGTTTTTTATGCAATTCTTCTGGTATAATTTGAAGTTTTTCGTTTTTAAAATCCATAAGCTGTAACAATAAAAACTTATCTTCTGTATCGTAGTGTGAGTTTTATCTTAAAAATACAATGTTTTTTACCCTTTTCTTGATAATCTGTTTTATTTGTTTATAAAATTGCATACTAAGCCTTATGTGAATAAAAAAAGGTTTTTTTTGTTTTTATAGATAATTGATTTCAAATTATATGTTTAACTATTTAAAGATTAATATTTAATTGCATAATAATTTTTTTTCTTATAAATAGGTTTGAATATTACTCGTTAGATTTTTATATCTTTAACTATTTAAAAACGATTATTTTTGTTTGACTATATATACTTTTATAGGTTCTTCTCTGATATTTTTTATAACTGAGTTTATTCATATGCGTTATAGTTTTTTTGCGTCATTTAATTAACATCAAAAAACATTTATTTCCAGAGAAACCTCTTCTATATGAACTATTTTATTATTTTATACTTTATTATATTTGATTTGAATAGCGTAATATAATGTTTTTATATTTATTCTCTAATCGATATAACTATTACATTATGATAAATTTTGTTTCTTTTTCTGTTTTTATATAAATAAAATCAAAAATCGTATGTTATTTTAGATTTTATTTTTATTTGTTGTACTAAATAATATATTTGTTGTTTTTTTTACAATTCGATAAAAACTAGAAAATTTATTATTATATTTTAAACCAATTTTATAGCTATTAGGTTTTCATTTTTTGTAAATGACTTTATATTTTTTTATTTATCTTCCATTTTTTAATAAATCTAATAGTTAGCTTTTCAAATGTGAACATAAATTTTATATTTCTAGATTTGAAAATTCATGGTTTTATCCACATAAATGATGTAAATATTGAATTGCTAAGCATTTACTGTTTCACTAGAATATTAAAGTGTAATTTTTATATTTTTAGAATTATATACAAGAATTATGATATATTCTGAAGATTTATATTTTATAATGATTTTAGACGTGGGTTAAATATAATCGATTTTGAAATTTTTTTTTTGAAATTTTATTTAGATGGATTATGTCTGAAGGTTCAAATTTTACAATGATTATAGACATGGGTTAAATAAATTAATTTGGACTTTTTTTTTATAAAATTTTTTTTTAGCAAGATTCAATCGAAGGTTCAATTATAATAATTATAGACAAGGAAATAAATTAAATATACACTGTAAATTGAATAAGCATTGGATATTATTTATATATCAACATTTGCTGTTTTGTTTTTATGTTTTACGTTTTTCGTTGGATATAATTATTTGCTTACAATAATTCAATTTTGTGTCTTAATGTATTAATAATCTTTAGCTTCTTTAAGATGTTTTATCGTATATGTTAAATATCCTGTTTTGCTTTATTTTACATATAATAAACTTGATTTATGCATTTTGAATTTTACATAAGAATGTATATAAAGGTTTAATATTGTTACTTTATATGAAATTATATTTTATTATTTATATCACTGCTATTACTAGAATTCTTTTATTTATATATTTTTTGTAAAAATTTCGCGATTCTAATAACAAAATTATATATTTACTAGAATTGATAACTAGAAATATATGAATCCTTTTATTTTTTAGTTTTTATAAACCTGTGTTATGTTCTCAACAGTTTTCTTTTGGCCTTTATCTAAACAAAGCTGATCTAAAATGGTCATTGATCAAATTTACCCCTTTTCTAGATAAGAAAATTAAATAATACGATTTTTACCATGATATTTCCGTCTATTTCTCCGAATTTTTGTCATAAAACTGATATTTTATCCATTGAGTTAATAATTATGCGTTTTTTTCTGAAAATGGGGCATATTTTTCAAAAAAAAACAAAGCTCTGTATATCCTTTATCAGATTTTCTATTTTAGTTTATCTTTTTAATCATCGCTATGATAACATTGAAATCTCAAAGTTAATGTCTTTATATTCTTATGCAATTAAGATCATAAATATATAACTAAATTGTAATAATGCCATTATTTATAGGAGATTTATATGTTTTTATCCTTTTCAATGATAATTATACCACCATTTTTATGGTTTTTTGATATCTTTTTACTTTTTACGATCGCTTAATCCACATATTTATTAATAATTTACTTTTTTATTGTAAAAGTAAAATTAATTCTTATTACTTTTATAATTATTATCTTTAAATTCTGAACAATGCTTTTTTCTTTCTATTATAAACAAAAAATATATTCATTCTATTTTTTTTTATTTTGTTATTATTGGATATTTTATCTTTAGATTAAGATATTCGAACATAACGTGATGTTAGAAAAACACTCTTAAATTTAATTTTGTGCATGCATATTGTTTTTCTATTCTAATTTATAACTTTCTAGATATAAAATATAGTTATCAAAACATTCAAATTTTCTTTTAAATTGGATTACGAGAAAGAATAACAAAAAAGAAAAATATTTAATATATAATGATACAATAAATTGTGATATATTTTATTATATTTTTTAACCATTTTTTTACAAACTATTATACTTTTTTTTATAAATTATTTATCCTTAATATTCTTCTGATTTTATTTAAATTTTCATTTAAAATCTATCAATTATTAAATCACCATAAAATTCTTAATATTGACATTTATAATAGTAATATACATATATATGTCTATTATATACATTAAACTAGATTTTCTGATTCTAAAGATCTTCTCATTGATTTTTCTTTATAATATTTAAAACCGAAATTTTTTTTTATGCTAAGATTATTTGTTAATTAAACAATAATATCTAAATTTTTGAGATTTAATTATATGTATATTTATTTCCCATTTATTTCTTTGTTTAAGATTCTCTTGTTAATAAATTATTATTTTTTTAAGTTTTTTATTTTATTTGTCATATATATAGAAATATACTGGTGAAATCGAAATGGTTTTCGTGTTCAGTAATTTAAAATAATCTAATAATAGATTCATCTTTTAAAAAACTGAAATTTTCAATGGAAATATAAATATATTGAAAATACAAACGATATATTTTTCTATTTAGACACCAGATATTAGAGTTTTATGTAAATATTTAAAGTTTAATGCACTTATATAATAATATTGATATATAAATTACGTCTCTGATAGAAAACTATAGTTATTGTTTTATTTTATTCCGCATAAATTGTAATTTTTATTGATTATTTGTGGCTTAATTATCATATTTATACCAATCTTTTGGTTTTTTTCTTTATATAGGCGGTTTTCTACTTTTCTAGTTGCATAGAATAAATCCTTTATGTTAAAATAAACAGCTTTTAAATGAATATTTCATGTTAATAGTCTTTTTTATTATAAATATTTCATGCGGCATGTTATATTATCGATTTTCTATGCTATTTTAAATATAATATGTCTGCAGCGAGATGAGAAAAAACAAGTTTTATGTATTTTTTTGTGCCAAAAAAAAATATCAAATTCATTTTAAACATAATTTTATTACTTTTAGCTGAATTATGTCGCTGATCAGCCGAATAAGTGGTGATAAATATGTCCACTAGCACAGAAAGAAATAATACAATGATAATTTATGACATTATAAATACATTTTCTAAAGTTGAAATATATAAAAATCATCTTTTTGTGGATATATAGCCATAACCAACTTGGTTATATTTATGATTTTTTTGCCTTATAATGAATATTTATATACTCTACTAGACACAGTGAATATTTGTACATATGTTTTGTTATTCAGAAAAGGTGAATTTATTAATTTTTCGATCAATTTTAAGTTTTATGTGTTGCCATATTTTTTTCTGTCTTAAAAAAAACCTAGAACCAAGTCCTGTTTGGCGAAAAAAACAATTTTTACGAGCTGATCATACTTTTATAAGCCAAGGTACACATTCTGAATTTCTCATATTTCTCATTATCTGCGATTTTTTTTAATAATTAATGACATCGCAAAAAAAGGGATTTTTTTTCTTGTAATAAATAAAAGTTTTCATATTTAAATTATCTTTTTAAAACGTAAAATACTTAGAAAATCATATATTTTAATTTTTTCTTGTTTCTGAAACTTTTATGTGGGGATTAAGTCGACTATTTTTTTTCTTTATTTTAGTGGTTTTTTTATGTGATAATAACTATCATATGTACCAAATCGAAATGATATGTTTTGAATTATATATCGATATAGATTATGCTTGATGTATTTTGATATGGGATTTTAGTAGAAAGTTTAAGGATCCTATTATTTTTTTATCTTTTAATGATCAATTACATAAAATATTGAATATATTTTTATATCTTATTAAAATATTCAATTATAAAAAAAGATTTTGATATCATTTAATTGATTTTGATGTTCATTTATAATATATTTTAGGTATGTTTCTTATGTACGAAAATAAAGGTGGATAATGCTAAAATAGGTAATTTTTATGAGTTAAATGTCAAAAAAGCTGTTTTATTTATTAAGTAAATGAATAAAAATGTTTTTTTTTCTTCTTTTTTTTTAATTTTATGTAATTTTTTTTTATATTTCTAATCATCTAAAATACTAACTTTTTCGATTTTTTTTAATACTGAGATAAAATTATTACTGAATAATGGAATTTATGTAACCTATACACACTCTTAGAAAATATATTTCTGTAAACTAGACATGATTTTGAGTTTTAATCTGCTTGCTAAAGTAAAACAAACAACAGATTTAATGATTAAAAATTTGAAGAAATAGATTTTTTATGATTTATTTAGGTGATTTATTTGCTATTTAATACATATAATCGCCTAAATAACCATAAAGAGGTGCTAATTCTGTTAGATAGCTGAATAAAAACCCCTTTTTTGGTATTATTCTACCGCAAATTAACACGTCTAATATTGAATATAACCATAATCATACATTTATAATGAATTATTGGTACTAAAAATACATAAATTGTTAAATAGTTCAGCTAGGATGAAGAAAAAATATCTATTTAGAATACAGTGTTTGTTGAAAAGCATTTCTTTAGAATATAATAATAATATAAATAAGCATTTTTCTGATAATATCTAGGTATATATAGTTTTATTTTCTGTTTTTTTCTTATATCATTTATTATAATGCATTTACCATATAATAAAAAAGTAGTTAGCCTTTTTTTTAAATTTTTCATGTTTAAAAAGTTTATATACATACAGAAATAATATATATATTGCTCTGATATAAAGTGAAAAATGCATAAATACTTGATTTTATTGTAAAAAGTGTATTTTATGGCAAAATATTCGACAATTTATATATGATAATCTATGTTTTATGTTTCTATAAAAATAATAGATTTATATTTTTTAAATTACGATGCAATGAACACAACAATAGAGTCGCCCTTCTAGGGTAGGGGCGACTCTATTATTATATTTATCACTCGTTTATGATATTATTTCTTACCATGTTTTCAATGATCAGTTAATCTAAATCTAAAATCTTTCAGTTTTAGTGAATAAAATATAAAGCCATTGATGTCTTTTACAAATTTAATAGCCTTTTATCACTTTTTTGTAATGAAAAAAACATCAAAATCTGTGCTAGATTACAAAATAAAACATAAATAAGAGATATAATTGCAAGATATAATCACTCTTATATTTTAAGGCTGCTTCAACAGCCAAATATTTTAAAATTATATCCACAAATGTAATAAATACATTTTTCGTAATTTCTTGGTAACATAAAACCTGGATTTTATATAACTTGCATTATTTAAATTGTTGTATTTTGGATATTTTATATATATATGTTAAATAGAAGCAATTGTCTACAAAAGTTAACACAAATAAGTTCTGATGCTTTTTTCTATAGTAAAAGTTTCTATTTATTTGTGATTTTAAATCTATTCGATTGACATAAAAAATCACATATCCGTGTTTGTAAAAAACGATAAAAAATACTATTAGTGGTATGAAACAATATAAAAAAGGTTTTTTATGCAATTCTTCTGGTATAATTTGAAGTTTTTCGTTTTTAAAATCCATAAGCTGTAACAATAAAAACTTATCTTCTGTATCGTAGTGTGAGTTTTATCTTAAAAATACAATGTTTTTTACCCTTTTCTTGATAATCTGTTTTATTTGTTTATAAAATTGCATACTAAGCCTTATGTGAATAAAAAAAGGTTTTTTTTGTTTTTATAGATAATTGATTTCAAATTATATGTTTAACTATTTAAAGATTAATATTTAATTGCATAATAATTTTTTTTCTTATAAATAGGTTTGAATATTACTCGTTAGATTTTTATATCTTTAACTATTTAAAAACGATTATTTTTGTTTGACTATATATACTTTTATAGGTTCTTCTCTGATATTTTTTATAACTGAGTTTATTCATATGCGTTATAGTTTTTTTGCGTCATTTAATTAACATCAAAAAACATTTATTTCCAGAGAAACCTCTTCTATATGAACTATTTTATTATTTTATACTTTATTATATTTGATTTGAATAGCGTAATATAATGTTTTTATATTTATTCTCTAATCGATATAACTATTACATTATGATAAATTTTGTTTCTTTTTCTGTTTTTATATAAATAAAATCAAAAATCGTATGTTATTTTAGATTTTATTTTTATTTGTTGTACTAAATAATATATTTGTTGTTTTTTTTACAATTCGATAAAAACTAGAAAATTTATTATTATATTTTAAACCAATTTTATAGCTATTAGGTTTTCATTTTTTGTAAATGACTTTATATTTTTTTATTTATCTTCCATTTTTTAATAAATCTAATAGTTAGCTTTTCAAATGTGAACATAAATTTTATATTTCTAGATTTGAAAATTCATGGTTTTATCCACATAAATGATGTAAATATTGAATTGCTAAGCATTTACTGTTTCACTAGAATATTAAAGTGTAATTTTTATATTTTTAGAATTATATACAAGAATTATGATATATTCTGAAGATTTATATTTTATAATGATTTTAGACGTGGGTTAAATATAATCGATTTTGAAATTTTTTTTTTGAAATTTTATTTAGATGGATTATGTCTGAAGGTTCAAATTTTACAATGATTATAGACATGGGTTAAATAAATTAATTTGGACTTTTTTTTTATAAAATTTTTTTTTAGCAAGATTCAATCGAAGGTTCAATTATAATAATTATAGACAAGGAAATAAATTAAATATACACTGTAAATTGAATAAGCATTGGATATTATTTATATATCAACATTTGCTGTTTTGTTTTTATGTTTTACGTTTTTCGTTGGATATAATTATTTGCTTACAATAATTCAATTTTGTGTCTTAATGTATTAATAATCTTTAGCTTCTTTAAGATGTTTTATCGTATATGTTAAATATCCTGTTTTGCTTTATTTTACATATAATAAACTTGATTTATGCATTTTGAATTTTACATAAGAATGTATATAAAGGTTTAATATTGTTACTTTATATGAAATTATATTTTATTATTTATATCACTGCTATTACTAGAATTCTTTTATTTATATATTTTTTGTAAAAATTTCGCGATTCTAATAACAAAATTATATATTTACTAGAATTGATAACTAGAAATATATGAATCCTTTTATTTTTTAGTTTTTATAAACCTGTGTTATGTTCTCAACAGTTTTCTTTTGGCCTTTATCTAAACAAAGCTGATCTAAAATGGTCATTGATCAAATTTACCCCTTTTCTAGATAAGAAAATTAAATAATACGATTTTTACCATGATATTTCCGTCTATTTCTCCGAATTTTTGTCATAAAACTGATATTTTATCCATTGAGTTAATAATTATGCGTTTTTTTCTGAAAATGGGGCATATTTTTCAAAAAAAAACAAAGCTCTGTATATCCTTTATCAGATTTTCTATTTTAGTTTATCTTTTTAATCATCGCTATGATAACATTGAAATCTCAAAGTTAATGTCTTTATATTCTTATGCAATTAAGATCATAAATATATAACTAAATTGTAATAATGCCATTATTTATAGGAGATTTATATGTTTTTATCCTTTTCAATGATAATTATACCACCATTTTTATGGTTTTTTGATATCTTTTTACTTTTTACGATCGCTTAATCCACATATTTATTAATAATTTACTTTTTTATTGTAAAAGTAAAATTAATTCTTATTACTTTTATAATTATTATCTTTAAATTCTGAACAATGCTTTTTTCTTTCTATTATAAACAAAAAATATATTCCTTCTATTTTTTTTTATTTTGTTATTATTGGATATTTTATCTTTAGATTAAGATATTCGAACATAACGTGATGTTAGAAAAACACTCTTAAATTTAATTTTGTGCATGCATATTGTTTTTCTATTCTAATTTATAACTTTCTAGATATAAAATATAGTTATCAAAACATTCAAATTTTCTTTTAAATTGGATTACGAGAAAGAATAACAAAAAAGAAAAATATTTAATATATAATGATACAATAAATTGTGATATATTTTATTATATTTTTTAACCATTTTTTTACAAACTATTATACTTTTTTTTATAAATTATTTATCCTTAATATTCTTCTGATTTTATTTAAATTTTCATTTAAAATCTATCAATTATTAAATCACCATAAAATTCTTAATATTGACATTTATAATAGTAATATACATATATATGTCTATTATATACATTAAACTAGATTTTCTGATTCTAAAGATCTTCTCATTGATTTTTCTTTATAATATTTAAAACCGAAATTTTTTTTTATGCTAAGATTATTTGTTAATTAAACAATAATATCTAAATTTTTGAGATTTAATTATATGTATATTTATTTCCCATTTATTTCTTTGTTTAAGATTCTCTTGTTAATAAATTATTATTTTTTTAAGTTTTTTATTTTATTTGTCATATATATAGAAATATACTGGTGAAATCGAAATGGTTTTCGTGTTCAGTAATTTAAAATAATCTAATAATAGATTCATCTTTTAAAAAACTGAAATTTTCAATGGAAATATAAATATATTGAAAATACAAACGATATATTTTTCTATTTAGACACCAGATATTAGAGTTTTATGTAAATATTTAAAGTTTAATGCACTTATATAATAATATTGATATATAAATTACGTCTCTGATAGAAAACTATAGTTATTGTTTTATTTTATTCCGCATAAATTGTAATTTTTATTGATTATTTGTGGCTTAATTATCATATTTATACCAATCTTTTGGTTTTTTTCTTTATATAGGCGGTTTTCTACTTTTCTAGTTGCATAGAATAAATCCTTTATGTTAAAATAAACAGCTTTTAAATGAATATTTCATGTTAATAGTCTTTTTTATTATAAATATTTCATGCGGCATGTTATATTATCGATTTTCTATGCTATTTTAAATATAATATGTCTGCAGCGAGATGAGAAAAAACAAGTTTTATGTATTTTTTTGTGCCAAAAAAAAATATCAAATTCATTTTAAACATAATTTTATTACTTTTAGCTGAATTATGTCGCTGATCAGCCGAATAAGTGGTGATAAATATGTCCACTAGCACAGAAAGAAATAATACAATGATAATTTATGACATTATAAATACATTTTCTAAAGTTGAAATATATAAAAATCATCTTTTTGTGGATATATAGCCATAACCAACTTGGTTATATTTATGATTTTTTTGCCTTATAATGAATATTTATATACTCTACTAGACCAAGTGAATATTTGTACATATGTTTTGTTATTCAGAAAAGGTGAATTTATTAATTTTTCGATCAATTTTAAGTTTTATGTGTTGCCATATTTTTTTCTGTCTTAAAAAAAACCTAGAACCAAGTCCTGTTTGGCGAAAAAAACAATTTTTACGAGCTGATCATACTTTTATAAGCCAAGGTACACATTCTGAATTTCTCATATTTCTCATTATCTGCGATTTTTTTTAATAATTAATGACATCGCAAAAAAAGGGATTTTTTTTCTTGTAATAAATAAAAGTTTTCATATTTAAATTATCTTTTTAAAACGTAAAATACTTAGAAAATCATATATTTTAATTTTTTCTTGTTTCTGAAACTTTTATGTGGGGATTAAGTCGACTATTTTTTTTCTTTATTTTAGTGGTTTTTTTATGTGATAATAACTATCATATGTACCAAATCGAAATGATATGTTTTGAATTATATATCGATATAGATTATGCTTGATGTATTTTGATATGGGATTTTAGTAGAAAGTTTAAGGATCCTATTATTTTTTTATCTTTTAATGATCAATTACATAAAATATTGAATATATTTTTATATCTTATTAAAATATTCAATTATAAAAAAAGATTTTGATATCATTTAATTGATTTTGATGTTCATTTATAATATATTTTAGGTATGTTTCTTATGTACGAAAATAAAGGTGGATAATGCTAAAATAGGTAATTTTTATGAGTTAAATGTCAAAAAAGCTGTTTTATTTATTAAGTAAATGAATAAAAATGTTTTTTTTTCTTCTTTTTTTTTAATTTTATGTAATTTTTTTTTATATTTCTAATCATCTAAAATACTAACTTTTTCGATTTTTTTTAATACTGAGATAAAATTATTACTGAATAATGGAATTTATGTAACCTATACACACTCTTAGAAAATATATTTCTGTAAACTAGACATGATTTTGAGTTTTAATCTGCTTGCTAAAGTAAAACAAACAACAGATTTAATGATTAAAAATTTGAAGAAATAGATTTTTTATGATTTATTTAGGTGATTTATTTGCTATTTAATACATATAATCGCCTAAATAACCATAAAGAGGTGCTAATTCTGTTAGATAGCTGAATAAAAACCCCTTTTTTGGTATTATTCTACCGCAAATTAACACGTCTAATATTGAATATAACCATAATCATACATTTATAATGAATTATTGGTACTAAAAATACATAAATTGTTAAATAGTTCAGCTAGGATGAAGAAAAAATATCTATTTAGAATACAGTGTTTGTTGAAAAGCATTTCTTTAGAATATAATAATAATATAAATAAGCATTTTTCTGATAATATCTAGGTATATATAGTTTTATTTTCTGTTTTTTTCTTATATCATTTATTATAATGCATTTACCATATAATAAAAAAGTAGTTAGCCTTTTTTTTAAATTTTTCATGTTTAAAAAGTTTATATACATACAGAAATAATATATATATTGCTCTGATATAAAGTGAAAAATGCATAAATACTTGATTTTATTGTAAAAAGTGTATTTTATGGCAAAATATTCGACAATTTATATATGATAATCTATGTTTTATGTTTCTATAAAAATAATAGATTTATATTTTTTAAATTACGATGCAATGAACACAACAATAGAGTCGCCCTTCTAGGGTAGGGGCGACTCTATTATTATATTTATCACTCGTTTATGATATTATTTCTTACCATGTTTTCAATGATCAGTTAATCTAAATCTAAAATCTTTCAGTTTTAGTGAATAAAATATAAAGCCATTGATGTCTTTTACAAATTTAATAGCCTTTTATCACTTTTTTGTAATGAAAAAAACATCAAAATCTGTGCTAGATTACAAAATAAAACATAAATAAGAGATATAATTGCAAGATATAATCACTCTTATATTTTAAGGCTGCTTCAACAGCCAAATATTTTAAAATTATATCCACAAATGTAATAAATACATTTTTCGTAATTTCTTGGTAACATAAAACCTGGATTTTATATAACTTGCATTATTTAAATTGTTGTATTTTGGATATTTTATATATATATGTTAAATAGAAGCAATTGTCTACAAAAGTTAACACAAATAAGTTCTGATGCTTTTTTCTATAGTAAAAGTTTCTATTTATTTGTGATTTTAAATCTATTCGATTGACATAAAAAATCACATATCCGTGTTTGTAAAAAACGATAAAAAATACTATTAGTGGTATGAAACAATATAAAAAAGGTTTTTTATGCAATTCTTCTGGTATAATTTGAAGTTTTTCGTTTTTAAAATCCATAAGCTGTAACAATAAAAACTTATCTTCTGTATCGTAGTGTGAGTTTTATCTTAAAAATACAATGTTTTTTACCCTTTTCTTGATAATCTGTTTTATTTGTTTATAAAATTGCATACTAAGCCTTATGTGAATAAAAAAAGGTTTTTTTTGTTTTTATAGATAATTGATTTCAAATTATATGTTTAACTATTTAAAGATTAATATTTAATTGCATAATAATTTTTTTTCTTATAAATAGGTTTGAATATTACTCGTTAGATTTTTATATCTTTAACTATTTAAAAACGATTATTTTTGTTTGACTATATATACTTTTATAGGTTCTTCTCTGATATTTTTTATAACTGAGTTTATTCATATGCGTTATAGTTTTTTTGCGTCATTTAATTAACATCAAAAAACATTTATTTCCAGAGAAACCTCTTCTATATGAACTATTTTATTATTTTATACTTTATTATATTTGATTTGAATAGCGTAATATAATGTTTTTATATTTATTCTCTAATCGATATAACTATTACATTATGATAAATTTTGTTTCTTTTTCTGTTTTTATATAAATAAAATCAAAAATCGTATGTTATTTTAGATTTTATTTTTATTTGTTGTACTAAATAATATATTTGTTGTTTTTTTTACAATTCGATAAAAACTAGAAAATTTATTATTATATTTTAAACCAATTTTATAGCTATTAGGTTTTCATTTTTTGTAAATGACTTTATATTTTTTTATTTATCTTCCATTTTTTAATAAATCTAATAGTTAGCTTTTCAAATGTGAACATAAATTTTATATTTCTAGATTTGAAAATTCATGGTTTTATCCACATAAATGATGTAAATATTGAATTGCTAAGCATTTACTGTTTCACTAGAATATTAAAGTGTAATTTTTATATTTTTAGAATTATATACAAGAATTATGATATATTCTGAAGATTTATATTTTATAATGATTTTAGACGTGGGTTAAATATAATCGATTTTGAAATTTTTTTTTTGAAATTTTATTTAGATGGATTATGTCTGAAGGTTCAAATTTTACAATGATTATAGACATGGGTTAAATAAATTAATTTGGACTTTTTTTTTATAAAATTTTTTTTTAGCAAGATTCAATCGAAGGTTCAATTATAATAATTATAGACAAGGAAATAAATTAAATATACACTGTAAATTGAATAAGCATTGGATATTATTTATATATCAACATTTGCTGTTTTGTTTTTATGTTTTACGTTTTTCGTTGGATATAATTATTTGCTTACAATAATTCAATTTTGTGTCTTAATGTATTAATAATCTTTAGCTTCTTTAAGATGTTTTATCGTATATGTTAAATATCCTGTTTTGCTTTATTTTACATATAATAAACTTGATTTATGCATTTTGAATTTTACATAAGAATGTATATAAAGGTTTAATATTGTTACTTTATATGAAATTATATTTTATTATTTATATCACTGCTATTACTAGAATTCTTTTATTTATATATTTTTTGTAAAAATTTCGCGATTCTAATAACAAAATTATATATTTACTAGAATTGATAACTAGAAATATATGAATCCTTTTATTTTTTAGTTTTTATAAACCTGTGTTATGTTCTCAACAGTTTTCTTTTGGCCTTTATCTAAACAAAGCTGATCTAAAATGGTCATTGATCAAATTTACCCCTTTTCTAGATAAGAAAATTAAATAATACGATTTTTACCATGATATTTCCGTCTATTTCTCCGAATTTTTGTCATAAAACTGATATTTTATCCATTGAGTTAATAATTATGCGTTTTTTTCTGAAAATGGGGCATATTTTTCAAAAAAAAACAAAGCTCTGTATATCCTTTATCAGATTTTCTATTTTAGTTTATCTTTTTAATCATCGCTATGATAACATTGAAATCTCAAAGTTAATGTCTTTATATTCTTATGCAATTAAGATCATAAATATATAACTAAATTGTAATAATGCCATTATTTATAGGAGATTTATATGTTTTTATCCTTTTCAATGATAATTATACCACCATTTTTATGGTTTTTTGATATCTTTTTACTTTTTACGATCGCTTAATCCACATATTTATTAATAATTTACTTTTTTATTGTAAAAGTAAAATTAATTCTTATTACTTTTATAATTATTATCTTTAAATTCTGAACAATGCTTTTTTCTTTCTATTATAAACAAAAAATATATTCATTCTATTTTTTTTTATTTTGTTATTATTGGATATTTTATCTTTAGATTAAGATATTCGAACATAACGTGATGTTAGAAAAACACTCTTAAATTTAATTTTGTGCATGCATATTGTTTTTCTATTCTAATTTATAACTTTCTAGATATAAAATATAGTTATCAAAACATTCAAATTTTCTTTTAAATTGGATTACGAGAAAGAATAACAAAAAAGAAAAATATTTAATATATAATGATACAATAAATTGTGATATATTTTATTATATTTTTTAACCATTTTTTTACAAACTATTATACTTTTTTTTATAAATTATTTATCCTTAATATTCTTCTGATTTTATTTAAATTTTCATTTAAAATCTATCAATTATTAAATCACCATAAAATTCTTAATATTGACATTTATAATAGTAATATACATATATATGTCTATTATATACATTAAACTAGATTTTCTGATTCTAAAGATCTTCTCATTGATTTTTCTTTATAATATTTAAAACCGAAATTTTTTTTTATGCTAAGATTATTTGTTAATTAAACAATAATATCTAAATTTTTGAGATTTAATTATATGTATATTTATTTCCCATTTATTTCTTTGTTTAAGATTCTCTTGTTAATAAATTATTATTTTTTTAAGTTTTTTATTTTATTTGTCATATATATAGAAATATACTGGTGAAATCGAAATGGTTTTCGTGTTCAGTAATTTAAAATAATCTAATAATAGATTCATCTTTTAAAAAACTGAAATTTTCAATGGAAATATAAATATATTGAAAATACAAACGATATATTTTTCTATTTAGACACCAGATATTAGAGTTTTATGTAAATATTTAAAGTTTAATGCACTTATATAATAATATTGATATATAAATTACGTCTCTGATAGAAAACTATAGTTATTGTTTTATTTTATTCCGCATAAATTGTAATTTTTATTGATTATTTGTGGCTTAATTATCATATTTATACCAATCTTTTGGTTTTTTTCTTTATATAGGCGGTTTTCTACTTTTCTAGTTGCATAGAATAAATCCTTTATGTTAAAATAAACAGCTTTTAAATGAATATTTCATGTTAATAGTCTTTTTTATTATAAATATTTCATGCGGCATGTTATATTATCGATTTTCTATGCTATTTTAAATATAATATGTCTGCAGCGAGATGAGAAAAAACAAGTTTTATGTATTTTTTTGTGCCAAAAAAAAATATCAAATTCATTTTAAACATAATTTTATTACTTTTAGCTGAATTATGTCGCTGATCAGCCGAATAAGTGGTGATAAATATGTCCACTAGCACAGAAAGAAATAATACAATGATAATTTATGACATTATAAATACATTTTCTAAAGTTGAAATATATAAAAATCATCTTTTTGTGGATATATAGCCATAACCAACTTGGTTATATTTATGATTTTTTTGCCTTATAATGAATATTTATATACTCTACTAGACACAGTGAATATTTGTACATATGTTTTGTTATTCAGAAAAGGTGAATTTATTAATTTTTCGATCAATTTTAAGTTTTATGTGTTGCCATATTTTTTTCTGTCTTAAAAAAAACCTAGAACCAAGTCCTGTTTGGCGAAAAAAACAATTTTTACGAGCTGATCATACTTTTATAAGCCAAGGTACACATTCTGAATTTCTCATATTTCTCATTATCTGCGATTTTTTTTAATAATTAATGACATCGCAAAAAAAGGGATTTTTTTTCTTGTAATAAATAAAAGTTTTCATATTTAAATTATCTTTTTAAAACGTAAAATACTTAGAAAATCATATATTTTAATTTTTTCTTGTTTCTGAAACTTTTATGTGGGGATTAAGTCGACTATTTTTTTTCTTTATTTTAGTGGTTTTTTTATGTGATAATAACTATCATATGTACCAAATCGAAATGATATGTTTTGAATTATATATCGATATAGATTATGCTTGATGTATTTTGATATGGGATTTTAGTAGAAAGTTTAAGGATCCTATTATTTTTTTATCTTTTAATGATCAATTACATAAAATATTGAATATATTTTTATATCTTATTAAAATATTCAATTATAAAAAAAGATTTTGATATCATTTAATTGATTTTGATGTTCATTTATAATATATTTTAGGTATGTTTCTTATGTACGAAAATAAAGGTGGATAATGCTAAAATAGGTAATTTTTATGAGTTAAATGTCAAAAAAGCTGTTTTATTTATTAAGTAAATGAATAAAAATGTTTTTTTTTCTTCTTTTTTTTTAATTTTATGTAATTTTTTTTTATATTTCTAATCATCTAAAATACTAACTTTTTCGATTTTTTTTAATACTGAGATAAAATTATTACTGAATAATGGAATTTATGTAACCTATACACACTCTTAGAAAATATATTTCTGTAAACTAGACATGATTTTGAGTTTTAATCTGCTTGCTAAAGTAAAACAAACAACAGATTTAATGATTAAAAATTTGAAGAAATAGATTTTTTATGATTTATTTAGGTGATTTATTTGCTATTTAATACATATAATCGCCTAAATAACCATAAAGAGGTGCTAATTCTGTTAGATAGCTGAATAAAAACCCCTTTTTTGGTATTATTCTACCGCAAATTAACACGTCTAATATTGAATATAACCATAATCATACATTTATAATGAATTATTGGTACTAAAAATACATAAATTGTTAAATAGTTCAGCTAGGATGAAGAAAAAATATCTATTTAGAATACAGTGTTTGTTGAAAAGCATTTCTTTAGAATATAATAATAATATAAATAAGCATTTTTCTGATAATATCTAGGTATATATAGTTTTATTTTCTGTTTTTTTCTTATATCATTTATTATAATGCATTTACCATATAATAAAAAAGTAGTTAGCCTTTTTTTTAAATTTTTCATGTTTAAAAAGTTTATATACATACAGAAATAATATATATATTGCTCTGATATAAAGTGAAAAATGCATAAATACTTGATTTTATTGTAAAAAGTGTATTTTATGGCAAAATATTCGACAATTTATATATGATAATCTATGTTTTATGTTTCTATAAAAATAATAGATTTATATTTTTTAAATTACGATGCAATGAACACAACAATAGAGTCGCCCTTCTAGGGTAGGGGCGACTCTATTATTATATTTATCACTCGTTTATGATATTATTTCTTACCATGTTTTCAATGATCAGTTAATCTAAATCTAAAATCTTTCAGTTTTAGTGAATAAAATATAAAGCCATTGATGTCTTTTACAAATTTAATAGCCTTTTATCACTTTTTTGTAATGAAAAAAACATCAAAATCTGTGCTAGATTACAAAATAAAACATAAATAAGAGATATAATTGCAAGATATAATCACTCTTATATTTTAAGGCTGCTTCAACAGCCAAATATTTTAAAATTATATCCACAAATGTAATAAATACATTTTTCGTAATTTCTTGGTAACATAAAACCTGGATTTTATATAACTTGCATTATTTAAATTGTTGTATTTTGGATATTTTATATATATATGTTAAATAGAAGCAATTGTCTACAAAAGTTAACACAAATAAGTTCTGATGCTTTTTTCTATAGTAAAAGTTTCTATTTATTTGTGATTTTAAATCTATTCGATTGACATAAAAAATCACATATCCGTGTTTGTAAAAAACGATAAAAAATACTATTAGTGGTATGAAACAATATAAAAAAGGTTTTTTATGCAATTCTTCTGGTATAATTTGAAGTTTTTCGTTTTTAAAATCCATAAGCTGTAACAATAAAAACTTATCTTCTGTATCGTAGTGTGAGTTTTATCTTAAAAATACAATGTTTTTTACCCTTTTCTTGATAATCTGTTTTATTTGTTTATAAAATTGCATACTAAGCCTTATGTGAATAAAAAAAGGTTTTTTTTGTTTTTATAGATAATTGATTTCAAATTATATGTTTAACTATTTAAAGATTAATATTTAATTGCATAATAATTTTTTTTCTTATAAATAGGTTTGAATATTACTCGTTAGATTTTTATATCTTTAACTATTTAAAAACGATTATTTTTGTTTGACTATATATACTTTTATAGGTTCTTCTCTGATATTTTTTATAACTGAGTTTATTCATATGCGTTATAGTTTTTTTGCGTCATTTAATTAACATCAAAAAACATTTATTTCCAGAGAAACCTCTTCTATATGAACTATTTTATTATTTTATACTTTATTATATTTGATTTGAATAGCGTAATATAATGTTTTTATATTTATTCTCTAATCGATATAACTATTACATTATGATAAATTTTGTTTCTTTTTCTGTTTTTATATAAATAAAATCAAAAATCGTATGTTATTTTAGATTTTATTTTTATTTGTTGTACTAAATAATATATTTGTTGTTTTTTTTACAATTCGATAAAAACTAGAAAATTTATTATTATATTTTAAACCAATTTTATAGCTATTAGGTTTTCATTTTTTGTAAATGACTTTATATTTTTTTATTTATCTTCCATTTTTTAATAAATCTAATAGTTAGCTTTTCAAATGTGAACATAAATTTTATATTTCTAGATTTGAAAATTCATGGTTTTATCCACATAAATGATGTAAATATTGAATTGCTAAGCATTTACTGTTTCACTAGAATATTAAAGTGTAATTTTTATATTTTTAGAATTATATACAAGAATTATGATATATTCTGAAGATTTATATTTTATAATGATTTTAGACGTGGGTTAAATATAATCGATTTTGAAATTTTTTTTTTGAAATTTTATTTAGATGGATTATGTCTGAAGGTTCAAATTTTACAATGATTATAGACATGGGTTAAATAAATTAATTTGGACTTTTTTTTTATAAAATTTTTTTTTAGCAAGATTCAATCGAAGGTTCAATTATAATAATTATAGACAAGGAAATAAATTAAATATACACTGTAAATTGAATAAGCATTGGATATTATTTATATATCAACATTTGCTGTTTTGTTTTTATGTTTTACGTTTTTCGTTGGATATAATTATTTGCTTACAATAATTCAATTTTGTGTCTTAATGTATTAATAATCTTTAGCTTCTTTAAGATGTTTTATCGTATATGTTAAATATCCTGTTTTGCTTTATTTTACATATAATAAACTTGATTTATGCATTTTGAATTTTACATAAGAATGTATATAAAGGTTTAATATTGTTACTTTATATGAAATTATATTTTATTATTTATATCACTGCTATTACTAGAATTCTTTTATTTATATATTTTTTGTAAAAATTTCGCGATTCTAATAACAAAATTATATATTTACTAGAATTGATAACTAGAAATATATGAATCCTTTTATTTTTTAGTTTTTATAAACCTGTGTTATGTTCTCAACAGTTTTCTTTTGGCCTTTATCTAAACAAAGCTGATCTAAAATGGTCATTGATCAAATTTACCCCTTTTCTAGATAAGAAAATTAAATAATACGATTTTTACCATGATATTTCCGTCTATTTCTCCGAATTTTTGTCATAAAACTGATATTTTATCCATTGAGTTAATAATTATGCGTTTTTTTCTGAAAATGGGGCATATTTTTCAAAAAAAAACAAAGCTCTGTATATCCTTTATCAGATTTTCTATTTTAGTTTATCTTTTTAATCATCGCTATGATAACATTGAAATCTCAAAGTTAATGTCTTTATATTCTTATGCAATTAAGATCATAAATATATAACTAAATTGTAATAATGCCATTATTTATAGGAGATTTATATGTTTTTATCCTTTTCAATGATAATTATACCACCATTTTTATGGTTTTTTGATATCTTTTTACTTTTTACGATCGCTTAATCCACATATTTATTAATAATTTACTTTTTTATTGTAAAAGTAAAATTAATTCTTATTACTTTTATAATTATTATCTTTAAATTCTGAACAATGCTTTTTTCTTTCTATTATAAACAAAAAATATATTCCTTCTATTTTTTTTTATTTTGTTATTATTGGATATTTTATCTTTAGATTAAGATATTCGAACATAACGTGATGTTAGAAAAACACTCTTAAATTTAATTTTGTGCATGCATATTGTTTTTCTATTCTAATTTATAACTTTCTAGATATAAAATATAGTTATCAAAACATTCAAATTTTCTTTTAAATTGGATTACGAGAAAGAATAACAAAAAAGAAAAATATTTAATATATAATGATACAATAAATTGTGATATATTTTATTATATTTTTTAACCATTTTTTTACAAACTATTATACTTTTTTTTATAAATTATTTATCCTTAATATTCTTCTGATTTTATTTAAATTTTCATTTAAAATCTATCAATTATTAAATCACCATAAAATTCTTAATATTGACATTTATAATAGTAATATACATATATATGTCTATTATATACATTAAACTAGATTTTCTGATTCTAAAGATCTTCTCATTGATTTTTCTTTATAATATTTAAAACCGAAATTTTTTTTTATGCTAAGATTATTTGTTAATTAAACAATAATATCTAAATTTTTGAGATTTAATTATATGTATATTTATTTCCCATTTATTTCTTTGTTTAAGATTCTCTTGTTAATAAATTATTATTTTTTTAAGTTTTTTATTTTATTTGTCATATATATAGAAATATACTGGTGAAATCGAAATGGTTTTCGTGTTCAGTAATTTAAAATAATCTAATAATAGATTCATCTTTTAAAAAACTGAAATTTTCAATGGAAATATAAATATATTGAAAATACAAACGATATATTTTTCTATTTAGACACCAGATATTAGAGTTTTATGTAAATATTTAAAGTTTAATGCACTTATATAATAATATTGATATATAAATTACGTCTCTGATAGAAAACTATAGTTATTGTTTTATTTTATTCCGCATAAATTGTAATTTTTATTGATTATTTGTGGCTTAATTATCATATTTATACCAATCTTTTGGTTTTTTTCTTTATATAGGCGGTTTTCTACTTTTCTAGTTGCATAGAATAAATCCTTTATGTTAAAATAAACAGCTTTTAAATGAATATTTCATGTTAATAGTCTTTTTTATTATAAATATTTCATGCGGCATGTTATATTATCGATTTTCTATGCTATTTTAAATATAATATGTCTGCAGCGAGATGAGAAAAAACAAGTTTTATGTATTTTTTTGTGCCAAAAAAAAATATCAAATTCATTTTAAACATAATTTTATTACTTTTAGCTGAATTATGTCGCTGATCAGCCGAATAAGTGGTGATAAATATGTCCACTAGCACAGAAAGAAATAATACAATGATAATTTATGACATTATAAATACATTTTCTAAAGTTGAAATATATAAAAATCATCTTTTTGTGGATATATAGCCATAACCAACTTGGTTATATTTATGATTTTTTTGCCTTATAATGAATATTTATATACTCTACTAGACACAGTGAATATTTGTACATATGTTTTGTTATTCAGAAAAGGTGAATTTATTAATTTTTCGATCAATTTTAAGTTTTATGTGTTGCCATATTTTTTTCTGTCTTAAAAAAAACCTAGAACCAAGTCCTGTTTGGCGAAAAAAACAATTTTTACGAGCTGATCATACTTTTATAAGCCAAGGTACACATTCTGAATTTCTCATATTTCTCATTATCTGCGATTTTTTTTAATAATTAATGACATCGCAAAAAAAGGGATTTTTTTTCTTGTAATAAATAAAAGTTTTCATATTTAAATTATCTTTTTAAAACGTAAAATACTTAGAAAATCATATATTTTAATTTTTTCTTGTTTCTGAAACTTTTATGTGGGGATTAAGTCGACTATTTTTTTTCTTTATTTTAGTGGTTTTTTTATGTGATAATAACTATCATATGTACCAAATCGAAATGATATGTTTTGAATTATATATCGATATAGATTATGCTTGATGTATTTTGATATGGGATTTTAGTAGAAAGTTTAAGGATCCTATTATTTTTTTATCTTTTAATGATCAATTACATAAAATATTGAATATATTTTTATATCTTATTAAAATATTCAATTATAAAAAAAGATTTTGATATCATTTAATTGATTTTGATGTTCATTTATAATATATTTTAGGTATGTTTCTTATGTACGAAAATAAAGGTGGATAATGCTAAAATAGGTAATTTTTATGAGTTAAATGTCAAAAAAGCTGTTTTATTTATTAAGTAAATGAATAAAAATGTTTTTTTTTCTTCTTTTTTTTTAATTTTATGTAATTTTTTTTTATATTTCTAATCATCTAAAATACTAACTTTTTCGATTTTTTTTAATACTGAGATAAAATTATTACTGAATAATGGAATTTATGTAACCTATACACACTCTTAGAAAATATATTTCTGTAAACTAGACATGATTTTGAGTTTTAATCTGCTTGCTAAAGTAAAACAAACAACAGATTTAATGATTAAAAATTTGAAGAAATAGATTTTTTATGATTTATTTAGGTGATTTATTTGCTATTTAATACATATAATCGCCTAAATAACCATAAAGAGGTGCTAATTCTGTTAGATAGCTGAATAAAAACCCCTTTTTTGGTATTATTCTACCGCAAATTAACACGTCTAATATTGAATATAACCATAATCATACATTTATAATGAATTATTGGTACTAAAAATACATAAATTGTTAAATAGTTCAGCTAGGATGAAGAAAAAATATCTATTTAGAATACAGTGTTTGTTGAAAAGCATTTCTTTAGAATATAATAATAATATAAATAAGCATTTTTCTGATAATATCTAGGTATATATAGTTTTATTTTCTGTTTTTTTCTTATATCATTTATTATAATGCATTTACCATATAATAAAAAAGTAGTTAGCCTTTTTTTTAAATTTTTCATGTTTAAAAAGTTTATATACATACAGAAATAATATATATATTGCTCTGATATAAAGTGAAAAATGCATAAATACTTGATTTTATTGTAAAAAGTGTATTTTATGGCAAAATATTCGACAATTTATATATGATAATCTATGTTTTATGTTTCTATAAAAATAATAGATTTATATTTTTTAAATTACGATGCAATGAACACAACAATAGAGTCGCCCTTCTAGGGTAGGGGCGACTCTATTATTATATTTATCACTCGTTTATGATATTATTTCTTACCATGTTTTCAATGATCAGTTAATCTAAATCTAAAATCTTTCAGTTTTAGTGAATAAAATATAAAGCCATTGATGTCTTTTACAAATTTAATAGCCTTTTATCACTTTTTTGTAATGAAAAAAACATCAAAATCTGTGCTAGATTACAAAATAAAACATAAATAAGAGATATAATTGCAAGATATAATCACTCTTATATTTTAAGGCTGCTTCAACAGCCAAATATTTTAAAATTATATCCACAAATGTAATAAATACATTTTTCGTAATTTCTTGGTAACATAAAACCTGGATTTTATATAACTTGCATTATTTAAATTGTTGTATTTTGGATATTTTATATATATATGTTAAATAGAAGCAATTGTCTACAAAAGTTAACACAAATAAGTTCTGATGCTTTTTTCTATAGTAAAAGTTTCTATTTATTTGTGATTTTAAATCTATTCGATTGACATAAAAAATCACATATCCGTGTTTGTAAAAAACGATAAAAAATACTATTAGTGGTATGAAACAATATAAAAAAGGTTTTTTATGCAATTCTTCTGGTATAATTTGAAGTTTTTCGTTTTTAAAATCCATAAGCTGTAACAATAAAAACTTATCTTCTGTATCGTAGTGTGAGTTTTATCTTAAAAATACAATGTTTTTTACCCTTTTCTTGATAATCTGTTTTATTTGTTTATAAAATTGCATACTAAGCCTTATGTGAATAAAAAAAGGTTTTTTTTGTTTTTATAGATAATTGATTTCAAATTATATGTTTAACTATTTAAAGATTAATATTTAATTGCATAATAATTTTTTTTCTTATAAATAGGTTTGAATATTACTCGTTAGATTTTTATATCTTTAACTATTTAAAAACGATTATTTTTGTTTGACTATATATACTTTTATAGGTTCTTCTCTGATATTTTTTATAACTGAGTTTATTCATATGCGTTATAGTTTTTTTGCGTCATTTAATTAACATCAAAAAACATTTATTTCCAGAGAAACCTCTTCTATATGAACTATTTTATTATTTTATACTTTATTATATTTGATTTGAATAGCGTAATATAATGTTTTTATATTTATTCTCTAATCGATATAACTATTACATTATGATAAATTTTGTTTCTTTTTCTGTTTTTATATAAATAAAATCAAAAATCGTATGTTATTTTAGATTTTATTTTTATTTGTTGTACTAAATAATATATTTGTTGTTTTTTTTACAATTCGATAAAAACTAGAAAATTTATTATTATATTTTAAACCAATTTTATAGCTATTAGGTTTTCATTTTTTGTAAATGACTTTATATTTTTTTATTTATCTTCCATTTTTTAATAAATCTAATAGTTAGCTTTTCAAATGTGAACATAAATTTTATATTTCTAGATTTGAAAATTCATGGTTTTATCCACATAAATGATGTAAATATTGAATTGCTAAGCATTTACTGTTTCACTAGAATATTAAAGTGTAATTTTTATATTTTTAGAATTATATACAAGAATTATGATATATTCTGAAGATTTATATTTTATAATGATTTTAGACGTGGGTTAAATATAATCGATTTTGAAATTTTTTTTTTGAAATTTTATTTAGATGGATTATGTCTGAAGGTTCAAATTTTACAATGATTATAGACATGGGTTAAATAAATTAATTTGGACTTTTTTTTTATAAAATTTTTTTTTAGCAAGATTCAATCGAAGGTTCAATTATAATAATTATAGACAAGGAAATAAATTAAATATACACTGTAAATTGAATAAGCATTGGATATTATTTATATATCAACATTTGCTGTTTTGTTTTTATGTTTTACGTTTTTCGTTGGATATAATTATTTGCTTACAATAATTCAATTTTGTGTCTTAATGTATTAATAATCTTTAGCTTCTTTAAGATGTTTTATCGTATATGTTAAATATCCTGTTTTGCTTTATTTTACATATAATAAACTTGATTTATGCATTTTGAATTTTACATAAGAATGTATATAAAGGTTTAATATTGTTACTTTATATGAAATTATATTTTATTATTTATATCACTGCTATTACTAGAATTCTTTTATTTATATATTTTTTGTAAAAATTTCGCGATTCTAATAACAAAATTATATATTTACTAGAATTGATAACTAGAAATATATGAATCCTTTTATTTTTTAGTTTTTATAAACCTGTGTTATGTTCTCAACAGTTTTCTTTTGGCCTTTATCTAAACAAAGCTGATCTAAAATGGTCATTGATCAAATTTACCCCTTTTCTAGATAAGAAAATTAAATAATACGATTTTTACCATGATATTTCCGTCTATTTCTCCGAATTTTTGTCATAAAACTGATATTTTATCCATTGAGTTAATAATTATGCGTTTTTTTCTGAAAATGGGGCATATTTTTCAAAAAAAAACAAAGCTCTGTATATCCTTTATCAGATTTTCTATTTTAGTTTATCTTTTTAATCATCGCTATGATAACATTGAAATCTCAAAGTTAATGTCTTTATATTCTTATGCAATTAAGATCATAAATATATAACTAAATTGTAATAATGCCATTATTTATAGGAGATTTATATGTTTTTATCCTTTTCAATGATAATTATACCACCATTTTTATGGTTTTTTGATATCTTTTTACTTTTTACGATCGCTTAATCCACATATTTATTAATAATTTACTTTTTTATTGTAAAAGTAAAATTAATTCTTATTACTTTTATAATTATTATCTTTAAATTCTGAACAATGCTTTTTTCTTTCTATTATAAACAAAAAATATATTCCTTCTATTTTTTTTTATTTTGTTATTATTGGATATTTTATCTTTAGATTAAGATATTCGAACATAACGTGATGTTAGAAAAACACTCTTAAATTTAATTTTGTGCATGCATATTGTTTTTCTATTCTAATTTATAACTTTCTAGATATAAAATATAGTTATCAAAACATTCAAATTTTCTTTTAAATTGGATTACGAGAAAGAATAACAAAAAAGAAAAATATTTAATATATAATGATACAATAAATTGTGATATATTTTATTATATTTTTTAACCATTTTTTTACAAACTATTATACTTTTTTTTATAAATTATTTATCCTTAATATTCTTCTGATTTTATTTAAATTTTCATTTAAAATCTATCAATTATTAAATCACCATAAAATTCTTAATATTGACATTTATAATAGTAATATACATATATATGTCTATTATATACATTAAACTAGATTTTCTGATTCTAAAGATCTTCTCATTGATTTTTCTTTATAATATTTAAAACCGAAATTTTTTTTTATGCTAAGATTATTTGTTAATTAAACAATAATATCTAAATTTTTGAGATTTAATTATATGTATATTTATTTCCCATTTATTTCTTTGTTTAAGATTCTCTTGTTAATAAATTATTATTTTTTTAAGTTTTTTATTTTATTTGTCATATATATAGAAATATACTGGTGAAATCGAAATGGTTTTCGTGTTCAGTAATTTAAAATAATCTAATAATAGATTCATCTTTTAAAAAACTGAAATTTTCAATGGAAATATAAATATATTGAAAATACAAACGATATATTTTTCTATTTAGACACCAGATATTAGAGTTTTATGTAAATATTTAAAGTTTAATGCACTTATATAATAATATTGATATATAAATTACGTCTCTGATAGAAAACTATAGTTATTGTTTTATTTTATTCCGCATAAATTGTAATTTTTATTGATTATTTGTGGCTTAATTATCATATTTATACCAATCTTTTGGTTTTTTTCTTTATATAGGCGGTTTTCTACTTTTCTAGTTGCATAGAATAAATCCTTTATGTTAAAATAAACAGCTTTTAAATGAATATTTCATGTTAATAGTCTTTTTTATTATAAATATTTCATGCGGCATGTTATATTATCGATTTTCTATGCTATTTTAAATATAATATGTCTGCAGCGAGATGAGAAAAAACAAGTTTTATGTATTTTTTTGTGCCAAAAAAAAATATCAAATTCATTTTAAACATAATTTTATTACTTTTAGCTGAATTATGTCGCTGATCAGCCGAATAAGTGGTGATAAATATGTCCACTAGCACAGAAAGAAATAATACAATGATAATTTATGACATTATAAATACATTTTCTAAAGTTGAAATATATAAAAATCATCTTTTTGTGGATATATAGCCATAACCAACTTGGTTATATTTATGATTTTTTTGCCTTATAATGAATATTTATATACTCTACTAGACACAGTGAATATTTGTACATATGTTTTGTTATTCAGAAAAGGTGAATTTATTAATTTTTCGATCAATTTTAAGTTTTATGTGTTGCCATATTTTTTTCTGTCTTAAAAAAAACCTAGAACCAAGTCCTGTTTGGCGAAAAAAACAATTTTTACGAGCTGATCATACTTTTATAAGCCAAGGTACACATTCTGAATTTCTCATATTTCTCATTATCTGCGATTTTTTTTAATAATTAATGACATCGCAAAAAAAGGGATTTTTTTTCTTGTAATAAATAAAAGTTTTCATATTTAAATTATCTTTTTAAAACGTAAAATACTTAGAAAATCATATATTTTAATTTTTTCTTGTTTCTGAAACTTTTATGTGGGGATTAAGTCGACTATTTTTTTTCTTTATTTTAGTGGTTTTTTTATGTGATAATAACTATCATATGTACCAAATCGAAATGATATGTTTTGAATTATATATCGATATAGATTATGCTTGATGTATTTTGATATGGGATTTTAGTAGAAAGTTTAAGGATCCTATTATTTTTTTATCTTTTAATGATCAATTACATAAAATATTGAATATATTTTTATATCTTATTAAAATATTCAATTATAAAAAAAGATTTTGATATCATTTAATTGATTTTGATGTTCATTTATAATATATTTTAGGTATGTTTCTTATGTACGAAAATAAAGGTGGATAATGCTAAAATAGGTAATTTTTATGAGTTAAATGTCAAAAAAGCTGTTTTATTTATTAAGTAAATGAATAAAAATGTTTTTTTTTCTTCTTTTTTTTTAATTTTATGTAATTTTTTTTTATATTTCTAATCATCTAAAATACTAACTTTTTCGATTTTTTTTAATACTGAGATAAAATTATTACTGAATAATGGAATTTATGTAACCTATACACACTCTTAGAAAATATATTTCTGTAAACTAGACATGATTTTGAGTTTTAATCTGCTTGCTAAAGTAAAACAAACAACAGATTTAATGATTAAAAATTTGAAGAAATAGATTTTTTATGATTTATTTAGGTGATTTATTTGCTATTTAATACATATAATCGCCTAAATAACCATAAAGAGGTGCTAATTCTGTTAGATAGCTGAATAAAAACCCCTTTTTTGGTATTATTCTACCGCAAATTAACACGTCTAATATTGAATATAACCATAATCATACATTTATAATGAATTATTGGTACTAAAAATACATAAATTGTTAAATAGTTCAGCTAGGATGAAGAAAAAATATCTATTTAGAATACAGTGTTTGTTGAAAAGCATTTCTTTAGAATATAATAATAATATAAATAAGCATTTTTCTGATAATATCTAGGTATATATAGTTTTATTTTCTGTTTTTTTCTTATATCATTTATTATAATGCATTTACCATATAATAAAAAAGTAGTTAGCCTTTTTTTTAAATTTTTCATGTTTAAAAAGTTTATATACATACAGAAATAATATATATATTGCTCTGATATAAAGTGAAAAATGCATAAATACTTGATTTTATTGTAAAAAGTGTATTTTATGGCAAAATATTCGACAATTTATATATGATAATCTATGTTTTATGTTTCTATAAAAATAATAGATTTATATTTTTTAAATTACGATGCAATGAACACAACAATAGAGTCGCCCTTCTAGGGTAGGGGCGACTCTATTATTATATTTATCACTCGTTTATGATATTATTTCTTACCATGTTTTCAATGATCAGTTAATCTAAATCTAAAATCTTTCAGTTTTAGTGAATAAAATATAAAGCCATTGATGTCTTTTACAAATTTAATAGCCTTTTATCACTTTTTTGTAATGAAAAAAACATCAAAATCTGTGCTAGATTACAAAATAAAACATAAATAAGAGATATAATTGCAAGATATAATCACTCTTATATTTTAAGGCTGCTTCAACAGCCAAATATTTTAAAATTATATCCACAAATGTAATAAATACATTTTTCGTAATTTCTTGGTAACATAAAACCTGGATTTTATATAACTTGCATTATTTAAATTGTTGTATTTTGGATATTTTATATATATATGTTAAATAGAAGCAATTGTCTACAAAAGTTAACACAAATAAGTTCTGATGCTTTTTTCTATAGTAAAAGTTTCTATTTATTTGTGATTTTAAATCTATTCGATTGACATAAAAAATCACATATCCGTGTTTGTAAAAAACGATAAAAAATACTATTAGTGGTATGAAACAATATAAAAAAGGTTTTTTATGCAATTCTTCTGGTATAATTTGAAGTTTTTCGTTTTTAAAATCCATAAGCTGTAACAATAAAAACTTATCTTCTGTATCGTAGTGTGAGTTTTATCTTAAAAATACAATGTTTTTTACCCTTTTCTTGATAATCTGTTTTATTTGTTTATAAAATTGCATACTAAGCCTTATGTGAATAAAAAAAGGTTTTTTTTGTTTTTATAGATAATTGATTTCAAATTATATGTTTAACTATTTAAAGATTAATATTTAATTGCATAATAATTTTTTTTCTTATAAATAGGTTTGAATATTACTCGTTAGATTTTTATATCTTTAACTATTTAAAAACGATTATTTTTGTTTGACTATATATACTTTTATAGGTTCTTCTCTGATATTTTTTATAACTGAGTTTATTCATATGCGTTATAGTTTTTTTGCGTCATTTAATTAACATCAAAAAACATTTATTTCCAGAGAAACCTCTTCTATATGAACTATTTTATTATTTTATACTTTATTATATTTGATTTGAATAGCGTAATATAATGTTTTTATATTTATTCTCTAATCGATATAACTATTACATTATGATAAATTTTGTTTCTTTTTCTGTTTTTATATAAATAAAATCAAAAATCGTATGTTATTTTAGATTTTATTTTTATTTGTTGTACTAAATAATATATTTGTTGTTTTTTTTACAATTCGATAAAAACTAGAAAATTTATTATTATATTTTAAACCAATTTTATAGCTATTAGGTTTTCATTTTTTGTAAATGACTTTATATTTTTTTATTTATCTTCCATTTTTTAATAAATCTAATAGTTAGCTTTTCAAATGTGAACATAAATTTTATATTTCTAGATTTGAAAATTCATGGTTTTATCCACATAAATGATGTAAATATTGAATTGCTAAGCATTTACTGTTTCACTAGAATATTAAAGTGTAATTTTTATATTTTTAGAATTATATACAAGAATTATGATATATTCTGAAGATTTATATTTTATAATGATTTTAGACGTGGGTTAAATATAATCGATTTTGAAATTTTTTTTTTGAAATTTTATTTAGATGGATTATGTCTGAAGGTTCAAATTTTACAATGATTATAGACATGGGTTAAATAAATTAATTTGGACTTTTTTTTTATAAAATTTTTTTTTAGCAAGATTCAATCGAAGGTTCAATTATAATAATTATAGACAAGGAAATAAATTAAATATACACTGTAAATTGAATAAGCATTGGATATTATTTATATATCAACATTTGCTGTTTTGTTTTTATGTTTTACGTTTTTCGTTGGATATAATTATTTGCTTACAATAATTCAATTTTGTGTCTTAATGTATTAATAATCTTTAGCTTCTTTAAGATGTTTTATCGTATATGTTAAATATCCTGTTTTGCTTTATTTTACATATAATAAACTTGATTTATGCATTTTGAATTTTACATAAGAATGTATATAAAGGTTTAATATTGTTACTTTATATGAAATTATATTTTATTATTTATATCACTGCTATTACTAGAATTCTTTTATTTATATATTTTTTGTAAAAATTTCGCGATTCTAATAACAAAATTATATATTTACTAGAATTGATAACTAGAAATATATGAATCCTTTTATTTTTTAGTTTTTATAAACCTGTGTTATGTTCTCAACAGTTTTCTTTTGGCCTTTATCTAAACAAAGCTGATCTAAAATGGTCATTGATCAAATTTACCCCTTTTCTAGATAAGAAAATTAAATAATACGATTTTTACCATGATATTTCCGTCTATTTCTCCGAATTTTTGTCATAAAACTGATATTTTATCCATTGAGTTAATAATTATGCGTTTTTTTCTGAAAATGGGGCATATTTTTCAAAAAAAAACAAAGCTCTGTATATCCTTTATCAGATTTTCTATTTTAGTTTATCTTTTTAATCATCGCTATGATAACATTGAAATCTCAAAGTTAATGTCTTTATATTCTTATGCAATTAAGATCATAAATATATAACTAAATTGTAATAATGCCATTATTTATAGGAGATTTATATGTTTTTATCCTTTTCAATGATAATTATACCACCATTTTTATGGTTTTTTGATATCTTTTTACTTTTTACGATCGCTTAATCCACATATTTATTAATAATTTACTTTTTTATTGTAAAAGTAAAATTAATTCTTATTACTTTTATAATTATTATCTTTAAATTCTGAACAATGCTTTTTTCTTTCTATTATAAACAAAAAATATATTCATTCTATTTTTTTTTATTTTGTTATTATTGGATATTTTATCTTTAGATTAAGATATTCGAACATAACGTGATGTTAGAAAAACACTCTTAAATTTAATTTTGTGCATGCATATTGTTTTTCTATTCTAATTTATAACTTTCTAGATATAAAATATAGTTATCAAAACATTCAAATTTTCTTTTAAATTGGATTACGAGAAAGAATAACAAAAAAGAAAAATATTTAATATATAATGATACAATAAATTGTGATATATTTTATTATATTTTTTAACCATTTTTTTACAAACTATTATACTTTTTTTTATAAATTATTTATCCTTAATATTCTTCTGATTTTATTTAAATTTTCATTTAAAATCTATCAATTATTAAATCACCATAAAATTCTTAATATTGACATTTATAATAGTAATATACATATATATGTCTATTATATACATTAAACTAGATTTTCTGATTCTAAAGATCTTCTCATTGATTTTTCTTTATAATATTTAAAACCGAAATTTTTTTTTATGCTAAGATTATTTGTTAATTAAACAATAATATCTAAATTTTTGAGATTTAATTATATGTATATTTATTTCCCATTTATTTCTTTGTTTAAGATTCTCTTGTTAATAAATTATTATTTTTTTAAGTTTTTTATTTTATTTGTCATATATATAGAAATATACTGGTGAAATCGAAATGGTTTTCGTGTTCAGTAATTTAAAATAATCTAATAATAGATTCATCTTTTAAAAAACTGAAATTTTCAATGGAAATATAAATATATTGAAAATACAAACGATATATTTTTCTATTTAGACACCAGATATTAGAGTTTTATGTAAATATTTAAAGTTTAATGCACTTATATAATAATATTGATATATAAATTACGTCTCTGATAGAAAACTATAGTTATTGTTTTATTTTATTCCGCATAAATTGTAATTTTTATTGATTATTTGTGGCTTAATTATCATATTTATACCAATCTTTTGGTTTTTTTCTTTATATAGGCGGTTTTCTACTTTTCTAGTTGCATAGAATAAATCCTTTATGTTAAAATAAACAGCTTTTAAATGAATATTTCATGTTAATAGTCTTTTTTATTATAAATATTTCATGCGGCATGTTATATTATCGATTTTCTATGCTATTTTAAATATAATATGTCTGCAGCGAGATGAGAAAAAACAAGTTTTATGTATTTTTTTGTGCCAAAAAAAAATATCAAATTCATTTTAAACATAATTTTATTACTTTTAGCTGAATTATGTCGCTGATCAGCCGAATAAGTGGTGATAAATATGTCCACTAGCACAGAAAGAAATAATACAATGATAATTTATGACATTATAAATACATTTTCTAAAGTTGAAATATATAAAAATCATCTTTTTGTGGATATATAGCCATAACCAACTTGGTTATATTTATGATTTTTTTGCCTTATAATGAATATTTATATACTCTACTAGACACAGTGAATATTTGTACATATGTTTTGTTATTCAGAAAAGGTGAATTTATTAATTTTTCGATCAATTTTAAGTTTTATGTGTTGCCATATTTTTTTCTGTCTTAAAAAAAACCTAGAACCAAGTCCTGTTTGGCGAAAAAAACAATTTTTACGAGCTGATCATACTTTTATAAGCCAAGGTACACATTCTGAATTTCTCATATTTCTCATTATCTGCGATTTTTTTTAATAATTAATGACATCGCAAAAAAAGGGATTTTTTTTCTTGTAATAAATAAAAGTTTTCATATTTAAATTATCTTTTTAAAACGTAAAATACTTAGAAAATCATATATTTTAATTTTTTCTTGTTTCTGAAACTTTTATGTGGGGATTAAGTCGACTATTTTTTTTCTTTATTTTAGTGGTTTTTTTATGTGATAATAACTATCATATGTACCAAATCGAAATGATATGTTTTGAATTATATATCGATATAGATTATGCTTGATGTATTTTGATATGGGATTTTAGTAGAAAGTTTAAGGATCCTATTATTTTTTTATCTTTTAATGATCAATTACATAAAATATTGAATATATTTTTATATCTTATTAAAATATTCAATTATAAAAAAAGATTTTGATATCATTTAATTGATTTTGATGTTCATTTATAATATATTTTAGGTATGTTTCTTATGTACGAAAATAAAGGTGGATAATGCTAAAATAGGTAATTTTTATGAGTTAAATGTCAAAAAAGCTGTTTTATTTATTAAGTAAATGAATAAAAATGTTTTTTTTTCTTCTTTTTTTTTAATTTTATGTAATTTTTTTTTATATTTCTAATCATCTAAAATACTAACTTTTTCGATTTTTTTTAATACTGAGATAAAATTATTACTGAATAATGGAATTTATGTAACCTATACACACTCTTAGAAAATATATTTCTGTAAACTAGACATGATTTTGAGTTTTAATCTGCTTGCTAAAGTAAAACAAACAACAGATTTAATGATTAAAAATTTGAAGAAATAGATTTTTTATGATTTATTTAGGTGATTTATTTGCTATTTAATACATATAATCGCCTAAATAACCATAAAGAGGTGCTAATTCTGTTAGATAGCTGAATAAAAACCCCTTTTTTGGTATTATTCTACCGCAAATTAACACGTCTAATATTGAATATAACCATAATCATACATTTATAATGAATTATTGGTACTAAAAATACATAAATTGTTAAATAGTTCAGCTAGGATGAAGAAAAAATATCTATTTAGAATACAGTGTTTGTTGAAAAGCATTTCTTTAGAATATAATAATAATATAAATAAGCATTTTTCTGATAATATCTAGGTATATATAGTTTTATTTTCTGTTTTTTTCTTATATCATTTATTATAATGCATTTACCATATAATAAAAAAGTAGTTAGCCTTTTTTTTAAATTTTTCATGTTTAAAAAGTTTATATACATACAGAAATAATATATATATTGCTCTGATATAAAGTGAAAAATGCATAAATACTTGATTTTATTGTAAAAAGTGTATTTTATGGCAAAATATTCGACAATTTATATATGATAATCTATGTTTTATGTTTCTATAAAAATAATAGATTTATATTTTTTAAATTACGATGCAATGAACACAACAATAGAGTCGCCCTTCTAGGGTAGGGGCGACTCTATTATTATATTTATCACTCGTTTATGATATTATTTCTTACCATGTTTTCAATGATCAGTTAATCTAAATCTAAAATCTTTCAGTTTTAGTGAATAAAATATAAAGCCATTGATGTCTTTTACAAATTTAATAGCCTTTTATCACTTTTTTGTAATGAAAAAAACATCAAAATCTGTGCTAGATTACAAAATAAAACATAAATAAGAGATATAATTGCAAGATATAATCACTCTTATATTTTAAGGCTGCTTCAACAGCCAAATATTTTAAAATTATATCCACAAATGTAATAAATACATTTTTCGTAATTTCTTGGTAACATAAAACCTGGATTTTATATAACTTGCATTATTTAAATTGTTGTATTTTGGATATTTTATATATATATGTTAAATAGAAGCAATTGTCTACAAAAGTTAACACAAATAAGTTCTGATGCTTTTTTCTATAGTAAAAGTTTCTATTTATTTGTGATTTTAAATCTATTCGATTGACATAAAAAATCACATATCCGTGTTTGTAAAAAACGATAAAAAATACTATTAGTGGTATGAAACAATATAAAAAAGGTTTTTTATGCAATTCTTCTGGTATAATTTGAAGTTTTTCGTTTTTAAAATCCATAAGCTGTAACAATAAAAACTTATCTTCTGTATCGTAGTGTGAGTTTTATCTTAAAAATACAATGTTTTTTACCCTTTTCTTGATAATCTGTTTTATTTGTTTATAAAATTGCATACTAAGCCTTATGTGAATAAAAAAAGGTTTTTTTTGTTTTTATAGATAATTGATTTCAAATTATATGTTTAACTATTTAAAGATTAATATTTAATTGCATAATAATTTTTTTTCTTATAAATAGGTTTGAATATTACTCGTTAGATTTTTATATCTTTAACTATTTAAAAACGATTATTTTTGTTTGACTATATATACTTTTATAGGTTCTTCTCTGATATTTTTTATAACTGAGTTTATTCATATGCGTTATAGTTTTTTTGCGTCATTTAATTAACATCAAAAAACATTTATTTCCAGAGAAACCTCTTCTATATGAACTATTTTATTATTTTATACTTTATTATATTTGATTTGAATAGCGTAATATAATGTTTTTATATTTATTCTCTAATCGATATAACTATTACATTATGATAAATTTTGTTTCTTTTTCTGTTTTTATATAAATAAAATCAAAAATCGTATGTTATTTTAGATTTTATTTTTATTTGTTGTACTAAATAATATATTTGTTGTTTTTTTTACAATTCGATAAAAACTAGAAAATTTATTATTATATTTTAAACCAATTTTATAGCTATTAGGTTTTCATTTTTTGTAAATGACTTTATATTTTTTTATTTATCTTCCATTTTTTAATAAATCTAATAGTTAGCTTTTCAAATGTGAACATAAATTTTATATTTCTAGATTTGAAAATTCATGGTTTTATCCACATAAATGATGTAAATATTGAATTGCTAAGCATTTACTGTTTCACTAGAATATTAAAGTGTAATTTTTATATTTTTAGAATTATATACAAGAATTATGATATATTCTGAAGATTTATATTTTATAATGATTTTAGACGTGGGTTAAATATAATCGATTTTGAAATTTTTTTTTTGAAATTTTATTTAGATGGATTATGTCTGAAGGTTCAAATTTTACAATGATTATAGACATGGGTTAAATAAATTAATTTGGACTTTTTTTTTATAAAATTTTTTTTTAGCAAGATTCAATCGAAGGTTCAATTATAATAATTATAGACAAGGAAATAAATTAAATATACACTGTAAATTGAATAAGCATTGGATATTATTTATATATCAACATTTGCTGTTTTGTTTTTATGTTTTACGTTTTTCGTTGGATATAATTATTTGCTTACAATAATTCAATTTTGTGTCTTAATGTATTAATAATCTTTAGCTTCTTTAAGATGTTTTATCGTATATGTTAAATATCCTGTTTTGCTTTATTTTACATATAATAAACTTGATTTATGCATTTTGAATTTTACATAAGAATGTATATAAAGGTTTAATATTGTTACTTTATATGAAATTATATTTTATTATTTATATCACTGCTATTACTAGAATTCTTTTATTTATATATTTTTTGTAAAAATTTCGCGATTCTAATAACAAAATTATATATTTACTAGAATTGATAACTAGAAATATATGAATCCTTTTATTTTTTAGTTTTTATAAACCTGTGTTATGTTCTCAACAGTTTTCTTTTGGCCTTTATCTAAACAAAGCTGATCTAAAATGGTCATTGATCAAATTTACCCCTTTTCTAGATAAGAAAATTAAATAATACGATTTTTACCATGATATTTCCGTCTATTTCTCCGAATTTTTGTCATAAAACTGATATTTTATCCATTGAGTTAATAATTATGCGTTTTTTTCTGAAAATGGGGCATATTTTTCAAAAAAAAACAAAGCTCTGTATATCCTTTATCAGATTTTCTATTTTAGTTTATCTTTTTAATCATCGCTATGATAACATTGAAATCTCAAAGTTAATGTCTTTATATTCTTATGCAATTAAGATCATAAATATATAACTAAATTGTAATAATGCCATTATTTATAGGAGATTTATATGTTTTTATCCTTTTCAATGATAATTATACCACCATTTTTATGGTTTTTTGATATCTTTTTACTTTTTACGATCGCTTAATCCACATATTTATTAATAATTTACTTTTTTATTGTAAAAGTAAAATTAATTCTTATTACTTTTATAATTATTATCTTTAAATTCTGAACAATGCTTTTTTCTTTCTATTATAAACAAAAAATATATTCATTCTATTTTTTTTTATTTTGTTATTATTGGATATTTTATCTTTAGATTAAGATATTCGAACATAACGTGATGTTAGAAAAACACTCTTAAATTTAATTTTGTGCATGCATATTGTTTTTCTATTCTAATTTATAACTTTCTAGATATAAAATATAGTTATCAAAACATTCAAATTTTCTTTTAAATTGGATTACGAGAAAGAATAACAAAAAAGAAAAATATTTAATATATAATGATACAATAAATTGTGATATATTTTATTATATTTTTTAACCATTTTTTTACAAACTATTATACTTTTTTTTATAAATTATTTATCCTTAATATTCTTCTGATTTTATTTAAATTTTCATTTAAAATCTATCAATTATTAAATCACCATAAAATTCTTAATATTGACATTTATAATAGTAATATACATATATATGTCTATTATATACATTAAACTAGATTTTCTGATTCTAAAGATCTTCTCATTGATTTTTCTTTATAATATTTAAAACCGAAATTTTTTTTTATGCTAAGATTATTTGTTAATTAAACAATAATATCTAAATTTTTGAGATTTAATTATATGTATATTTATTTCCCATTTATTTCTTTGTTTAAGATTCTCTTGTTAATAAATTATTATTTTTTTAAGTTTTTTATTTTATTTGTCATATATATAGAAATATACTGGTGAAATCGAAATGGTTTTCGTGTTCAGTAATTTAAAATAATCTAATAATAGATTCATCTTTTAAAAAACTGAAATTTTCAATGGAAATATAAATATATTGAAAATACAAACGATATATTTTTCTATTTAGACACCAGATATTAGAGTTTTATGTAAATATTTAAAGTTTAATGCACTTATATAATAATATTGATATATAAATTACGTCTCTGATAGAAAACTATAGTTATTGTTTTATTTTATTCCGCATAAATTGTAATTTTTATTGATTATTTGTGGCTTAATTATCATATTTATACCAATCTTTTGGTTTTTTTCTTTATATAGGCGGTTTTCTACTTTTCTAGTTGCATAGAATAAATCCTTTATGTTAAAATAAACAGCTTTTAAATGAATATTTCATGTTAATAGTCTTTTTTATTATAAATATTTCATGCGGCATGTTATATTATCGATTTTCTATGCTATTTTAAATATAATATGTCTGCAGCGAGATGAGAAAAAACAAGTTTTATGTATTTTTTTGTGCCAAAAAAAAATATCAAATTCATTTTAAACATAATTTTATTACTTTTAGCTGAATTATGTCGCTGATCAGCCGAATAAGTGGTGATAAATATGTCCACTAGCACAGAAAGAAATAATACAATGATAATTTATGACATTATAAATACATTTTCTAAAGTTGAAATATATAAAAATCATCTTTTTGTGGATATATAGCCATAACCAACTTGGTTATATTTATGATTTTTTTGCCTTATAATGAATATTTATATACTCTACTAGACACAGTGAATATTTGTACATATGTTTTGTTATTCAGAAAAGGTGAATTTATTAATTTTTCGATCAATTTTAAGTTTTATGTGTTGCCATATTTTTTTCTGTCTTAAAAAAAACCTAGAACCAAGTCCTGTTTGGCGAAAAAAACAATTTTTACGAGCTGATCATACTTTTATAAGCCAAGGTACACATTCTGAATTTCTCATATTTCTCATTATCTGCGATTTTTTTTAATAATTAATGACATCGCAAAAAAAGGGATTTTTTTTCTTGTAATAAATAAAAGTTTTCATATTTAAATTATCTTTTTAAAACGTAAAATACTTAGAAAATCATATATTTTAATTTTTTCTTGTTTCTGAAACTTTTATGTGGGGATTAAGTCGACTATTTTTTTTCTTTATTTTAGTGGTTTTTTTATGTGATAATAACTATCATATGTACCAAATCGAAATGATATGTTTTGAATTATATATCGATATAGATTATGCTTGATGTATTTTGATATGGGATTTTAGTAGAAAGTTTAAGGATCCTATTATTTTTTTATCTTTTAATGATCAATTACATAAAATATTGAATATATTTTTATATCTTATTAAAATATTCAATTATAAAAAAAGATTTTGATATCATTTAATTGATTTTGATGTTCATTTATAATATATTTTAGGTATGTTTCTTATGTACGAAAATAAAGGTGGATAATGCTAAAATAGGTAATTTTTATGAGTTAAATGTCAAAAAAGCTGTTTTATTTATTAAGTAAATGAATAAAAATGTTTTTTTTTCTTCTTTTTTTTTAATTTTATGTAATTTTTTTTTATATTTCTAATCATCTAAAATACTAACTTTTTCGATTTTTTTTAATACTGAGATAAAATTATTACTGAATAATGGAATTTATGTAACCTATACACACTCTTAGAAAATATATTTCTGTAAACTAGACATGATTTTGAGTTTTAATCTGCTTGCTAAAGTAAAACAAACAACAGATTTAATGATTAAAAATTTGAAGAAATAGATTTTTTATGATTTATTTAGGTGATTTATTTGCTATTTAATACATATAATCGCCTAAATAACCATAAAGAGGTGCTAATTCTGTTAGATAGCTGAATAAAAACCCCTTTTTTGGTATTATTCTACCGCAAATTAACACGTCTAATATTGAATATAACCATAATCATACATTTATAATGAATTATTGGTACTAAAAATACATAAATTGTTAAATAGTTCAGCTAGGATGAAGAAAAAATATCTATTTAGAATACAGTGTTTGTTGAAAAGCATTTCTTTAGAATATAATAATAATATAAATAAGCATTTTTCTGATAATATCTAGGTATATATAGTTTTATTTTCTGTTTTTTTCTTATATCATTTATTATAATGCATTTACCATATAATAAAAAAGTAGTTAGCCTTTTTTTTAAATTTTTCATGTTTAAAAAGTTTATATACATACAGAAATAATATATATATTGCTCTGATATAAAGTGAAAAATGCATAAATACTTGATTTTATTGTAAAAAGTGTATTTTATGGCAAAATATTCGACAATTTATATATGATAATCTATGTTTTATGTTTCTATAAAAATAATAGATTTATATTTTTTAAATTACGATGCAATGAACACAACAATAGAGTCGCCCTTCTAGGGTAGGGGCGACTCTATTATTATATTTATCACTCGTTTATGATATTATTTCTTACCATGTTTTCAATGATCAGTTAATCTAAATCTAAAATCTTTCAGTTTTAGTGAATAAAATATAAAGCCATTGATGTCTTTTACAAATTTAATAGCCTTTTATCACTTTTTTGTAATGAAAAAAACATCAAAATCTGTGCTAGATTACAAAATAAAACATAAATAAGAGATATAATTGCAAGATATAATCACTCTTATATTTTAAGGCTGCTTCAACAGCCAAATATTTTAAAATTATATCCACAAATGTAATAAATACATTTTTCGTAATTTCTTGGTAACATAAAACCTGGATTTTATATAACTTGCATTATTTAAATTGTTGTATTTTGGATATTTTATATATATATGTTAAATAGAAGCAATTGTCTACAAAAGTTAACACAAATAAGTTCTGATGCTTTTTTCTATAGTAAAAGTTTCTATTTATTTGTGATTTTAAATCTATTCGATTGACATAAAAAATCACATATCCGTGTTTGTAAAAAACGATAAAAAATACTATTAGTGGTATGAAACAATATAAAAAAGGTTTTTTATGCAATTCTTCTGGTATAATTTGAAGTTTTTCGTTTTTAAAATCCATAAGCTGTAACAATAAAAACTTATCTTCTGTATCGTAGTGTGAGTTTTATCTTAAAAATACAATGTTTTTTACCCTTTTCTTGATAATCTGTTTTATTTGTTTATAAAATTGCATACTAAGCCTTATGTGAATAAAAAAAGGTTTTTTTTGTTTTTATAGATAATTGATTTCAAATTATATGTTTAACTATTTAAAGATTAATATTTAATTGCATAATAATTTTTTTTCTTATAAATAGGTTTGAATATTACTCGTTAGATTTTTATATCTTTAACTATTTAAAAACGATTATTTTTGTTTGACTATATATACTTTTATAGGTTCTTCTCTGATATTTTTTATAACTGAGTTTATTCATATGCGTTATAGTTTTTTTGCGTCATTTAATTAACATCAAAAAACATTTATTTCCAGAGAAACCTCTTCTATATGAACTATTTTATTATTTTATACTTTATTATATTTGATTTGAATAGCGTAATATAATGTTTTTATATTTATTCTCTAATCGATATAACTATTACATTATGATAAATTTTGTTTCTTTTTCTGTTTTTATATAAATAAAATCAAAAATCGTATGTTATTTTAGATTTTATTTTTATTTGTTGTACTAAATAATATATTTGTTGTTTTTTTTACAATTCGATAAAAACTAGAAAATTTATTATTATATTTTAAACCAATTTTATAGCTATTAGGTTTTCATTTTTTGTAAATGACTTTATATTTTTTTATTTATCTTCCATTTTTTAATAAATCTAATAGTTAGCTTTTCAAATGTGAACATAAATTTTATATTTCTAGATTTGAAAATTCATGGTTTTATCCACATAAATGATGTAAATATTGAATTGCTAAGCATTTACTGTTTCACTAGAATATTAAAGTGTAATTTTTATATTTTTAGAATTATATACAAGAATTATGATATATTCTGAAGATTTATATTTTATAATGATTTTAGACGTGGGTTAAATATAATCGATTTTGAAATTTTTTTTTTGAAATTTTATTTAGATGGATTATGTCTGAAGGTTCAAATTTTACAATGATTATAGACATGGGTTAAATAAATTAATTTGGACTTTTTTTTTATAAAATTTTTTTTTAGCAAGATTCAATCGAAGGTTCAATTATAATAATTATAGACAAGGAAATAAATTAAATATACACTGTAAATTGAATAAGCATTGGATATTATTTATATATCAACATTTGCTGTTTTGTTTTTATGTTTTACGTTTTTCGTTGGATATAATTATTTGCTTACAATAATTCAATTTTGTGTCTTAATGTATTAATAATCTTTAGCTTCTTTAAGATGTTTTATCGTATATGTTAAATATCCTGTTTTGCTTTATTTTACATATAATAAACTTGATTTATGCATTTTGAATTTTACATAAGAATGTATATAAAGGTTTAATATTGTTACTTTATATGAAATTATATTTTATTATTTATATCACTGCTATTACTAGAATTCTTTTATTTATATATTTTTTGTAAAAATTTCGCGATTCTAATAACAAAATTATATATTTACTAGAATTGATAACTAGAAATATATGAATCCTTTTATTTTTTAGTTTTTATAAACCTGTGTTATGTTCTCAACAGTTTTCTTTTGGCCTTTATCTAAACAAAGCTGATCTAAAATGGTCATTGATCAAATTTACCCCTTTTCTAGATAAGAAAATTAAATAATACGATTTTTACCATGATATTTCCGTCTATTTCTCCGAATTTTTGTCATAAAACTGATATTTTATCCATTGAGTTAATAATTATGCGTTTTTTTCTGAAAATGGGGCATATTTTTCAAAAAAAAACAAAGCTCTGTATATCCTTTATCAGATTTTCTATTTTAGTTTATCTTTTTAATCATCGCTATGATAACATTGAAATCTCAAAGTTAATGTCTTTATATTCTTATGCAATTAAGATCATAAATATATAACTAAATTGTAATAATGCCATTATTTATAGGAGATTTATATGTTTTTATCCTTTTCAATGATAATTATACCACCATTTTTATGGTTTTTTGATATCTTTTTACTTTTTACGATCGCTTAATCCACATATTTATTAATAATTTACTTTTTTATTGTAAAAGTAAAATTAATTCTTATTACTTTTATAATTATTATCTTTAAATTCTGAACAATGCTTTTTTCTTTCTATTATAAACAAAAAATATATTCCTTCTATTTTTTTTTATTTTGTTATTATTGGATATTTTATCTTTAGATTAAGATATTCGAACATAACGTGATGTTAGAAAAACACTCTTAAATTTAATTTTGTGCATGCATATTGTTTTTCTATTCTAATTTATAACTTTCTAGATATAAAATATAGTTATCAAAACATTCAAATTTTCTTTTAAATTGGATTACGAGAAAGAATAACAAAAAAGAAAAATATTTAATATATAATGATACAATAAATTGTGATATATTTTATTATATTTTTTAACCATTTTTTTACAAACTATTATACTTTTTTTTATAAATTATTTATCCTTAATATTCTTCTGATTTTATTTAAATTTTCATTTAAAATCTATCAATTATTAAATCACCATAAAATTCTTAATATTGACATTTATAATAGTAATATACATATATATGTCTATTATATACATTAAACTAGATTTTCTGATTCTAAAGATCTTCTCATTGATTTTTCTTTATAATATTTAAAACCGAAATTTTTTTTTATGCTAAGATTATTTGTTAATTAAACAATAATATCTAAATTTTTGAGATTTAATTATATGTATATTTATTTCCCATTTATTTCTTTGTTTAAGATTCTCTTGTTAATAAATTATTATTTTTTTAAGTTTTTTATTTTATTTGTCATATATATAGAAATATACTGGTGAAATCGAAATGGTTTTCGTGTTCAGTAATTTAAAATAATCTAATAATAGATTCATCTTTTAAAAAACTGAAATTTTCAATGGAAATATAAATATATTGAAAATACAAACGATATATTTTTCTATTTAGACACCAGATATTAGAGTTTTATGTAAATATTTAAAGTTTAATGCACTTATATAATAATATTGATATATAAATTACGTCTCTGATAGAAAACTATAGTTATTGTTTTATTTTATTCCGCATAAATTGTAATTTTTATTGATTATTTGTGGCTTAATTATCATATTTATACCAATCTTTTGGTTTTTTTCTTTATATAGGCGGTTTTCTACTTTTCTAGTTGCATAGAATAAATCCTTTATGTTAAAATAAACAGCTTTTAAATGAATATTTCATGTTAATAGTCTTTTTTATTATAAATATTTCATGCGGCATGTTATATTATCGATTTTCTATGCTATTTTAAATATAATATGTCTGCAGCGAGATGAGAAAAAACAAGTTTTATGTATTTTTTTGTGCCAAAAAAAAATATCAAATTCATTTTAAACATAATTTTATTACTTTTAGCTGAATTATGTCGCTGATCAGCCGAATAAGTGGTGATAAATATGTCCACTAGCACAGAAAGAAATAATACAATGATAATTTATGACATTATAAATACATTTTCTAAAGTTGAAATATATAAAAATCATCTTTTTGTGGATATATAGCCATAACCAACTTGGTTATATTTATGATTTTTTTGCCTTATAATGAATATTTATATACTCTACTAGACACAGTGAATATTTGTACATATGTTTTGTTATTCAGAAAAGGTGAATTTATTAATTTTTCGATCAATTTTAAGTTTTATGTGTTGCCATATTTTTTTCTGTCTTAAAAAAAACCTAGAACCAAGTCCTGTTTGGCGAAAAAAACAATTTTTACGAGCTGATCATACTTTTATAAGCCAAGGTACACATTCTGAATTTCTCATATTTCTCATTATCTGCGATTTTTTTTAATAATTAATGACATCGCAAAAAAAGGGATTTTTTTTCTTGTAATAAATAAAAGTTTTCATATTTAAATTATCTTTTTAAAACGTAAAATACTTAGAAAATCATATATTTTAATTTTTTCTTGTTTCTGAAACTTTTATGTGGGGATTAAGTCGACTATTTTTTTTCTTTATTTTAGTGGTTTTTTTATGTGATAATAACTATCATATGTACCAAATCGAAATGATATGTTTTGAATTATATATCGATATAGATTATGCTTGATGTATTTTGATATGGGATTTTAGTAGAAAGTTTAAGGATCCTATTATTTTTTTATCTTTTAATGATCAATTACATAAAATATTGAATATATTTTTATATCTTATTAAAATATTCAATTATAAAAAAAGATTTTGATATCATTTAATTGATTTTGATGTTCATTTATAATATATTTTAGGTATGTTTCTTATGTACGAAAATAAAGGTGGATAATGCTAAAATAGGTAATTTTTATGAGTTAAATGTCAAAAAAGCTGTTTTATTTATTAAGTAAATGAATAAAAATGTTTTTTTTTCTTCTTTTTTTTTAATTTTATGTAATTTTTTTTTATATTTCTAATCATCTAAAATACTAACTTTTTCGATTTTTTTTAATACTGAGATAAAATTATTACTGAATAATGGAATTTATGTAACCTATACACACTCTTAGAAAATATATTTCTGTAAACTAGACATGATTTTGAGTTTTAATCTGCTTGCTAAAGTAAAACAAACAACAGATTTAATGATTAAAAATTTGAAGAAATAGATTTTTTATGATTTATTTAGGTGATTTATTTGCTATTTAATACATATAATCGCCTAAATAACCATAAAGAGGTGCTAATTCTGTTAGATAGCTGAATAAAAACCCCTTTTTTGGTATTATTCTACCGCAAATTAACACGTCTAATATTGAATATAACCATAATCATACATTTATAATGAATTATTGGTACTAAAAATACATAAATTGTTAAATAGTTCAGCTAGGATGAAGAAAAAATATCTATTTAGAATACAGTGTTTGTTGAAAAGCATTTCTTTAGAATATAATAATAATATAAATAAGCATTTTTCTGATAATATCTAGGTATATATAGTTTTATTTTCTGTTTTTTTCTTATATCATTTATTATAATGCATTTACCATATAATAAAAAAGTAGTTAGCCTTTTTTTTAAATTTTTCATGTTTAAAAAGTTTATATACATACAGAAATAATATATATATTGCTCTGATATAAAGTGAAAAATGCATAAATACTTGATTTTATTGTAAAAAGTGTATTTTATGGCAAAATATTCGACAATTTATATATGATAATCTATGTTTTATGTTTCTATAAAAATAATAGATTTATATTTTTTAAATTACGATGCAATGAACACAACAATAGAGTCGCCCTTCTAGGGTAGGGGCGACTCTATTATTATATTTATCACTCGTTTATGATATTATTTCTTACCATGTTTTCAATGATCAGTTAATCTAAATCTAAAATCTTTCAGTTTTAGTGAATAAAATATAAAGCCATTGATGTCTTTTACAAATTTAATAGCCTTTTATCACTTTTTTGTAATGAAAAAAACATCAAAATCTGTGCTAGATTACAAAATAAAACATAAATAAGAGATATAATTGCAAGATATAATCACTCTTATATTTTAAGGCTGCTTCAACAGCCAAATATTTTAAAATTATATCCACAAATGTAATAAATACATTTTTCGTAATTTCTTGGTAACATAAAACCTGGATTTTATATAACTTGCATTATTTAAATTGTTGTATTTTGGATATTTTATATATATATGTTAAATAGAAGCAATTGTCTACAAAAGTTAACACAAATAAGTTCTGATGCTTTTTTCTATAGTAAAAGTTTCTATTTATTTGTGATTTTAAATCTATTCGATTGACATAAAAAATCACATATCCGTGTTTGTAAAAAACGATAAAAAATACTATTAGTGGTATGAAACAATATAAAAAAGGTTTTTTATGCAATTCTTCTGGTATAATTTGAAGTTTTTCGTTTTTAAAATCCATAAGCTGTAACAATAAAAACTTATCTTCTGTATCGTAGTGTGAGTTTTATCTTAAAAATACAATGTTTTTTACCCTTTTCTTGATAATCTGTTTTATTTGTTTATAAAATTGCATACTAAGCCTTATGTGAATAAAAAAAGGTTTTTTTTGTTTTTATAGATAATTGATTTCAAATTATATGTTTAACTATTTAAAGATTAATATTTAATTGCATAATAATTTTTTTTCTTATAAATAGGTTTGAATATTACTCGTTAGATTTTTATATCTTTAACTATTTAAAAACGATTATTTTTGTTTGACTATATATACTTTTATAGGTTCTTCTCTGATATTTTTTATAACTGAGTTTATTCATATGCGTTATAGTTTTTTTGCGTCATTTAATTAACATCAAAAAACATTTATTTCCAGAGAAACCTCTTCTATATGAACTATTTTATTATTTTATACTTTATTATATTTGATTTGAATAGCGTAATATAATGTTTTTATATTTATTCTCTAATCGATATAACTATTACATTATGATAAATTTTGTTTCTTTTTCTGTTTTTATATAAATAAAATCAAAAATCGTATGTTATTTTAGATTTTATTTTTATTTGTTGTACTAAATAATATATTTGTTGTTTTTTTTACAATTCGATAAAAACTAGAAAATTTATTATTATATTTTAAACCAATTTTATAGCTATTAGGTTTTCATTTTTTGTAAATGACTTTATATTTTTTTATTTATCTTCCATTTTTTAATAAATCTAATAGTTAGCTTTTCAAATGTGAACATAAATTTTATATTTCTAGATTTGAAAATTCATGGTTTTATCCACATAAATGATGTAAATATTGAATTGCTAAGCATTTACTGTTTCACTAGAATATTAAAGTGTAATTTTTATATTTTTAGAATTATATACAAGAATTATGATATATTCTGAAGATTTATATTTTATAATGATTTTAGACGTGGGTTAAATATAATCGATTTTGAAATTTTTTTTTTGAAATTTTATTTAGATGGATTATGTCTGAAGGTTCAAATTTTACAATGATTATAGACATGGGTTAAATAAATTAATTTGGACTTTTTTTTTATAAAATTTTTTTTTAGCAAGATTCAATCGAAGGTTCAATTATAATAATTATAGACAAGGAAATAAATTAAATATACACTGTAAATTGAATAAGCATTGGATATTATTTATATATCAACATTTGCTGTTTTGTTTTTATGTTTTACGTTTTTCGTTGGATATAATTATTTGCTTACAATAATTCAATTTTGTGTCTTAATGTATTAATAATCTTTAGCTTCTTTAAGATGTTTTATCGTATATGTTAAATATCCTGTTTTGCTTTATTTTACATATAATAAACTTGATTTATGCATTTTGAATTTTACATAAGAATGTATATAAAGGTTTAATATTGTTACTTTATATGAAATTATATTTTATTATTTATATCACTGCTATTACTAGAATTCTTTTATTTATATATTTTTTGTAAAAATTTCGCGATTCTAATAACAAAATTATATATTTACTAGAATTGATAACTAGAAATATATGAATCCTTTTATTTTTTAGTTTTTATAAACCTGTGTTATGTTCTCAACAGTTTTCTTTTGGCCTTTATCTAAACAAAGCTGATCTAAAATGGTCATTGATCAAATTTACCCCTTTTCTAGATAAGAAAATTAAATAATACGATTTTTACCATGATATTTCCGTCTATTTCTCCGAATTTTTGTCATAAAACTGATATTTTATCCATTGAGTTAATAATTATGCGTTTTTTTCTGAAAATGGGGCATATTTTTCAAAAAAAAACAAAGCTCTGTATATCCTTTATCAGATTTTCTATTTTAGTTTATCTTTTTAATCATCGCTATGATAACATTGAAATCTCAAAGTTAATGTCTTTATATTCTTATGCAATTAAGATCATAAATATATAACTAAATTGTAATAATGCCATTATTTATAGGAGATTTATATGTTTTTATCCTTTTCAATGATAATTATACCACCATTTTTATGGTTTTTTGATATCTTTTTACTTTTTACGATCGCTTAATCCACATATTTATTAATAATTTACTTTTTTATTGTAAAAGTAAAATTAATTCTTATTACTTTTATAATTATTATCTTTAAATTCTGAACAATGCTTTTTTCTTTCTATTATAAACAAAAAATATATTCCTTCTATTTTTTTTTATTTTGTTATTATTGGATATTTTATCTTTAGATTAAGATATTCGAACATAACGTGATGTTAGAAAAACACTCTTAAATTTAATTTTGTGCATGCATATTGTTTTTCTATTCTAATTTATAACTTTCTAGATATAAAATATAGTTATCAAAACATTCAAATTTTCTTTTAAATTGGATTACGAGAAAGAATAACAAAAAAGAAAAATATTTAATATATAATGATACAATAAATTGTGATATATTTTATTATATTTTTTAACCATTTTTTTACAAACTATTATACTTTTTTTTATAAATTATTTATCCTTAATATTCTTCTGATTTTATTTAAATTTTCATTTAAAATCTATCAATTATTAAATCACCATAAAATTCTTAATATTGACATTTATAATAGTAATATACATATATATGTCTATTATATACATTAAACTAGATTTTCTGATTCTAAAGATCTTCTCATTGATTTTTCTTTATAATATTTAAAACCGAAATTTTTTTTTATGCTAAGATTATTTGTTAATTAAACAATAATATCTAAATTTTTGAGATTTAATTATATGTATATTTATTTCCCATTTATTTCTTTGTTTAAGATTCTCTTGTTAATAAATTATTATTTTTTTAAGTTTTTTATTTTATTTGTCATATATATAGAAATATACTGGTGAAATCGAAATGGTTTTCGTGTTCAGTAATTTAAAATAATCTAATAATAGATTCATCTTTTAAAAAACTGAAATTTTCAATGGAAATATAAATATATTGAAAATACAAACGATATATTTTTCTATTTAGACACCAGATATTAGAGTTTTATGTAAATATTTAAAGTTTAATGCACTTATATAATAATATTGATATATAAATTACGTCTCTGATAGAAAACTATAGTTATTGTTTTATTTTATTCCGCATAAATTGTAATTTTTATTGATTATTTGTGGCTTAATTATCATATTTATACCAATCTTTTGGTTTTTTTCTTTATATAGGCGGTTTTCTACTTTTCTAGTTGCATAGAATAAATCCTTTATGTTAAAATAAACAGCTTTTAAATGAATATTTCATGTTAATAGTCTTTTTTATTATAAATATTTCATGCGGCATGTTATATTATCGATTTTCTATGCTATTTTAAATATAATATGTCTGCAGCGAGATGAGAAAAAACAAGTTTTATGTATTTTTTTGTGCCAAAAAAAAATATCAAATTCATTTTAAACATAATTTTATTACTTTTAGCTGAATTATGTCGCTGATCAGCCGAATAAGTGGTGATAAATATGTCCACTAGCACAGAAAGAAATAATACAATGATAATTTATGACATTATAAATACATTTTCTAAAGTTGAAATATATAAAAATCATCTTTTTGTGGATATATAGCCATAACCAACTTGGTTATATTTATGATTTTTTTGCCTTATAATGAATATTTATATACTCTACTAGACACAGTGAATATTTGTACATATGTTTTGTTATTCAGAAAAGGTGAATTTATTAATTTTTCGATCAATTTTAAGTTTTATGTGTTGCCATATTTTTTTCTGTCTTAAAAAAAACCTAGAACCAAGTCCTGTTTGGCGAAAAAAACAATTTTTACGAGCTGATCATACTTTTATAAGCCAAGGTACACATTCTGAATTTCTCATATTTCTCATTATCTGCGATTTTTTTTAATAATTAATGACATCGCAAAAAAAGGGATTTTTTTTCTTGTAATAAATAAAAGTTTTCATATTTAAATTATCTTTTTAAAACGTAAAATACTTAGAAAATCATATATTTTAATTTTTTCTTGTTTCTGAAACTTTTATGTGGGGATTAAGTCGACTATTTTTTTTCTTTATTTTAGTGGTTTTTTTATGTGATAATAACTATCATATGTACCAAATCGAAATGATATGTTTTGAATTATATATCGATATAGATTATGCTTGATGTATTTTGATATGGGATTTTAGTAGAAAGTTTAAGGATCCTATTATTTTTTTATCTTTTAATGATCAATTACATAAAATATTGAATATATTTTTATATCTTATTAAAATATTCAATTATAAAAAAAGATTTTGATATCATTTAATTGATTTTGATGTTCATTTATAATATATTTTAGGTATGTTTCTTATGTACGAAAATAAAGGTGGATAATGCTAAAATAGGTAATTTTTATGAGTTAAATGTCAAAAAAGCTGTTTTATTTATTAAGTAAATGAATAAAAATGTTTTTTTTTCTTCTTTTTTTTTAATTTTATGTAATTTTTTTTTATATTTCTAATCATCTAAAATACTAACTTTTTCGATTTTTTTTAATACTGAGATAAAATTATTACTGAATAATGGAATTTATGTAACCTATACACACTCTTAGAAAATATATTTCTGTAAACTAGACATGATTTTGAGTTTTAATCTGCTTGCTAAAGTAAAACAAACAACAGATTTAATGATTAAAAATTTGAAGAAATAGATTTTTTATGATTTATTTAGGTGATTTATTTGCTATTTAATACATATAATCGCCTAAATAACCATAAAGAGGTGCTAATTCTGTTAGATAGCTGAATAAAAACCCCTTTTTTGGTATTATTCTACCGCAAATTAACACGTCTAATATTGAATATAACCATAATCATACATTTATAATGAATTATTGGTACTAAAAATACATAAATTGTTAAATAGTTCAGCTAGGATGAAGAAAAAATATCTATTTAGAATACAGTGTTTGTTGAAAAGCATTTCTTTAGAATATAATAATAATATAAATAAGCATTTTTCTGATAATATCTAGGTATATATAGTTTTATTTTCTGTTTTTTTCTTATATCATTTATTATAATGCATTTACCATATAATAAAAAAGTAGTTAGCCTTTTTTTTAAATTTTTCATGTTTAAAAAGTTTATATACATACAGAAATAATATATATATTGCTCTGATATAAAGTGAAAAATGCATAAATACTTGATTTTATTGTAAAAAGTGTATTTTATGGCAAAATATTCGACAATTTATATATGATAATCTATGTTTTATGTTTCTATAAAAATAATAGATTTATATTTTTTAAATTACGATGCAATGAACACAACAATAGAGTCGCCCTTCTAGGGTAGGGGCGACTCTATTATTATATTTATCACTCGTTTATGATATTATTTCTTACCATGTTTTCAATGATCAGTTAATCTAAATCTAAAATCTTTCAGTTTTAGTGAATAAAATATAAAGCCATTGATGTCTTTTACAAATTTAATAGCCTTTTATCACTTTTTTGTAATGAAAAAAACATCAAAATCTGTGCTAGATTACAAAATAAAACATAAATAAGAGATATAATTGCAAGATATAATCACTCTTATATTTTAAGGCTGCTTCAACAGCCAAATATTTTAAAATTATATCCACAAATGTAATAAATACATTTTTCGTAATTTCTTGGTAACATAAAACCTGGATTTTATATAACTTGCATTATTTAAATTGTTGTATTTTGGATATTTTATATATATATGTTAAATAGAAGCAATTGTCTACAAAAGTTAACACAAATAAGTTCTGATGCTTTTTTCTATAGTAAAAGTTTCTATTTATTTGTGATTTTAAATCTATTCGATTGACATAAAAAATCACATATCCGTGTTTGTAAAAAACGATAAAAAATACTATTAGTGGTATGAAACAATATAAAAAAGGTTTTTTATGCAATTCTTCTGGTATAATTTGAAGTTTTTCGTTTTTAAAATCCATAAGCTGTAACAATAAAAACTTATCTTCTGTATCGTAGTGTGAGTTTTATCTTAAAAATACAATGTTTTTTACCCTTTTCTTGATAATCTGTTTTATTTGTTTATAAAATTGCATACTAAGCCTTATGTGAATAAAAAAAGGTTTTTTTTGTTTTTATAGATAATTGATTTCAAATTATATGTTTAACTATTTAAAGATTAATATTTAATTGCATAATAATTTTTTTTCTTATAAATAGGTTTGAATATTACTCGTTAGATTTTTATATCTTTAACTATTTAAAAACGATTATTTTTGTTTGACTATATATACTTTTATAGGTTCTTCTCTGATATTTTTTATAACTGAGTTTATTCATATGCGTTATAGTTTTTTTGCGTCATTTAATTAACATCAAAAAACATTTATTTCCAGAGAAACCTCTTCTATATGAACTATTTTATTATTTTATACTTTATTATATTTGATTTGAATAGCGTAATATAATGTTTTTATATTTATTCTCTAATCGATATAACTATTACATTATGATAAATTTTGTTTCTTTTTCTGTTTTTATATAAATAAAATCAAAAATCGTATGTTATTTTAGATTTTATTTTTATTTGTTGTACTAAATAATATATTTGTTGTTTTTTTTACAATTCGATAAAAACTAGAAAATTTATTATTATATTTTAAACCAATTTTATAGCTATTAGGTTTTCATTTTTTGTAAATGACTTTATATTTTTTTATTTATCTTCCATTTTTTAATAAATCTAATAGTTAGCTTTTCAAATGTGAACATAAATTTTATATTTCTAGATTTGAAAATTCATGGTTTTATCCACATAAATGATGTAAATATTGAATTGCTAAGCATTTACTGTTTCACTAGAATATTAAAGTGTAATTTTTATATTTTTAGAATTATATACAAGAATTATGATATATTCTGAAGATTTATATTTTATAATGATTTTAGACGTGGGTTAAATATAATCGATTTTGAAATTTTTTTTTTGAAATTTTATTTAGATGGATTATGTCTGAAGGTTCAAATTTTACAATGATTATAGACATGGGTTAAATAAATTAATTTGGACTTTTTTTTTATAAAATTTTTTTTTAGCAAGATTCAATCGAAGGTTCAATTATAATAATTATAGACAAGGAAATAAATTAAATATACACTGTAAATTGAATAAGCATTGGATATTATTTATATATCAACATTTGCTGTTTTGTTTTTATGTTTTACGTTTTTCGTTGGATATAATTATTTGCTTACAATAATTCAATTTTGTGTCTTAATGTATTAATAATCTTTAGCTTCTTTAAGATGTTTTATCGTATATGTTAAATATCCTGTTTTGCTTTATTTTACATATAATAAACTTGATTTATGCATTTTGAATTTTACATAAGAATGTATATAAAGGTTTAATATTGTTACTTTATATGAAATTATATTTTATTATTTATATCACTGCTATTACTAGAATTCTTTTATTTATATATTTTTTGTAAAAATTTCGCGATTCTAATAACAAAATTATATATTTACTAGAATTGATAACTAGAAATATATGAATCCTTTTATTTTTTAGTTTTTATAAACCTGTGTTATGTTCTCAACAGTTTTCTTTTGGCCTTTATCTAAACAAAGCTGATCTAAAATGGTCATTGATCAAATTTACCCCTTTTCTAGATAAGAAAATTAAATAATACGATTTTTACCATGATATTTCCGTCTATTTCTCCGAATTTTTGTCATAAAACTGATATTTTATCCATTGAGTTAATAATTATGCGTTTTTTTCTGAAAATGGGGCATATTTTTCAAAAAAAAACAAAGCTCTGTATATCCTTTATCAGATTTTCTATTTTAGTTTATCTTTTTAATCATCGCTATGATAACATTGAAATCTCAAAGTTAATGTCTTTATATTCTTATGCAATTAAGATCATAAATATATAACTAAATTGTAATAATGCCATTATTTATAGGAGATTTATATGTTTTTATCCTTTTCAATGATAATTATACCACCATTTTTATGGTTTTTTGATATCTTTTTACTTTTTACGATCGCTTAATCCACATATTTATTAATAATTTACTTTTTTATTGTAAAAGTAAAATTAATTCTTATTACTTTTATAATTATTATCTTTAAATTCTGAACAATGCTTTTTTCTTTCTATTATAAACAAAAAATATATTCATTCTATTTTTTTTTATTTTGTTATTATTGGATATTTTATCTTTAGATTAAGATATTCGAACATAACGTGATGTTAGAAAAACACTCTTAAATTTAATTTTGTGCATGCATATTGTTTTTCTATTCTAATTTATAACTTTCTAGATATAAAATATAGTTATCAAAACATTCAAATTTTCTTTTAAATTGGATTACGAGAAAGAATAACAAAAAAGAAAAATATTTAATATATAATGATACAATAAATTGTGATATATTTTATTATATTTTTTAACCATTTTTTTACAAACTATTATACTTTTTTTTATAAATTATTTATCCTTAATATTCTTCTGATTTTATTTAAATTTTCATTTAAAATCTATCAATTATTAAATCACCATAAAATTCTTAATATTGACATTTATAATAGTAATATACATATATATGTCTATTATATACATTAAACTAGATTTTCTGATTCTAAAGATCTTCTCATTGATTTTTCTTTATAATATTTAAAACCGAAATTTTTTTTTATGCTAAGATTATTTGTTAATTAAACAATAATATCTAAATTTTTGAGATTTAATTATATGTATATTTATTTCCCATTTATTTCTTTGTTTAAGATTCTCTTGTTAATAAATTATTATTTTTTTAAGTTTTTTATTTTATTTGTCATATATATAGAAATATACTGGTGAAATCGAAATGGTTTTCGTGTTCAGTAATTTAAAATAATCTAATAATAGATTCATCTTTTAAAAAACTGAAATTTTCAATGGAAATATAAATATATTGAAAATACAAACGATATATTTTTCTATTTAGACACCAGATATTAGAGTTTTATGTAAATATTTAAAGTTTAATGCACTTATATAATAATATTGATATATAAATTACGTCTCTGATAGAAAACTATAGTTATTGTTTTATTTTATTCCGCATAAATTGTAATTTTTATTGATTATTTGTGGCTTAATTATCATATTTATACCAATCTTTTGGTTTTTTTCTTTATATAGGCGGTTTTCTACTTTTCTAGTTGCATAGAATAAATCCTTTATGTTAAAATAAACAGCTTTTAAATGAATATTTCATGTTAATAGTCTTTTTTATTATAAATATTTCATGCGGCATGTTATATTATCGATTTTCTATGCTATTTTAAATATAATATGTCTGCAGCGAGATGAGAAAAAACAAGTTTTATGTATTTTTTTGTGCCAAAAAAAAATATCAAATTCATTTTAAACATAATTTTATTACTTTTAGCTGAATTATGTCGCTGATCAGCCGAATAAGTGGTGATAAATATGTCCACTAGCACAGAAAGAAATAATACAATGATAATTTATGACATTATAAATACATTTTCTAAAGTTGAAATATATAAAAATCATCTTTTTGTGGATATATAGCCATAACCAACTTGGTTATATTTATGATTTTTTTGCCTTATAATGAATATTTATATACTCTACTAGACACAGTGAATATTTGTACATATGTTTTGTTATTCAGAAAAGGTGAATTTATTAATTTTTCGATCAATTTTAAGTTTTATGTGTTGCCATATTTTTTTCTGTCTTAAAAAAAACCTAGAACCAAGTCCTGTTTGGCGAAAAAAACAATTTTTACGAGCTGATCATACTTTTATAAGCCAAGGTACACATTCTGAATTTCTCATATTTCTCATTATCTGCGATTTTTTTTAATAATTAATGACATCGCAAAAAAAGGGATTTTTTTTCTTGTAATAAATAAAAGTTTTCATATTTAAATTATCTTTTTAAAACGTAAAATACTTAGAAAATCATATATTTTAATTTTTTCTTGTTTCTGAAACTTTTATGTGGGGATTAAGTCGACTATTTTTTTTCTTTATTTTAGTGGTTTTTTTATGTGATAATAACTATCATATGTACCAAATCGAAATGATATGTTTTGAATTATATATCGATATAGATTATGCTTGATGTATTTTGATATGGGATTTTAGTAGAAAGTTTAAGGATCCTATTATTTTTTTATCTTTTAATGATCAATTACATAAAATATTGAATATATTTTTATATCTTATTAAAATATTCAATTATAAAAAAAGATTTTGATATCATTTAATTGATTTTGATGTTCATTTATAATATATTTTAGGTATGTTTCTTATGTACGAAAATAAAGGTGGATAATGCTAAAATAGGTAATTTTTATGAGTTAAATGTCAAAAAAGCTGTTTTATTTATTAAGTAAATGAATAAAAATGTTTTTTTTTCTTCTTTTTTTTTAATTTTATGTAATTTTTTTTTATATTTCTAATCATCTAAAATACTAACTTTTTCGATTTTTTTTAATACTGAGATAAAATTATTACTGAATAATGGAATTTATGTAACCTATACACACTCTTAGAAAATATATTTCTGTAAACTAGACATGATTTTGAGTTTTAATCTGCTTGCTAAAGTAAAACAAACAACAGATTTAATGATTAAAAATTTGAAGAAATAGATTTTTTATGATTTATTTAGGTGATTTATTTGCTATTTAATACATATAATCGCCTAAATAACCATAAAGAGGTGCTAATTCTGTTAGATAGCTGAATAAAAACCCCTTTTTTGGTATTATTCTACCGCAAATTAACACGTCTAATATTGAATATAACCATAATCATACATTTATAATGAATTATTGGTACTAAAAATACATAAATTGTTAAATAGTTCAGCTAGGATGAAGAAAAAATATCTATTTAGAATACAGTGTTTGTTGAAAAGCATTTCTTTAGAATATAATAATAATATAAATAAGCATTTTTCTGATAATATCTAGGTATATATAGTTTTATTTTCTGTTTTTTTCTTATATCATTTATTATAATGCATTTACCATATAATAAAAAAGTAGTTAGCCTTTTTTTTAAATTTTTCATGTTTAAAAAGTTTATATACATACAGAAATAATATATATATTGCTCTGATATAAAGTGAAAAATGCATAAATACTTGATTTTATTGTAAAAAGTGTATTTTATGGCAAAATATTCGACAATTTATATATGATAATCTATGTTTTATGTTTCTATAAAAATAATAGATTTATATTTTTTAAATTACGATGCAATGAACACAACAATAGAGTCGCCCTTCTAGGGTAGGGGCGACTCTATTATTATATTTATCACTCGTTTATGATATTATTTCTTACCATGTTTTCAATGATCAGTTAATCTAAATCTAAAATCTTTCAGTTTTAGTGAATAAAATATAAAGCCATTGATGTCTTTTACAAATTTAATAGCCTTTTATCACTTTTTTGTAATGAAAAAAACATCAAAATCTGTGCTAGATTACAAAATAAAACATAAATAAGAGATATAATTGCAAGATATAATCACTCTTATATTTTAAGGCTGCTTCAACAGCCAAATATTTTAAAATTATATCCACAAATGTAATAAATACATTTTTCGTAATTTCTTGGTAACATAAAACCTGGATTTTATATAACTTGCATTATTTAAACTGTTGTATTTTGGATATTTTATATATATATGTTAAATAGAAGCAATTGTCTACAAAAGTTAACACAAATAAGTTCTGATGCTTTTTTCTATAGTAAAAGTTTCTATTTATTTGTGATTTTAAATCTATTCGATTGACATAAAAAATCACATATCCGTGTTTGTAAAAAACGATAAAAAATACTATTAGTGGTATGAAACAATATAAAAAAGGTTTTTTATGCAATTCTTCTGGTATAATTTGAAGTTTTTCGTTTTTAAAATCCATAAGCTGTAACAATAAAAACTTATCTTCTGTATCGTAGTGTGAGTTTTATCTTAAAAATACAATGTTTTTTACCCTTTTCTTGATAATCTGTTTTATTTGTTTATAAAATTGCATACTAAGCCTTATGTGAATAAAAAAAGGTTTTTTTTGTTTTTATAGATAATTGATTTCAAATTATATGTTTAACTATTTAAAGATTAATATTTAATTGCATAATAATTTTTTTTCTTATAAATAGGTTTGAATATTACTCGTTAGATTTTTATATCTTTAACTATTTAAAAACGATTATTTTTGTTTGACTATATATACTTTTATAGGTTCTTCTCTGATATTTTTTATAACTGAGTTTATTCATATGCGTTATAGTTTTTTTGCGTCATTTAATTAACATCAAAAAACATTTATTTCCAGAGAAACCTCTTCTATATGAACTATTTTATTATTTTATACTTTATTATATTTGATTTGAATAGCGTAATATAATGTTTTTATATTTATTCTCTAATCGATATAACTATTACATTATGATAAATTTTGTTTCTTTTTCTGTTTTTATATAAATAAAATCAAAAATCGTATGTTATTTTAGATTTTATTTTTATTTGTTGTACTAAATAATATATTTGTTGTTTTTTTTACAATTCGATAAAAACTAGAAAATTTATTATTATATTTTAAACCAATTTTATAGCTATTAGGTTTTCATTTTTTGTAAATGACTTTATATTTTTTTATTTATCTTCCATTTTTTAATAAATCTAATAGTTAGCTTTTCAAATGTGAACATAAATTTTATATTTCTAGATTTGAAAATTCATGGTTTTATCCACATAAATGATGTAAATATTGAATTGCTAAGCATTTACTGTTTCACTAGAATATTAAAGTGTAATTTTTATATTTTTAGAATTATATACAAGAATTATGATATATTCTGAAGATTTATATTTTATAATGATTTTAGACGTGGGTTAAATATAATCGATTTTGAAATTTTTTTTTTGAAATTTTATTTAGATGGATTATGTCTGAAGGTTCAAATTTTACAATGATTATAGACATGGGTTAAATAAATTAATTTGGACTTTTTTTTTATAAAATTTTTTTTTAGCAAGATTCAATCGAAGGTTCAATTATAATAATTATAGACAAGGAAATAAATTAAATATACACTGTAAATTGAATAAGCATTGGATATTATTTATATATCAACATTTGCTGTTTTGTTTTTATGTTTTACGTTTTTCGTTGGATATAATTATTTGCTTACAATAATTCAATTTTGTGTCTTAATGTATTAATAATCTTTAGCTTCTTTAAGATGTTTTATCGTATATGTTAAATATCCTGTTTTGCTTTATTTTACATATAATAAACTTGATTTATGCATTTTGAATTTTACATAAGAATGTATATAAAGGTTTAATATTGTTACTTTATATGAAATTATATTTTATTATTTATATCACTGCTATTACTAGAATTCTTTTATTTATATATTTTTTGTAAAAATTTCGCGATTCTAATAACAAAATTATATATTTACTAGAATTGATAACTAGAAATATATGAATCCTTTTATTTTTTAGTTTTTATAAACCTGTGTTATGTTCTCAACAGTTTTCTTTTGGCCTTTATCTAAACAAAGCTGATCTAAAATGGTCATTGATCAAATTTACCCCTTTTCTAGATAAGAAAATTAAATAATACGATTTTTACCATGATATTTCCGTCTATTTCTCCGAATTTTTGTCATAAAACTGATATTTTATCCATTGAGTTAATAATTATGCGTTTTTTTCTGAAAATGGGGCATATTTTTCAAAAAAAAACAAAGCTCTGTATATCCTTTATCAGATTTTCTATTTTAGTTTATCTTTTTAATCATCGCTATGATAACATTGAAATCTCAAAGTTAATGTCTTTATATTCTTATGCAATTAAGATCATAAATATATAACTAAATTGTAATAATGCCATTATTTATAGGAGATTTATATGTTTTTATCCTTTTCAATGATAATTATACCACCATTTTTATGGTTTTTTGATATCTTTTTACTTTTTACGATCGCTTAATCCACATATTTATTAATAATTTACTTTTTTATTGTAAAAGTAAAATTAATTCTTATTACTTTTATAATTATTATCTTTAAATTCTGAACAATGCTTTTTTCTTTCTATTATAAACAAAAAATATATTCATTCTATTTTTTTTTATTTTGTTATTATTGGATATTTTATCTTTAGATTAAGATATTCGAACATAACGTGATGTTAGAAAAACACTCTTAAATTTAATTATATGCATGCATATTGTTTTTCTATTCTAATTTATAACTTTCTAGATATAAAATATAGTTATCAAAACATTCAAATTTTCTTTTAAATTGGATTACGAGAAAGAATAACAAAAAAGAAAAATATTTAATATATAATGATACAATAAATTGTGATATATTTTATTATATTTTTTAACCATTTTTTTACAAACTATTATACTTTTTTTTATAAATTATTTATCCTTAATATTCTTCTGATTTTATTTAAATTTTCATTTAAAATCTATCAATTATTAAATCACCATAAAATTCTTAATATTGACATTTATAATAGTAATATACATATATATGTCTATTATATACATTAAACTAGATTTTCTGATTCTAAAGATCTTCTCATTGATTTTTCTTTATAATATTTAAAACCGAAATTTTTTTTTATGCTAAGATTATTTGTTAATTAAACAATAATATCTAAATTTTTGAGATTTAATTATATGTATATTTATTTCCCATTTATTTCTTTGTTTAAGATTCTCTTGTTAATAAATTATTATTTTTTTAAGTTTTTTATTTTATTTGTCATATATATAGAAATATACTGGTGAAATCGAAATGGTTTTCGTGTTCAGTAATTTAAAATAATCTAATAATAGATTCATCTTTTAAAAAACTGAAATTTTCAATGGAAATATAAATATATTGAAAATACAAACGATATATTTTTCTATTTAGACACCAGATATTAGAGTTTTATGTAAATATTTAAAGTTTAATGCACTTATATAATAATATTGATATATAAATTACGTCTCTGATAGAAAACTATAGTTATTGTTTTATTTTATTCCGCATAAATTGTAATTTTTATTGATTATTTGTGGCTTAATTATCATATTTATACCAATCTTTTGGTTTTTTTCTTTATATAGGCGGTTTTCTACTTTTCTAGTTGCATAGAATAAATCCTTTATGTTAAAATAAACAGCTTTTAAATGAATATTTCATGTTAATAGTCTTTTTTATTATAAATATTTCATGCGGCATGTTATATTATCGATTTTCTATGCTATTTTAAATATAATATGTCTGCAGCGAGATGAGAAAAAACAAGTTTTATGTATTTTTTTGTGCCAAAAAGACATATCAATCTCATTTTAAACATAATTTTATTACTTTTAGCTGAATTATGTCGCTGATCAGCCGAATAAGTGGTGATAAATATGTCCACTAGCACAGAAAGAAATAATACAATGATAATTTATGACATTATAAATACATTTTCTAAAGTTGAAATATATAAAAATCATCTTTTTGTGGATATATAGCCATAACCAACTTGGTTATATTTATGATTTTTTTGCCTTATAATGAATATTTATATACTCTACTAGACACAGTGAATATTTGTACATATGTTTTGTTATTCAGAAAAGGTGAATTTATTAATTTTTCGGTCAATTCCAAGTTTTATGTGTTGCCATATTTTTTTCTGTCTTAAAAAAAACCTAGAACCAAGTCCTGTTTGGCGAAAAAAACTATTTTAACGAGCTGATCATACTTTTATAAGCCAAGGTACACATTCTGACTTTCTCATATTTCTCATTATCTGCGATTTTTTTTAATAATTAATGACATCGCAAAAAAAGGGATTTTTTTTCTTGTAATAAATAAAAGTTTTCATATTTAAATTATCTTTTTATAACGTAAAATACTTAGAAAATCATATATTTTAATTTTTTCTTGTTTCTGAAACTTTTATGTGGGGATTAAGTCGACTATTTTTTTTCTTTATTTTAGTGGTTTTTTTATGTGATAATAACTATCATATGTACCAAATCGAAAAAATATGTTTTGAATTATATATCGATATAGATTATGCTTGATGTATTTTGATATGGGATTTTAGTAGAAAGTTTAAGGATCCTATTATTTTTTTATCTTTTAATGATCAATTACATAAAATATTGAATATATTTTTATATCTTATTAAAATTTCAATTATAAAACAAGATTTTGATAACATTTAATTGATTTTGATGTTCATTTATAATATATTTTAGGTATGTTTCTTATGTACGAAAATAAAGGTGGATAATGCTAAAATAGGTAATTTTTATGAGTTAAATGTCAAAAAAGCTGTTTTATTTATTAAGTAAATGAATAAAAATGTTTTTTTTTCTTCTTTTTTTTTAATTTTATGTAATTTTTTTTTATATTTCTAATCATCTAAAATACTAACTTTTTCGATTTTTTTTAATACTGAGATAAAATTATTACTGAATAATGGAATTTATGTAACCTATACACACTCATCGATAACACATTTCGGTAAAATAGACATGATTTTGAGTTTAAATCTGCCTGCTAAAGTTTAAAAAAAACCAGTTTTTATGATTTTAAATCTGAAGACTGGTATTTTTGCAAAGTTATTTCTAGATTTATATGCTATTTGATATATATAGTCGCCCAAGCTGCTATAAAAGGACGTAATTCTAAAAGTAGCTAAAAGAAAAAGGATTTTTTTATTGGATCAAACAGGCACAGATTACCTAATATAGATTTCATAAATCATAAATATTACATTTGTCACTTAATACCGTTTAAACAATTAAAAAAGTGTTAAAAAGTTCGGCTAGGATAAAGAAAAAATGTATATTTTAGATATAGTGTTAGTTAAATACTTTGTCTAATGTAAATGATTGAAATGACATGTTTTTCTGTACATCTATAACTTTAAGTAGATTCATTTTCTGTTTTTTGCCATATTAAATTTATTTATGATACATTTACCATATAATAAAAATAGTAACTAGCCATTTTTCTTATTTGTCACGCTTAAAAAGTAAGTTAATATGTAGAAATAATAGAAATTTTTAGGAAATACGCATTGCAAAGTACAAAAATTACATTCCATTGAATAGGTGTATTTATAAACAAAAAAGTATATAATTTATACATGATAATCTATGTTTTATGGTTCTCTTATAAAAATAGATTTATTTTGCATTACAATACAATGAACACAAATATAGAGTCGCCTTTTATGGTAGGGGCGACTCTATTATTATATTTATCACACGTTTATGTTCATTTTTTGCAATCTTTTATGCTGGTTTATATATATTCTCGACTCATGTATAATAATTTTTTCTTCTTATATCTATAAATTTAGTGAATATAATAATTAGGCGTTGAAGTATTGTGCAAACTCAATAGTCTTTTATCACGTATTTGCATCTAAAAAAACATCCAAATCTGTGCTAAATCACAAAATATAACATTTTAAGTAATTTAATTGCAAGATTACTACTTTTTTATTTTCAGATTCTTTAAATTTTATTAATTTTTTATATTTTATCAAAAAAGCATATAATACGTTTTTCGTCTTTTCTTGGCTGCTAAAAATCTGGATTTAATAAACATATTCTATTTAAATTGTGATATATATGAAATTTTTTAATTTTCTTGTTAATAGAATGAAATGCTTTCAAAAGTAAATACGAGTGTGTATCTTATACATCAAAAGCTTATATCAATTCGTATTGTGTAATTCTATTCGATTGATATAAAAAATACATATCTTTGTTTTAAAGAAATATTGAAACAGAAAAAATCTCGTGGTTTTATAAAAAATGTATATAAAGGGTTTTTTTTGCTAAATATCGAAGCTTTTATTTTAAATCCATGAACAATAAAAAATAGTTTATCTATTGTAAGTATTGTAAAAAAACATTTTTTTCCTGTTTATGCCGAACGTATTGTATTTCTTTATAAATTTCTTTCTAAGTCATGTCAGAATAAATAAGTTTTTTTTCGTTGTCAAGAATCATTGTTTTCGATTTACATGTATAACTATTTTAATTATTATATTTAATTGCATAATAGTATCAAACCCTTATTTTTTTTCTTAATAAAAAAGTTTGAATATTACTCGATAGATTTTTTTATTTTTAACTATTTCAATAGGATTTTTGTATGTTTGACTATGTGTGCTTTATAGATTATATCTTATTATTTTAAAAGACTGTGTATATTCGTATGCTTAAATGATTGTTATCTGTCTTTTAAAAAACAAAAAAATCGTAAATAAATTTGTTGAGAAACCTCTTTACATGTTAAATCATATATTTTTATACATTGTATACTGATGAACTGTTTAATATGTCTAAAATGTACATTAAATATCATTTTGATCTATTGTTGGTAAAAGATTGTTTTTACCCATTTCTAATCGATATAACTATTATATTATGATAAATTCTGGGTACTGTTTCTGTTTTTATATAAATAAAATCAAAAATCGAATGTTATTTTAGAATTTATTTCTATGTGTAAATATAAATCATATCTTGGTTTTTTGTACAAATTGATGAAAACTAGAAAATTTATTATTATATTTAAAAACAATTTTATGTGCATTCGGTCCTCTTTTTTTTATAAATGACTTTATATTTATTGAATTATCTTCCATTTTCTAAAAATCTAATAGTTAGCTTTTCACATGTGAACATAAATTTTACATTTCTAGATTTAAAAATTCATGGTTTTATCCACATAAATTAGTGAATTGTCATACATTTACTGTTCCACTAGAATATTATAGTAGAATTTTCATATTTATAGAATTTTATTCAAGAATTATGGTATACTCCGAAGATTTATATTTTATAATTATTTTAGACGTAGGTTGAATAAAATGTACATTGTAAATATTAAACTCTTTATATTATTTATTTGATATTATAAATCAAGATTTACAGTTTTATTTTTATGTTTACGTTTTTCATTCGAAATAAAAGATTTTGAGATATTTATTTGCTAACTATTTATTCAAGCATGAAATTTATATTTTAATAATATTTAGCTTCTATAAGACGTTTAATCAGTACAAATAATACATTTTTGCTCTATTTTATAGAAAATAATCTTGATTTGTTCTTTTTTTAATAAAGTTCACATATTGTTTCTTTATATGATATTATTAATAAATCTCCTTATGCTAGAGTAGGTTTTATTTATATATTTTCTCTAAAAGCTGCGATTCTTATAACAAAATTATATTATCTGTAATTTAAACTAATTAACATATATATCGTTATATTTTTTGGTTTTTAAAATCCTGTTGGATATTCTTCAACCGGTTTCAATGTAAAATAAAAGTAAAACTGCTGATCATAAATGATTATCGTACATTTTTTATACTTTTTCTAGATCAAGGATAAATATAGTTCAGTTTTTACCATGATTTTTCTCTACATTTCACTAGATTTTATTTATTTCTTTAGTTTTTAAATATCGCGTTATTTTTATTAAAATTTGGAATATATTCTAAAAATGATCACAGCACTATATATCTCCGTCATGTTTTTTATTTGAGTGTATCCCATATGATCTATATGATGGATTAGTAAATCTACAAGTTGTTAACTTTATCCTTGAATACAAATACTATATTCTTATGCGATTTAGATCAGTAAAATACAATTTCAGAGTAACTATGTCGCTATTTTCGTTGTTTTTTATTGGTTTTTATGGTAACTATTCCATCATTTGAATGTTTTTTTTATCTATTATATACTTTTTACGTGCTCTTATCTATAATTTTATGAATATCTTGACATTTTTATTTGTTCTTTTTGCTGTAAAAGTATAATTAATTCTTGTTGCCTTCTTTTTTATATTTTGTATTATAAATTTTGCACATTATATGTTCATTTCTGTACAAATGTAATTTTTTGCGCCTTTTTGGATATTTTTTGTTATTAAATAATATATTATCTTTTTATTGAGATATTCGAGTATTATGCGATTCATTAAATCTGTTTTGACATAAAAAAAGCCAGAATTTTGTTTCGTAATGCAAATTTATCTTCTGTCTATATATAAAATCAAATAATTGTATATTTTCATCAAATTAGTTTACTCGAAGTATGGCAAAAAAAATGTTACTTTTTAATCGATAATAAGACAAAAATTTTGTATTTTATTGATATATTATGGTTTACAATTTTTAAATGAAACTAATCTTCTGATTTTATTTATAGATGTTTTAGTAGATAATAATCTTATTATTTTATTTAGATTTTTATTTAAAATATCAATTAATGAATCTCCAAAAAAATCTTTAGATTGGCATAATTATCAAAAATAGATTACATGTCTATAATATACATTAAACTGGATTTTCTAACTTTAAAAAACTTCTCATTGATTGTTCTTTATAATCTTTTGCACCATAAATATTTTTATACAATTAGAGTATTAATTTATAAATTGATAATAAAAATATATTCGAGAGTTAAATTATGAAAATTTCTGTCTTTTTTTCATCTTATTTTAAGATTACTTTGTGAAGAAATTATTATTTTTTTGTGAATTTTTTTTTTCATATATAGAAATATACTGGTAAATCGATAAAGTTTGAATGTTTATACATTTATAACAAAAAATTGACAAGTTTAATAAAAGAGATACAAAAATGTATAAAAACTTAGAAATGTTTGAAAAAACAAAAGACATTATCTTCTATTTTCATAATCTTTTTTTTAATTATTATAAATAATTTTAGTTTTAGGAACTACTATAGTATTATTTCTATTAGTATTAGTTCTTTTTTAATATAATTATGTCGTTTTTTTCTATTTAGAATATCGTAATCCGTAATTTTATTGATTTTTATTCTCACATTTTATGAAGCTTTTTTTGTTTTATTATCATTTATATATAAAAATTTTTCTTCTTTTGGGTTATGTATATATTATGTTTGTTTAAATCACCAGCTTATTCTGTGATAAATTTATGATAATAGTAGATTTTTTTTATAAATATTTCATTTGTTATGTTATATAATTAATTTTTATGCTCTATTGAAGCAACAAATGTCTGTGATGGAAGATAAAATTATGTTTCGGATATCTTTCGTGCACAGAAACGTCGTCAATGTCCTTTTTACGTTTATTTATATACTTTTAGCTGGATTGAGTCACCTGAAAAGCCGAATAAGGACAGTTGAATATGTCCGCTAGCATAGAAAAACTACGACAATTTTAATATCTAAATGATTAATACAATATTTGACGTTTTTAATAAAGAAAAATATATCCTTTTAGGATATATCTAGCCATGGAATGCGTTATATTGTGTTTTTTTTTGCATTATAACAGATATTTTGTGTACTCTCTTAGCCATAGCGAATATCTGTAAATATGTTTTGATTTGTTTAATTATTCAAAAAAGGTGAAATTATTGATTTTTCGGTCAATTTCAAGTTTTATGTCTTGCCATATCTATTTCTGTTTCGAAAAAAAAACCTAAGACCAAGCCAAGTTTGTTTAAAAAAGTAATTTTTTATGTTTCTCATAATATTGTAAGTCAAGAATATTATGCAACAACCTCACATCTTACACATTTTCTGTGATTTTTTTCAATTTTATGAACATCGCAAAAAAGGGGATTTTTTATCTTAGAATAGAAAACTATTTTATATGAAAACAATCTTTTTTAACTGCTAAATACAGAAAAAAACATAGATATTGTCCTTTTCTTGTTTCAGAAACTTTTATGTGTGGATTTAGGCTACTATTTTTTTCTTCTTTTTAGTGGCTTTTCTATGTATAATTATCTTTCATACAATAAAAAAAATATGAAAATGATTTGACAAACGATGACATACACATTTATTTTATTTTATTTACATTCGAGAATTCAGTAAAAAGCTTGGGATCCTATTATTTTTTTCCTTTTTGCGAAATCAATTATATATTATATTTAAATAATTTAAACATCTTATATAAACAGTAGTCATTTATAAAGTTCATTTTTACATTTCATTGACTTTGATATTATTTTATAATATATTTTAGGCATGTTTCTTATATGCGAAAATTAAAGATGTATAATGCTAAAATCGATAATTTTTATGTGTTAAATGTCGTTGAAAGCTTGATAATTTATAAAGTAAATGAACTTTCTTGTTTTTTTTCTTTTTTTTTTTATTATTTTTAATTTTTTTAAGATATTAATAGCTTTTTTGATAATTCTTGGTTGTCGAATTTTGCAATTTGAAATAAAAACAAGAACAATATAATGGCCATAAGTCGAGAAGCGATACATATGTGCACATAAGAAACAAAGTATCTCTAGTCTCTATTAAATAAACTATTGATTTTCGTATTTATAATATTACACCTCTCATTTTAGCACTTTTATATTCTTCTTTCAGTTTTATATACCCATCTTAATTATTTATCCTTGAACTAAACCTTTATCCTACCCATTCAGATTTTTTTTATGCTCTTTTTATTTAATAATGCTCAAATCAATTTTTCAAATACGTTGATATATTCACATGTCTAAATATAAACGATCCGTTTTTACAAATACCAAATATTTAGAAATCGCAAGATGTTTTTTTGACAATTATAATCATCCATGTAAACAGAATAAATAATTATATAGCTAAAGAAATAATACCATTCAAAAGCGGATATATTTTTAAGAAAACACAGATTTTGACTTATATTACAACAAGCGAAGCATGTTTTATGTATATATTAGCGTACGAGATGGAAGGAAAGCGAATACGCTATTATATAGTTTGCCCCTGATATAAAGATAACAAATTACTAGTGATTGTCTATATAAAATCACAAATGAATTTATTTATGTGGAAAAATGATTTCATTATACAATTAAACCATAGAATACTATTCAAACCCTTGGTTTTGTATTATTATAGATGTTTGGTACGTAACTTTTGCATTTTAAAATTTCTAAATTATGTAAATTAACTAATGACATTGTAAAATTAGTTTTTTAATTTTTTAAAAAGACCCTTTTTTCGTAAAGGTGATTTTAATAAATTAATATTATGAACAATAAAATAAAATCACAGAAATTATATTGCCGAATTATTGAAATTTTATCCAAAGGGCATATTAAAGCAGTGAATAAATACTTAATCAAGCATGTCTATTGAATGATAGTGATCAGTGTGTAAAAAATGATATTAATTTTATGGTTTCATTAAATGAAATTATAAATTTGTTGATTTTACGCTGCTTTCATGTGATATATATTTAGTTTAAGAAATTGATGATGAGAAAATTTATACATAAAGCAATGATATTTTGTGGGTCTTTTTGAAGAAAAATCTATTATTATCGTGTTTACTTTATAAGGTGTTTAGCTTGTTATATTAATCTTAAATATTTTTTTTTCATGTTATATTAAGGTGTTCTGATGCAAAAATCAATGGAATATTTGAATCGCTTTATGATTAGCATTCACTAGAGTTTTTTATCATATCATATTTTTAGTAATAGTGTTATTAAAGTATATTCTATTTTTGTTACTTATATGTAATATTATTTTTTTCTTCTATATTATTATTCATTTGCTATTTAAGAATTAGCATATCATAAAAAAATATTAATTGATTTCATAAGCTACAAGTTATAATAAACAAAAATTAAATTTATTATAGCCATAACGTGTTTTTTATTTGCTATATTTCATAGTAATGATAAATAAATCATTAAAATATTTCTCTTTTTATTTTTAAAGTAATATTGTGTAATAAATCATCAATATAAATATGGATTTTTATTATCTAATTTTGTGGTACTTTTACTTTAAATATAGTTAAAATATTCTTATTGGTATGAATCCTCTCCAATATGTATTATATTATTATATACTTAAACTTATATTTTTCTGCTGATTAATATAGATATTTATTGAAATACATTGGAAGGGGGCTAATCTTTTCATAATATAAAATTTATTTTAATTCAATAAGTTAATGCTCCTCAAAATCTTTTTATTTATCAATAATTTAGAAGCCCATGAATTTATATTTATGACACGAGATCGAGAAACATTTGACAAGATAAGAATTAAATGACCCATTACCTATTTAGATGCACATGAACAGTGATTCTGCCCCTGCGTAAGTATGATTTGATATTTTGTGTGGAACAAGAATGTGATGCGAGTCCTCATGACAGGAAAAAAAGAAGGAGGTTCAGTATAAAAGAAGAAATTGTAGGTGGATAAATAGATAAAAGAACAATTGGTCGCAGTTATGGACCATTTTGGTGAATTTTGGATGTTAATTGGGCCGAAGGCTATGTCCAAATCTTGACTGAAAATGATACTAAAATTGACGGATAGTTTAATAAATTGTCGATTTTTTGTTAATCTTGGTTATTTTATGCATAATATCTGTTTTATAAGAAATAATTGTGCAATCTCTTGTTTTTTTTTATGTTTAATTTATTGGTAAAATCCCCTTACTGCATCTAGTTCACAGTTTTTTGATGTAGTTTTATCTCCCAGAATATCTGTACAATACTAGCGCAAGTATATAATAGTATATTGTTTTTCCTTCATTTTATATTGTTTTTTAGAATATTCATCTATTTAAACCACAGAATCATTTATTAATAATTCCTTATCGATTCTATTTTTGTACTCTGGCAATAAAATATGTAAATTGAATTTACTATGTAATATAATGCACAAGTAATTACATATTTAGACGTAAGGAATGCATAATTTTTGGTTTAATGTTTTTATAAAAAGAGTTGAGGAAATTCTAAGCACATTTTATAATAAAAGATCAGATTGAATGATTCACAAACTTACCATCATACACTCTAGAAAATCGAATACAGAAAAGGATGGATATAACTTACAGAATCTACAATAAGCATCGCACATAAAAAAAACATTATTTTTAAAAGATATAATTTATATCTTTTTTGATTTTACATTACTTTATCGTAATTAATAAATTTTTATTTTAATTACTTATCTAAAAAAGAAAAACTCATTCGGTTTGATAATATTGTAAGGTTTAATCACTTTTGAACCATATATCTCAATTAAAAATACTTTAGAATACACTAAATATAGCAGTTCTGCTAATTTACACTAAACTTGATAATAACTATATTATTCTATACATTTAATAACATTTTAAGGCAAAATTCAACTTTAGCATTGATTTTGAGATGATAAAATTTATATTTTAATTGTCTAATACATATATGACAAAAAATACATATTAGGACAAATATATAATACTTTATCATTTCTAGCATACAGAAAAAGCACGTTTTGATGCATTAAAATTGGTCCATGAAAATTGTTACAGTTTTATAAACTAACCTAAAAAATTTCACAAAATATGGTCTTTTTTTATGATTTCTAAGTATTTATTCTTATTTTTTATCTATTCGAATCTGTTTGCACTAAAATATCTGCACAATTAAGTTTCTTTTTTGTTTCACAGCATATTCAAACCTTAATTTTAAATATTTTTTTATAAATCTTTCACTTTGATTTTATTCCTTATATAAAGCTACATTATTTGCAATTAAAGGTTAATACTTTTTATTATATAATTTTCTTTTTATTCCCTAAATTTTCTTTTTTTCTTGGTTCTCATCTCTTCTGGTTTACTCTACTGTAAATTAATTGTTTGATGCAATTATATACTTTGTTTTTTGTAATATCTGAGTATCCAAAGCAAATGAAAAACCCACATGTTATCAAGGGCCAAAATCAATTTAAATCGAGAAAACTAGTCTATTGAACAATATTGTTAGTGTATTATTCCAAATTCTTATTTTTTTTATAATTATTATTAACATATTTTTTTAAAGAAGATAAAAAGTAGCTTTAAATTTTTTTTTAATTTTAATCAAAAAAGAAAAGATGAAATATAGATGATCATCAGTCTTGTTTGGTATAAATAATGCGACATATTTTGTTCGTCAACTTTTACTTCAAAATAATAGACCTACGTAGTCTGCAATAAATGATGTACATTTTTTATACAAAGCTGATACATTCCACACCCAATCAATAAAAATTTGCATTTAATAACATCACTCTCCTTACCAAAATTGCGTTTTTCAAAAAATAATATTTGTTAATTTGAAGTAACATATATTAAAGCAATTTATTCTCATTTTTAAATGTTTATTACTCTATTGTCATAGAAATCTTCTTTTAAAATTCAAACTTTACAGTATTTCTAATATTGCCTTCAGCATTCAATCACCACAATTTTATTTTCATCTTTAAAATAATATTCTAATAAGCATCATTCAATATATATCGTGATCATTCAACATTATTCATCATTTTTTTATAGCAACTCTGTATTTATAATTTTATACACATGTGAATAAACATAATCAATCAATTTACTGATTGGAATGTTTATTTAAAATAATTTGATTGCATCAGCAACATTCTATTTAAAATCAACACTTATTAAAATATATTTTATATTCAAAAAATGTATCTTTATATATATTCAAACACCGAAAACTTAAATTAATGCATCTAGTTTCTTATTTCATTGCGACACTGTGGTTTTTACCATTGATATCATTTATGGACGAATATTTCAATTATATAATCTATTATTAACCATAAAAGTGTAAATCCAATATTCCATCGTATGATGATTTAACATTTAATTTTATACTCCTTATGTATCAACAATATGTATAATAATCTTAACTTTGTTCTTGTGGAAATTATTGAGAAATTAAAAATTGAATGCCACATTTAGATCGTGATTTGTTATAAGAATATCCTTATTTTAACCATATTCGACATATAAAAAGATCTATCGAACAATAAATAATTTATTTATTAAATATAAAAGTTCATACAATATCAATTTATTCACACCAAAAAATGACCGCAATATGGTCCTAAAATCAAATCCTGTGATCGAATATATATTTCGACTGAATTCATTTACTTTGATCAGTTTTTTTTCACAAGGCCATTCTATCATTTTAATATAAGCTCTATACATGCACAAGCTCATGAAATCGTTCAATCTAATAGATCCATCACATTTTTATATTCTTGTTTTTTTAAACCTTCACGAGATTATCCTCGAAATTACAGCTACAGAATCCATCCAACAACTATTATTAACAAATATGAAGCTCTTTAAAAAAATATGTAGTTCTAAAACCTTCGCATTATAGATTCACCACTGTTTTAAAATCTAATCATTCAAACTTCACATTCTTTAAAATCCATAATTCGATATTATTATTAGAAATTATTAGTTTCGAGACATATCCGCGGTCATAAAAGCTATCATTAACATTCTACAATTTGTGTGAAATGACACTATCTTACATACAATTTATATATATTCAGACGTCAGTTTCTTCTTTCATTATTCACAAATTAGATGGAGCCCAGATTTACAATATTTCATCCTATTCTTACTATTATATATTTTCTCCTTCTAAAAGCTCTTCTGGTATTTAAATACTAAAAGATAGTAATTTCTAGCATATCATTATTCTATATATAAATTTATTCTTTTCATCGATACTTATTATTCCTCCGCTTTAAATATAAAGACCATGCCATTAATGGGTAAAATAAAATTGAATTTTCGAAATTTCATTCCACATACCAAATAGTCACAATAAAAAATTCTTTTGTAAAAAGAAAATGCTCTATTCTAATAAGTAAAAATACCAAAAATATCTTTATCGATTTATTTATAAAATTACTTGATCGAAACAAATCTTCTTTGCAGGTCAGTCACATATCCAACCAGTTTAACTAATCAATCATTTCTATTATATTTCTTGATAAATCTTATACAAAATTTATGGGATTAAAAAAATCATTCTAGCTTAGATATCATTTTCTTTATGATCTGAAAATTAATGCTGGATCTAGATAACATAAAAAATACAAATTTAAAGTAATTTAATTATACTGTCGCAATATTTAAGTTTTTTATGTAAATTTCTATATATAATCAATTATGTACTAATTGGAAAGTTCTTACATTATATACTATATTTTCGGATCCAATAGAAATATGAGATAGAAATATACTGGGTTATATTATATGATTGTATGTTTTTAATAAAATTCATAAATATACATTATATTGGATTGAAATAAAATATTTATAATTTCATATATTTTACGAGGGATAATAGAAATTAATAACAGCTACTGGATTTATAGAAGCCCTTTGTGTAAAAATCAACAAACCAGGTTGCTATAAATAAAATGTATGTGCTAATTTACAAATTTTCACTGTTTTTTGGATAAATTTGAATTGTAAAACTCTTCTGCATAAAGCAGTAACAAAAAAAAAACATTGTTATAAGTATTTTAAGAGTCTACGCATACGCGAAAATAACAATATAACACAGAGTCATAACTTTATTGAAAAGTTTGCTATTATAAAATTACAATGCTGTATACTTGATTTCGTTTATAGAAATATACATAAATACAGGGATTTATATAGCCTCTAGCGAAAATACAATTAACTAAAATGTCGCATTATAGAATTGATAGTCTTAAAACAAAACAGTTTCTGACTGAATACACAAATACAGCAAAAAACACAAAAAAAAAGACATTTCTTTTATCTAAAAATAGATTTCTAGAATTTTAAAAGACCAAGATTTTGGTTTATATTGCATATAAATTCTGATTAGGATTATTCTTTCTTTAATGATAGTTTCTAATCCTTATCAATTGTAATTTTTGTAAAAAGATTGTGCTTTTTTATCTCAAATCAACGATTAAATATTCCAGGTCTAGATTTTGAATTAATAATTCAATAAATAGGTATGACAAATATGTTATCTTGTTTAAGAGTTTTAATAACATGATAGCGATAATTACAAATATAAATATGTGATAACAGAATCTAAATTGTGGATGTTATTTGAAAATTTGTAAAATTTAATTATATGGTTTGTCTTCTATTTGGTTTCAGCAATTATAAATAAAAATATTCACTGTCAATAAATTGGAATCTTTGTTTTAATTTATATCAATTTGAAAAGAAAACTTGTTATATATCTTAATGTTCGTTACATTCATGAAGTAATTTATGTGCCTTATTCGTTAATGTTGTAATTTGTATTTTTGTTTTCGCTAACTTACTTGATTTTCTTTGCGCACAGATAATTACTAACATTAACACATAAATCTATCGTAATTCTTCTTCAATACCTCTACTTCTTATGTAACTAATTGTTAATTTTTTAAACCCCAAGATATCCATAAACACCTCGAACTTATTCTTGAACATATGCCATACTGGTATAATTTATATTGCTGTATCACCTCTCTGTTAAGTCTAAAATATGGATATTTTTTATTTGCACTTGAATACTAATGATGCTGATATGCTAAAGGATCATACTTAGACAATTTTTCGCCCACAACTTTGTTTATATCGTCATTTAGTCACAGTAAAAGTGAATGATTTCTTCTCCTTTATGAATTCGAATATATTAGGTCTGCATGTAGTGTTTATATAAATTTGGATTTTACCTTCTTCTCAGCGAATTCACATTTATCCTTTTCTATAATATACTGTGTGTCTACGGATTATCTCAGTTTCTTATAACAGAGTTTCTTCTTTATAGTGTAGAAATTATATTATCAAATTATTATCATCGAATAATACTATTTTGACTTATAAAGTGCTTTATTTTGCTTATCAGAAGTTAGAATTAATTTTTTCTGTATTCAACAATTTGAAAGTAACAAGAGTTTCTATTAAAGATTTTAACTCATTTATGCAACATTTAAAATCTTAAGATGTCAGATTATACGCAAAATCTTGTAATTCAGGATTTATTTTACTTATTTTATATGGTCTTTCTAAATAACTTTATATAAACCAAAGCTTAAGTTTCCTTGCACATAACTTTCACAGCCCATTTTTAAATATACCGAGTCTAGTAAAACTTTTCACCTTAAAATTCTCAGAGCTAAATACTCGGTTATCGATTCGGGTCTGAAAAACTGCTTATTACACAAGCCTAGACTATTTTTTCTGAATAATTTACACTAAAAGTGTTCTTTTCTGTTCTAGTGTCTTTATTAGTATACATTATGCTGTATAATTGTATTCCTTTACTTGATTGCTATCATGTAAATAAAACGTCTCTAACTATATTTCTCTTTGTTTTGGTCACATTTTGTATCCTTTTTAAATGTTAACCCTCTTTAAAATATATTTATTGCAATTTTATATCAATAAATGCATAAAACAATGTTGAGAATCCTTATATTTTTAGTAAATTATATAAATTTTATACAATTATTTAATATTTTATTTTTTATGGTTCTTTGAATCTTATGAACTGTTGTAGAAGATAGTTTTATTATAGAAAATTCAAATACATAATTAAATAATTTGTCTATATCACATCAATTTAGCATTTTTTATTAATATTATTTATTGATAATATGCAAAAAAAATTCATTCATTTATTTATTTCCAAAAAATGAAATAAGTGCAATACAATTTAAAGTGATACTGTATGTTCCCTTATGTGTCTTTTTATTTAAAAATGATTTTTAGACTTCTATAATTTATTAATTACAAATTATTAATTTAAAATATTGTGAATTCTCGACACGAGTTTAAAAAAGGTAAAAAAAAGAATATGATATCTCTGCAACAAGCGAATCCTGCACGAAGCTATTGTTCTAAGTATACCACATACAAATAGCTCGAAATAGTCTTATATAAATTGGTGAGAGATTGAGATACTATTTACAGGATTAAATCAAATAATATGTTGACTTTAAAAAGTGGTTCCTTGTGCTAAACAGTACAATAAATTTTTAATTAAATTAAGGGAGTGAGCTATGTCTTAATTTTATACTAAATTTATATTTTTTAATAATGGATTCTCCTCTATAAAAATTTGAAAAATTTTTATGGAACTACTCTAAATTTTGTCTACTATTTAATATATAATAATATAATTTGCAATTTCTTTTTTAAATATTCTAAAAAAAATCTTTTCTCGCATATAAAAATATATTACATTCTGCCAAATATATTTTATTATGCTAAATCTTTTAGAAAATATATTAAATACAAATATCGATAAAAAGATAGTATTTCTAAACAATAATTTTACCTACGGCAACATGGTATTTACTGTTATTCTAATCGAAAAAAATGTGTATTTCAGTTGGAACTATTGAGTTTTGTTTAACAATAAATTTTATGTAATTAAAAACAAATTTCTTTTAGTTTACGTATTATCTGTGCACGTGTATTATAAAAAATATATTTTATCTATCTTTTAATTCGAAAAAATATTGTTATTTTCTGGAATTAGAAGAACATTTGATAAATAAACATATCTTTTTACATCATTATGAATTATATTTATAACGAAAAATGTATTTATCGTATTTTTTTATGATATATCTTCTTTCTTTTGGTTTTTATTTTTTATAACTTATCATTTTCTTGGTGTGTTGTCTAAAATTTTATCTTAATTATACAATCTTTTTTCTTTAGTTACGATAGTTGGCTTTTCATATTTTCACCGAAATATCAATTCGCCTTCTTCACGATTCTTACTATTAATTAAATAATTATATAATATGATTGTCCATTTCCACCTCTGGTTTTAATTTTTTTTCTTTATTCAAAGCAAATAAAGCCAATTGCTAAATAATAATGCTCATTGTAACAAAATAAACTTAAAAATATATTGTAATAATATAAACACAAGCAAAGAAGTTTAACGCCATATATTCTGCTCTACATAGTATCAATTACCTAGACAACGAAATAGACACAAACACACTTAAAAACCTGTATATTCCAACTAAGATTAATGCAAAAATATGATCATATATGTATCAAAATACAAATATTGAAAATTTATTTGTGTCTAACTTTCAAACTATACTTATAATGCCGTTGAACTCGAAAAAAATTTTACAGAATAAATATTTTATGCAAATCATCAAATATAAACTTCAATCTTATAGAATATACAGGTTTTTATATATACATTGAATATTCTCAACTTTCTGGTAAAAGGCAACAAATGAATTATCGCTGTTTATTAGCATTCAATTTCAATATTTTTCTATGATTTACATAAGCATCATTTTTTTAGTACAAACTACAACTCTAACATAAATACGATAATCTAAAGAAACTTTAGCTATTGACTGTAATAATACGCTTAAAAATCATGATCTATAAACATCTTAAATCTTCATTCTCTTAGACATCATGTATTTTAGAAACCTTCGACCCATATAACCACGTTATTATGACAACTATTTTTTATGAAAATCATCCATATAACAAATATACTCAACTCAGTCAGGATCATCAATTATTTGTCATCCCAATTTAATAATGTGCGCATTCTGTTCTTAGATCGAGTGTGCCTCTCATTCTAAATCTCGTCAATTTAGGACCTTTATTATAATTTTCATCTATTTATTCTTATGGGCATCATTGATCAACGAAAAATCATGCAATAAAATTCAGCACTCATTAAAACTGCATTCTGTATCAAAAATTGCCCTATTATATCATGTCTCAATTTAACCATCGTAACTCTGTTTTTCTTGACATCATGATTTTTTAAAAACCATCTATCAATGCTCTTTCGTCACAACAACTACATTTTTTCAAAGTCATTCAAGCTTAACATCAATCTCCCGTATTTTATCCAAAATTCAACCCATAAAACAACATACCTTACTCAATTTTTGATTACAATAATTAGCATAACATGTATCTTCATTCTCTTTACTTCATTATTTTCTAAAACTACCTTCAGTATCACACACAATAATGCTATATCTTCCACATATTTGCTTTACGATATTTTATTTATAATTTTCAAGCTTTAACGCACTTCGTTAATCTAAAAATAATCGTATTCGATCATTCTTAAAATCATCCATACATATTATATTCTATCTACAGCGCATTCCTCTTAACTTCATGTGCGGACTTCTTAAACATTTTTATCCATAGATATTTCTTATTATCATCTAAATCAGATTTTGAGCCATTTTTTTCATCTGTCCTTTCAAGATTATCAATCACCACAAACATCACACATTATTACAAATTATGTATATTCACATCTAAATTATTCACAAAATCAAACATCATAACTTGACATAAATAAATATTATTCATAATACATGCAATATTCCTAACACCTCTTCATATATCATCGAATTATTATTAAAATTTTATTTATCCTCGTGATCTAATATATATTCATTGATAAAATAATATATTATTAAAATCACTTTTCTTTTAAACTTTACTGATTAGATTCTCCTTGCTTCAAAAAAAATGCTTATTATAATATTTTTAAGCTCAACATTCACTATTATTGATCTTTTGATGAACTGTCGCAAAAATTGATTCTATTCAAATTCATTATCTTATGTTGTATTCAACATAACTTTGTTTATTAAAACTGTTCATTTCAACAAGCCGGAATTAATCATCATTATCAGAAGCTGTTTATATTCAACACAGAATTTCGCAGATATACACTTTTTTGGACTTATCTTGTTGATATCTCACGCTATCCAAATTATTTATCCAAAAAAAATCATATTATTTACAAAATATCTTAAAAACTCCAATATATAACATATTAATCTTTAAATTTTATTCATCTAATATACCTACTATCGTAAAACCGAAAATACATTACATAACATCATCTCTGATCTTAAATCACAATCTTCTTCTATAATTCCTTCATCCGTAAAACCTCACCATTCAACATCGAGCAACCCTCTTAACTTCATACGTCATCCTTTATCAACATAAATTTTTTTGGACCATACATCCATATCTATAACTTTCTTCACGATCTTATCAACTTCTTCGCAAGTACTTTTATCCATATTAATCACGTCCTTCTCGATTTTAATTATATTTTAGCTTAGCAAAACCTTAATGATATTCACTGCCATCCATATTGACTTTTATATCAAAGAACACATTTTATTTTCATAAGAGAAGATATATGAATTCCCGATCTCATATTACCCATGAAAAAACCAAGCCTGATCACTTCTTAGACATGAACCTTGTGCTCATAAGTTCTTAATATTTCATGAAATAGTCACACTTTGAACTAAGCATTATTCAAAATTAGAATATTTTTTTAAACTATAAGGATGAAAAAATATTAAACAAAACTTCGATACTAGTTTAAAAAAATATCGAAAATTAATACACTGTCTAAATATAAAAAAAATAAGATCCAGAAAAAAATTTATTTCATGTATAATGTGTTAGTCTATAAAATATTTTTTTTACAACTTATGAAGATGATCATGCTTCAAATAATTATTCATACGGGGTCTAAACGAAAAATAGTAAAAATTACACTAATTGTAATTATACTCGCCATATATTGAAAAATTTTGGCAAACATTTCATATAAATGTATGAATTCTATTCTTTATATTTTATAAAGGGTCACTTCAAAATATATTCAGTATGAACATTTATAGCAGTTTAAATGTAAAAGAAGAAAGCTTAACATAGATAATTAGAGCTGAGATTAATTGATAAGAAAAAGCTCTTAAAAACTCAATAATATTAGAAAAGCCATAAAATTATGGTTTAAATATACATATGATAAATTCAGGTATTTTAAAATATCTAGAATCAAATAAAATAACATTAATCTATCAATATATGTGGAAGCATATAAAAATGTTTATTATTATTTCTAATTTACTAAAAATGCGAAACACAGAAAATTAACATATGACAAAACTAACCGGCATTTAAACACCATTATCTATATTTTTATGGGACTTCATGATTGTTTTGTCTAGAATTAATAGAAAAATTAAAGTATTTGAAAATGTTTATCGCGAGGAAAGGAAGATACTTAATGCATAAATTGTATATTGAAAATTTAAAATTGCATTTTTTGGGATTAAATATATATTATAAACACAGATTTAAATTATTAAAAGAATTTGCTAAGAAAGTAATATAAACTTTAAAAACTAATATACAAATCTATTAATACATAGATTTTTTATTAGTAAGTCTACACTCTTAATATTTTTGGCATAATTATACAGCATAATTATTGGTTGGAAAAGAATTATTTATGCATTTTTGACGCATTAAATCAGAAATCGCAATTCATGTGGATTATTACATGAATTTTTCGGTTTAAAAACGTTCATTACAATGCGAAAATATAGTAGGTACCATTAAGCATTATATAGTACAAAAATATAAATTTAAAGCAAAAAAAAACTGCTAGTAACTATGAAAGAAATTATTTTTTTCCATGAATTACAATGACTAATAATTTATCGCTGCCGTATAATTGTTTCTAAGTATATTTTTATTAAAAAATATGATCAACACTTTTATTAGAATCTCTTAGCCTTAACAAAATATCAATATCAGATTTGCATGTTTTTACATTCTTATAGACATAGACGTTTCTTACACTAAATTATATATTTTTTTATAGAAGTAATAAATAAGCTAAAAAATATAGGTTTTAACCAAGTTTTATGCATATTCTTGCAAATATTTATCTTTTTAAAGTCTTGCTGATAATATATTATCATATTGAACCTATAATACAAAATTCACACTAATTTAAACAATTTTTCAAATTACATATTTCCCGGATAAATTTACTTTTATGTAATCATATTGATTTATATTTTATAAATTCCAATATACCTTTTTAGAATCTATCAATTAACATATGTGAATCTTAAAAACTTATAACAATAACCATGCTTTTGATCTGAATTAAATTATATGCGGCATATTTAGCTTTTAATTTGTCTGATTATATAAATGAATTTCTTTTTTTTAGACTAATATTGTGTATATTTTTTGCATAAGTTATAAAATTCATAAATTTATACATCGAATATAAACAGCTAAATATGAATTTTACATTTAAAATATTTTAATAGCTATACAAATGAATAATTAGATGCAATTTTCAACATTTTAATTCTTATAATATAATTTTAGGTTGTTTAGTATTTAAAGTAATGAGTATACGAGTATTTTTATATTTTACAAAGATTGTTATAAAATTATAATTATATATACTTATAAACATTTTATTCTGAAGAATTATTTTTTTGTTTCACTAGATATGACCCACATATATTTTAAAAAAAGATAAACTTCTATGTGCAATATTCACGGCGAAATTAGGCGAGACAACTTGTAAATATCGTGGTTTAATATAATTATACAATGTTTTTTTTTGTAAAATGTTTAATTATAATGAAATGAATGCTGAAATTTGAAGATTTTTTTTTGAAACATAACTAAACAATCTAAAAAGACACATGATAAATGATGGTAGTTTTTATAAATTAACATTGTTTTTTTATGTATATACATATTTATGTGGCTAATTTTCTATTTTCTAATCTTTATACTATTTTTTGAATAAAATTACTCCTTTCATTGAGCGCTACAACATCGCTTAAAAAAAACAAAACCGTATATTTTGCAGTTTTATTAGTTTGTATTCACATAATTTAGCAACTGTGTTTCTTTTATATATCTGCTGCGTGTATAGCGTGTGTTTTTATCTAATAAACAATATCAATTGTACTTGATTGCTTTTTATTAAACTATATTTGAATAAATTATGATTTAATTATATAGATTGTTTTTATTATATTCTGTGCATCTTGGAATATACTGTTACTTCTAGCATAGCTGCTTCATATTTTATCTCCATTACGAGATCTATTGTCTACGATACCATCCTCTATTACATAAAAAAAGAAAATTAGTAAATCATCGAAAATGATGTTACAATCTCTTCACATATTATACATATATAAGTTTGCTATATAAATATATTATTTACATAAAAATATTTTTAAGCAATATTGTATAAAAATATTTTGGCTTATTTTTGCAATAGATTTGCCGTATTGGTAAAACATAAAATAATTGAATTCTACTTTATATAATTCCTATACAATTCGTTATAAAAGAACATAATCATTTGAAAATATGCATAATTAAATTCGTTGGCGATAGAAATTTTGGAAAACTAATATAGTCATTCATTATTTTATATATAAAACTTACATTTTTATATGTCTATAACTTAATAGTATAAAATTTATATATAAACACAGAAACTGAGTAATTAAAGTTTTATTGTATCAGTTTAACTTGCAAACAACAGTTTAAGTCATTTTATTTAAATCAAAAACAACAAATATGTCATTACAAGTATTTGGCAATTTAATTTTTTATCAATAGAAAACACTTCATTTTTGTCGATAAAAATTTATTGGGAAAAGGAATATTTATACGTTAGAAAAGTAAATATAAAAAATTAGAAATTTATTGCTGAAAAATCAACTAGAATATTAATACAAATGGTTTAAGTGCCATCTTTATATTTTTAAAATTTGAAATAGGGGCATTTTTCGACGTAATAGTTAAATAATAGATTAGCACCATATATATGTAATGCTGGTGGCTTTAAATGACATAAAAAAGAGATCCAAACTTCTTGTCTATGAAGAATTCAAAATAAGAGCACTTCTATATGGTAAGATGGAACGCATCTAGTAAGACCTAAGTACATATCATAAAATTATAGGACACACATGGGAGGAAGACCATGATCAAGTTTTGAAGCGCTAAAATTACATAGAAACAAATATTTAAATTATCATTTTCTTATTTTTTCATTTTTTAAGATACTAATAGTCACGATATTTATGTATATCACACACTAAATTAAATTCTCCTTGCTTTATATTTATGGTTGCTTGTGAATTTAGACATACTCTACCTAATCTAAATTTTTGTTCATTGTTGACTTGATGTAAAGAAATCATTACTTATATCTTTTTAAAATTTTACAGTTGATATTCGAACCGATTTAATTTTATGTATATTATTAATCATGATCATTTACACAACTGAACAATTTGAAAGGCTTTAAAATAAGGATATATTGTAGGAGAATGATATTATTATATAATAGATTACAAATAATTATAAAAATACATGTATTTATTAACATTTAAATCGTATACTACGTCATCAAACTTAGATTTGTATAAGCAAACACACAATAAAAAAAATAGCGTTGCAATGTATAAATAAAGCCAATTTATGCTTGTGTAAATAATCTGAAAAAATTTATGTATATCTTTATTCTATAATATAATATATAAACTTCAATGAATACTTCTATCGATATCTATTGGCTTCTAGCATATTTTTTTTTGCAGAATGTATTCAAATCACATCAAAAAATATAATAAAATTCTGAATTCTTCGTGCTCTTGATTACCTTAATATTAAAAAGCCATCATGTATAATACGAAACAAAAAAATGTACGATAAATCTACGTAAAGCAATTTTCCGGATATCTTTAACTGTTTTTATGCTCTTAAATATCTCTTACACTAATAAATATTGTTTTTTTAGACTTCTTGTGGATTACTTTGTGCGTGGATTTCTTGTGTTTGTTCTATTTCTCTGCTAGAATTCACTTTTTTGCAATCTTTCGATGTTTTTTATAATATACTTCATAAAAGATCTATTTTTCCTCGTTGATTCCATGTAAGACTTTTTTTATTGTGTTATTTACTTGCTTCAGTCACGCATTTGTAATTTTATACTATAGAACTTCCTCCATTTTTGGGTGTTTTCAATCCGTCACGGTCAGAGCATTGTTTAAAGAACGTATTTTGTATGTATCTTTGCTTCCTTGCGCTTTTTATGCAATATATTGAACATTTAATTTTTTCGTTTTAAATAGCTTCACTACTTGCTATGTGTATATTCATTGCGTTTTGGAGCAGATATTTAAGATTATGTTTATTGACTAATTTAAAAAGAATTGTTTATTGATTTTTGCTTACAATAACGTTTTTTTTCCTTGAATTTTTTACATGCTAAAAAATTGTGTATAATCTGGCGATTCATATTAACGTTTTATGGATATAACAGTCCCATTTTATATGGATATAAAAGATTAATTAAAAAATATAACACATATGAATGAATAGCATATTAACGTGTAAGGTTGTCGATATTCAGCTAACTTTGATTTTATATGATTTAAAAAATCCAATTTAAATGTACTGTAAATGCGTAACTTGCATAATTGAATAAGAAATGATGATTGTGATGAGAATAGAAATCAGTAAAATTTAAACTGTTACAATCATGTTTTTATTCTATATCAAAAAGTAAGTTACATTTTTTAATTTGTATTCCAAATCAATGAGTATCTTTCCGAGTAAGACTCGAAAAATTTTGCCATAGATCCGATATTATTATTTTTTTTGTTTGATAACACTGTTTACACTATTTTTTTGCTCAGATATATTCTTTTTGGATATATTTTAATTTTATTACCTTAAGAAAACCAATTATAACCTAATATACATTTAATAAAAAAAAACATAATAATATATTCTAAATATCTACAAAGACTTGAATTAATTTATTTTCTGAGTTTATTTTGCATGATTTAATTGAATTTTCTGATTGAATGCAATAGAAATATAAAATAGCATATTATATACAATAAACTGCTTATATAAGAAATTTAAAACAACTATAACTGCTTCAAAGAAATGTTATATTATGATATATCCATATAAAATATGTATTACCGACACAGGTATTTCATACGTAAAATGTATAATATGAAATTAAAAGATGAAATGACATTTATAGTATTTATAGAAAATCTATAGAGGCATATCATATTATTTTTTAATAAAATAAAAGGAAATCAATAAATCATTAAAATATTTATTGTGTAAAATTAGATCAAAAAAAAACCAGAAAAAGGTTTCGTTAGGGATTTCTTTGTTTATAAATGTCATTTTAGAAAGTGGGATAAACTAAAATTTTTTTAATTATGTAATTCAATATTATACTTAACATTTCCGCTCTATATTATATTTATCCAGTGAAAAAATAAATGCGTATATATTTAATGACGCCAATATAAATAAAAAATATTTATAAGATAGTTGAGCTATTTATGGTATAATGATTGATTTTTGTATATTAAATATTTTGATCTATTAAATATTTTGTTTATATTTCTTTTAAGACTGCGTTTAAATGGATGTAAAGACAAAAAAATTTCAGTTTTATATTTAATAAATAAAGGTAGACTCTATATAAAATTGATTCAATGGAATGTTTAATTTGATATTCTTAGAGCATGAATAGGACATTTTGGTATAAAAATTATATCTTTTTCTATTACATACAATATGATTTTGAGATTTAATTAATCTATAAAAACACTTTTATTAAATTTCATATTAAATAACATTTCTATTTTTTTTCTAGAAAAGAAAATGGTATTATTTATGAATTGGATTTTTTCATGGTAATTTTAGGGAAAAGAATACTTCTATATTTATAACTTGAAAAAAAAACTAATATAGTTAATTCAAATAATTACAAATCAATTTTCTGCTAATTTTTTTGTGATAAATTATTACTGTTAGAGTATACAAGTTGAAATCTTTATTTACATACTTATAGCTTTAATAATATAAAGTAACAAAAAAAGCATATTTTCACAACTACTTTTATCCATAAAATGAAATCACTTAATCTTATTGAAAAAATGAATCCACTGATTATCTCAGATAAGAATTCAAAGAAAAGAAATCTATGTTAATTTGTCGTCTATAAACAAATAGAACAAGTTTTAATCATTAACATGATATCTAAAATTTAGAAAGATTATGTTTATATATATATTTTTTATATAAATTTTATCTTTTATTGCATCAAATTTACACATATATATAATTATGAATTGATTGTGACCTTATAATTGCATATTTATGCAAAAGTGAATCTTAGAGGTTTTTTTCTATATTTTTGTAAGCGCCTTTATAAGTCTAAAAACATAATTGTAGGAATAGCATCTAAAAATCCATATATTATTTTATTTATACGGAGAAAAAATATCTTATTTGATATAAAATTTTATAATTTATATACTCATGTTTTAAATCATAATAGATAGACTGTGACCAGTTCTTAATCATAATTTTATGCTGTGTGTTGAATTTACGATGCATATAATTCATTTTTTATTATCGTCTTTTATTTTATTATTATTATTATTATTTATACTAAAAACGTATTTTCCCCAATATTTCAATATAGAACCAACATAAAATTATTTTTCCTTCCTGTAATTTAATATATACGTGACTATCGCACCTTTATTGTATTTTTCAATTAAACTGTTCGTCTAAAAAATAATGACATTATTGTTTTTTTATTTATGATTTTTTATATTTAATATCTTTATTATACGTATTTCTAGAGAAGAGTATGTTTCATTTTAAATCAAATCGTAAAAGAATGAATATAAACGGATTCGTGGTTTGTAGTAATTGAATTTTGCCAAAAATATACCATAAAGAGGTACATATTATTTCATTTGTGCAGCATAATTTACTGAAATTTAATCTTATTCATTGGTTGATCTAGTTTTTTCATTCATTCACGATTTTTAGCGATATTTTTTAAAAACAACTTGAACAATATATTTACCATGAATTATGCTGAATACATTGTTTAAATTGTTTTATTTTCGTTCTTAGAACGGTTCTGTACTTACAAACAGAAAATTAAATTTTTTTACAACAAGCTTGTGGATAGAAAACTTGCTTTTGGAACCAATAAAATGCAAAATCATAGTAATGAAACCTTTTGTGTGAGAATTAAATAAGCTTTTGTTTTCTTTGACGATATGATAAAGATTAGAGATTTTTATGAAACAATATTATCATGAAATACCTATAGATATGCAATAAATAAATAAAAAATGTATATTTTTAAATTGTCTAAAATATTGAATATTTATAACAAAAAAAACTGAAAATTCTTTGCAAAAGAAGTAAAAAGGAAAGAAAGGGCAATATTTTGCAACTTGCGAAGAGAAGTGTATCTCTGTTGTACATCTTCGACTTAATATTTAACAAGATATATTTAAATCCAATGATATCCTAAATATAAATGCGTCAAATAAATAAAACATAATTAAATTGTCTCGATATCTTTTGAATGTTAACACGTATATATTTAATATGTAAAATAGGTCATAATCCAGTTTTGTATCCCTTTTTGATAAATAATTATCAAATTTGCTTTTTAATATTTTCATTTTCTATTAAAAAGGTCTTTTTAGAATCAAAATACAAAATCGCTGTAAACTATATGCAATTATGTATTTCTGCGTACACTAGAATCAGAAAAATAAACGAAATATAGTTGATATTATGAGTTAGTACATATAAAAAAACAATTTAGTTTAAAAAATAATTTGATAGACCTCAATATATAGTGAATATGAAATTACTAGCTCTTTTCTGTATGCTTTAAGACGAAAAATTGTCCTCCGATTTTAAAAAGAATGCTTTTTTTCATTAAACTACATGATTAAAATTTTTTTTTTGGTTCGGTGATTTGTATGGCCAAATATATATTGCAAAAGCTTTTTTATTAATCATACGTGTATATTATATTTTGTTGTTTTTTTAAACATTACAACGAGGGGAAAAGGATTAAAATAGTACTTTAAATATTTGGTTCAAGTGGCTATAAATACATTTGACGATTTAAAAGAAAATTAACATAATTTTTTGCTTGTAAACAGATCCCGAACATATATAAGAAGAATAAAAAAGTAAAATTAAGCACGACTGAAATTATTACAAAAACTAAAAGCTGCCACATATTCAGAAAGCTTTTAGAACAATTAAATTGTATTTATTTACATTTGTATAGATTTGCTTATAGCATACAGATAAAATATACAGGAAATAATAGAATAAACACATGTCTGAATTATGTATAAGCAATTTAAAAAAATATTTTATGAAGTCTCTGATGATAGAAAAACAAATAGAAATATGCCAGAAACACTATAAAGCTTATAAAAAATTTTTTGTTTTGATCGACTAGCTTTTATACGGGTAAAATCTACAAAATGGATGTTTGTGATAGTTTATATGTTGACTACAAAAATGCATGAAATATTGTTGAATAGCAAGGAATAAGATTTTTAAAATAGATGTATGCATAATATCACGATTTTATCTTCCATTGTCTGTTTATAGTATTAAATTGATTCAGTTAACCTTCTCATTGAAGAAAAAATTTATATCCTAGGAATTCAAAAGATGATATATTTTTTTATGTGTTTTTTGAATACATTAATCTTTGAACATCATTTTTAAATTGATGATGAACTAAAATATGAAAAAAGAATTCCTGATCAAAACATTCTGTTTAAAAATAGACACGTGAATGAAAGCCAAAATTATTTTTCTTATGATAATAGCTTTTCAAATACGAAAACATAGCTATTGAACATTGGATTAAGCTGATTTTTTTTTGTTGTAATATATGAGCTGGTCGATATACAACCAGTAATGGAGTTTAAACTTACATTAATAAATAAAACTTGGTTTTTAAACTTTTTGGTGATGTTATCCGTATTTTTTTAGATTAAATATACTTTCTGTGTATCTAGTTATTTCATTGTATAAATCCTAAAAATACAAAATGAAATAATTAATTATAAAAAAGATGCAATTTTTAGCTGGATTTTAGGATATCCTTATTTAAGAAGAACTTGATATTTGGGATATTTAGCTATTTACAAGATTCAAATTCCTAAATTTATTATCTTTTAATTATCAATCTGAAGGTAAATTGATTTGAAATTGAAAATCCGATATTATAAGAAAGGGTTGAATCATAAAAAGACAAACTTATTAAAAATATTTATTCTGTATTATCAAGTTATATGGCAAGCCCCTTGTATAGCATTTTAATTCTGCATTATTGATAGTGAAGTGAAACGGTAGAAATAATGTAAAGGAAATCTATTTACAATGATATAATACTGCCTTAGTTCGCTATATTTAGATATACAAAAAAAGAATCTAAATTTGACCATCAACGATAAGAAAGTTTGAATTGTCAAGCTAATAGAAAAATTGAAGATAAAAGCATCTTTTTCGATATTCTTGTAAAAAAATACCGAAATAATATGTAAAAATAAGTTTTTTTTCCGATAATTTTTTTTGCCAGCAATATTTCAAAATTCATATATAAATGCAGATTATTTTAAAGATGTCTTGAATAAGAAAATTCGGTATATATCAGACGAACATTTCAAGATTTATGCACTGATTTGGAACATTAAAGTCCGTATAGAACAAATAAGTCGTACTTCTATGTTCTTGGACGCAGAATCGATCGGCTATCAGTAAATCAGAGCAAACAATTTACAATACAAATTCAGATCCCGCATAGAGCTTAATGCACGCATAGAAAATCTAGGTTAGGGAACTCTTTGATACTAAACACAGTCAAAATATGATATAGATAAAAATATATAAAATTGGCTATATTAAGATTAATAAATAGAAATTTGGATAACTGAAAGAAAGTGGATATAGAGATATAGTTAATGAAAATATAAATGGAATGTGTAGGGATTAGCGAAGATTACATAAATCACTTATAAATATCTACTCAAATGCAATTATTAAGATTTGATTTCATTTGTCATGACTTACAAAATGAACGTATTATATAATAAGACCCATATACTAAAAATTTAGATAATAAATCATGATCAAAGATTTTTTTATGGTACAGAATCAGATAATTTTGTGACCGTAAACAATGTAAATGTGATATTTACATAAAAATATATATTATACAGTGTGTAATGTGAATATTTTGTCAAATATTTAATAAAATGGATAAAATTTCATCATATAATATAATTTTTATTACAGAGTAATAAAAAATAAGCAAAGATTGCTTTTAATGTAAATAATATTATAAATGCAGAGAACAGCACATAAATATTATAGAGAGAAGATTTTTAGTCAATAAATCAATGGTACAGTCTAAACTGGCGTTAACTTTATTGTCGGAATTTGATATACAAAAAGAAAAATGTTTCCTTTTAGTATATGAAGATTTTATCGTATTGGAAGTAAAACGAATTAGAATTACATTTAACACATAAATATGTTGAATTTTGCAATATGCCGTAAATGTATCCTTAAGAAGGATAAATATATAATAACATAACAAAATACAGAAAACGTGAATATATGTATAGCAAATATGAATTTAAATTTCTACATAAAAAAAGCATAAGCATTTCATATATAAAATTTACAATTCGTAAAATAGAAACTAAAAGAAAAAACCACATCTTTCCACAAGTTGTATCGAAAATACGAAATGCGATGATGCATTTTTTAGGCTAATTTTCGGTGGATTTAAATAGATACATAAATATCATACTGGACTAACAAATCGGTATTACAGCTATATCGTCTCAAATTTATCATATAAATTTAGAATGAAGTCGCAAAAATATATTATGTATATATGTCAGAACTTGATCATATCATGCATTATAATATCTACATTAATGACTAGTTAATGACGATATAGAGATTAGAGTCACATCAAATTGAATTTAAACGAAGGGAATTATAAAATTATAAAATTATAAAAAATATGAAATCTAAAGGAAACAAAATAAGAAAAAGAAACAAGACGATGATAAAAATTTGAAATTTGATGAAGCAATCCATACAGATGTGGGATAATAAAAAAAAGTTCACTAAAAAGGCCTTGCATATTGTGAATTAATCCAAATATTGAATTTACATGAATCCTAGTAATATAAATTACTATAAAGCACTATACAAAATAATCCAAGTCATAATTAATTACATTTAAGTCCAACAAATAAGGTTGAAGCCCGTCAGCTATAAAAACTTGCATGCTAATTCTGTAAAAAAAATCTTCTTTTTATAAAATGCATATCATAAAAGCAAATTTTTTTTATTGTATAGAGGTCGATATAAACTGTGTAAAATACAATGCCTCTTGTATTAATTAGAAAACTGCAATCTCAATAATATTCAAAAAATATAATTCCACCCAGAATTGATATATTTCATATTTCGAAAATTAGATTTTGCTTATAAAATTCAAATTATATTATTATTGTGATTTGTTTTAAACGATGTATTAAGGCTGAAAAATTTTATTTACAGGAAATATGTATTATTTATAAATATTCAAGCTATTTCAAATAAAATTTTTAATTTACTGCGAATACGATATTTTAAACAGCAATATAATGTATTGAAATTTATTTTGTGTCAAATATTAGAGTCAAAAAGGTATTCAATAAAAAATATGCATATACTATGTTTTCTATGTATTAAGAAAATAATTTTTAGCTATGTTTGGATTATAATGAATGTATATTTCCATGTCATATGTTATATTTACAGTTTTACTGCTTTTTTTGCATCAGATAGTATTTTATACAAATTCTTATTGTTTGTGGTGTTGGATTATCATTTTTTTTACTTAATCTCATATTAAAATGCAGATGTTCTATAATTTTTAAATAGTTTTGGATATAGTTCATGGATAGAAATCGGCTAATTTTTATTGTATTTCTCTTTTAACATATTTTTATACGATTTTTTGTTGATCACATAGATTTTAAAAAAACGAATGTTTCTTAATGTTTTTTTTTGACGAAGTAAATAAAGCTTTATCTTGCAAAAACAAGAAACATTTTATTGCTGTATATGTTTAAGATAAAATTTTTAAATGATTGTATTGAAAACATTAATGATTATGTATTACTTAATATATTTGAAATTATTATAATGTTCATTTAAATATATTAAGTAGAATAGAAAAAAACACATAAAATTATATAATATTTGCATAATAAATATAATAATCGAGTATATTAGGTGGTTTTTTGTATTGTTTTATTTTGTGTTTTTAAATTGTATTTTTTTTGTTGATAAATTATATTTTGTCAGAATTCGAGCTGTGAATAATATGCAATCACAAGTATTAATTATTTATATAGTTTATAGCATAAGAAGGGTGGTGGCACAATATTACAAAAAATACCAGAAGAAACATCAAGTCCAAAAAACATATCAAGTACATATTCGTTCTTAGAAATTAAAATAAAACAAATTTATGCTTAAACAAAAGAAGAGGTGATTTTGATGAAAAATTAGCATGGTTTAGTATAGCCCATATAAATACGCTTTGCACACGGGAAATCAAGCGATTCGTGACATAAGTTTTAAAAAAATAAATTATCTAGATGGATTTAAACTTATAAGAAAAATTCTGGCTTAATGTTAGTCTAAATAAAACTTTAGGTGTAATATGTTTTATGTTATAGATATTTATTGAATGTGATTGCATATCACATGATAAGTAGAACTTTTTTGGTGCACAAACGTTGTCATTCGATCAATTATAAATATCTCATTTATATCATATATTTTTTTTCGTAGTTTTATCAATAATAAAATCAATGTCATTATAAAATATTAGTCTAAGAAAAGGTATTTTTCGCAACTTCAACATTCATAATAGCATATTTTATCTTTGTTATCTTAGTTGTTTTTGTTGATACTATTATTTTATTGCGTTCAAAAAAAGTTTTATCCATAGCTACAACATTTTTTTATGGTAATTTTCTCTAATTAAAACCTTTTTACGTCGTCTGATTAAGATAATAAAACCATATTTATATAGATACAAATATTTCGATGTCGTAATTAAGCTTTATATATCAGTGAATTTTTTTTATATCCAATGGTAATTTTAGGCGAATTTCTAAGGATATTATGCCATCTCTGAAATTAGAAATGGTTTCAACATAAGATTTGCAATTTTAAATGAACTTTAGAGAATACCATTGACGGCTTTTATAACACAAAATCATGTATTCTTAGTTTATTTATAGTGATTTAATGTTATCTTGGTTGTTTGTATGCGTACAGAAAAACATTCCAAAGATATAGAGTGTATTGTTTTGCCAGTAAAAATTTGTATGAACTTAAATTACAATCTATCTATTTTTTTTATTTCTAAAGCATAGTCATGGTTTACCATGTAATGGAATCGCTTATACTAAGTAATAACAATTTATTGCAAATTTTAAACTAAAGTATGCGCTATAGATATTTTATAAGAATATTTTGAGATTTCTGTGTCTTTATTTTGCTTAATTTACAAAACTTAACAGGTTTTTGCTTATTCTCAAGTCTATAAATAAAAATGTCTAATTAAATGGTATCATATGATAAATTTTTCATTTCTTGTCATCTGCAATGCGTGTTAATCTCTAAAAACATATTAAAATCTATTTTCCATCTTTTTAGCATGAAAATACTGTTATTGTCTTGACTACTTACTTCTTGAAAAACGTTTGTAAATACATTTATTATATAGTTCATTTGTATATATTGTAACTTACACAATGTGTTTTTTTTGCTATGCATTTATATTTTTATATATTTTATCAGAATGTTATTATAAAGATTTAGTATAATCTTTGTTTTACAATGTCGATTCTATTTTATTTCCAATGTTGACAGAAATTTATTGATACAGTATAAAATAATACATTAACTTTACAATTCTATAATAAAAACTGCAATGATCTATATTTTATTTGTATTGTGCTATTCTTTTTCCTTATTTATATTTTAAATTCTATAATTTTGGCTTTCTATTTGTTATTAATTAGAATTTCATAGGCCTTATAATGAAAATCAATAGTGTAAAATGTAGGATTCTCTATCAAGAAAATGAAAGATTATTTTGTTAGAGAAAAGATATTTTTAACATGAAAGAATAGCGTCCCCGAATCGAAAAGGTTACATTTTAGTATTGATATTAGCACTTGGTTAGAGTCCTCGAGTAAGGCGAGAATATAAAATTATATAAAGAAGCAAAATGTAAGCTTCTAGGTGTATTAATACAATAATCAGAGTCTAGATATATCTTTTGAGTGTCAAAAATGTCTGAATGCTAAGCCTAAATTTTGACAATAATGGAGCTTAAAAAGCTCAGATTTCGATGAAAATAAATACTATCGATAAATATCATATATTTGTATGGCTTAATTTTTATCCTTTTCTATAGATATGTGGCTATATTTTTCGTTTATTTCTTGTACACGATCATGTCAATCCCAAATTTTTTTTCAGATTAAATTAATTATATTAATGTTTATTTCGATTTATCTTCCCGAATTTATACCCAAACTAAAAAAAGATATATAGTGTAACCTTTTTATAATATTTATAAATAAATAAATAATTTAATAAGAATTTTTATATTATCTTTGCGTACAATTATATGGTTATAAAGAAACCATATAATGATCTAAGTTTGTAAATATTATAAAAAATTTTAAACATTCCTTATGCAAAAAGGAAGTGAAATCATATTTAGACAGCTTGCAATGTATTTTCAATGCATCAAACATAAAATTTATATTTTCTTAAAAATTACTTCACAAAAAAAATATAAATTTTACGACCGATAACTTATGAAATAAAAGAGCTTAATGCATTTAAATGGTAGTATTATACTATTAAAATATATTCATGTATCCGGGTTCTATTTTAAATCGTCTAATTTAAATTAAGATTCAACCTTCATAATTATTTCTATGTGTAAATATTCTGTTTAACTTTTTTGATCGTATAAATATCAAAAATAAATTTTGTCACAGCTTTGACGAAAATTAAATTATTTTATGGGACTTTTATATGTGATGATAGAGTATCTGAATAACAAATATAAATTTTAATGTTTTTAACTGTTTTCTGGGATATAGTTATACCAGATATCTCGTATTTTTTGAGATAATTTAACTAGCTTGTGTCTAAACTTATATAGAAGCTTTCTTTATCTATAGATAAAATTTTCATATAAGTATAATTTGATATGTCCAGAATATAAAAAACATAAGACTTATAATAATGATCATGAGAAAAAAAAATTCTTAGAAGCATAAATTTAAGTTATTTATAGAGTATCATGTTACACTTATACTAAATCATGTAATAATGACCATATAGCACACACCTTTTATAAAAATAAGCTATAATTTATTGATAATTACTATACAATAGGCATAATGTATTTTTTTCTATATCTTTCTCCTTTTATCCTTTATTATCTTTTTAATATGTGTAAAATAGCTTCATTCGTTTCATTTAATTATTTTTTTGATTATTATTTGTGGTATGAGTCTCTTCTTCTTTTATTCATTTTTTAACCTTATTTTCTTTTATTTTTCTCGATTTCCAAATATTTTCATTATCTGCCTTCTGTATGATTTCGTCAACTCAGTTCTTGAATTCACCTTCTTCTCCCTGTCATTATCCTTCTATTTTTCATTTAGAACCATTATATTTTGGGGTTTATTTTATACTATATATAAACCAAATATATTGTTACAACAAAAAATTAATCGTTAGATTGCTATAGTAAACCCGGAAATGTATTATTTTATAAAAATGAACTAATTCTTTATAAAAATTAAAATAAAAAAGATTGAGACCGAAGATAAAATATGATCATGAGCTTTAAAATGAATAATATGAGCTCTTGTGTATCAACACAAAAATAAATTAAAATCCATATTTAAACAAAAAAAATACATATACAAATTAACTGTATGTGCATCGAGACTAATCTGTACGTATTCTAGTGTAATTACTTTCGTCGAATATATATAACTTACCTATCCAATAATAGCACATCTTTATCTAAGTTTTATTGAAATTAAATTTCATGAGCAAACGATAAATTTATAAGTTTCTGCAGATACTTTACCCATGGCCAATCTTCTTAAAATTTATGGACATTTAGATTGAAATTACCTTTTACTTAATATTTTTAGGACAAGATTTCTTCAAAAAGTTCCTTTTTGTAACATAATTATATTTTCATTGATTCACATCAACTCAAAATTATTTTAATAACAACTATATTCTTCCTGTCATAGTTAACTGCATCAAATATACACGCTTAGAAAACATAAATTACACAGACACATCCCAACTTTATTTATCAACATATTACGATCAAAAAAAACTGTAAACTTTGACGTTTTCTAATAAAAATACACCCATCTTTATTCTGTACACTACAAAATTTAATCTTTTTCTTAGTACACGATTAATATAACAAAGCATATATATAATAAAATATATAGCCACAAACAATTACAAAATGCTCTTCTTATATCATCCACTCAAAAGAGCCACCTTAGATTTGCAAAAAGATATATTTGCAAACTTCACACCTTCCTTATTAACTGTTTAGCACCATCATGGCTTCATCACTCATATACAGTTTTATCGTCAAAACTTTACATCCAGTAAGCAATTTTTTTCCACAAATACATTCATACGTGCCCTACACGCTTTCCACGATATATTTATATACTTCTTCTTCACTACTTCTTTTTATCTGTGGCTTCTAAATACACGTACTAAACCTAACAATTTTACGCAAAAATCAATATTCATTTCTTATAACATCAAAAAGTCTATGCAATGCCATCATTTATCTATAAAACCATAATTTTACACATTTTAGACAGTATATAAAATTCTATACACAATATATAGGCATAGATTTCGCTCTTAAAAAATATACCAACTCATTCTAACTGAATCTCTATAACTGATACATCAATAAATCATTATTTATATCACTTTCAGAAATACACCACATCTACAAAATAAGCCACACAGAATACCAAGATTTTTTGTCCACATTACATTTTATTTGATTTTTTGAATTAACTGTACCGATTATATCCATATCATCCATCCAGAAAATTAGTAAATTTCTACCATTTTCTCTACATTTCGATTTTTATATTTCAAGTTTAAAAACCATTGATCAGATATATCTAATGTTATTTCTACGTGTCATTAATTATATTTTCCAACAAAACATTCTATTTACTTTTCGTATCCATTTGTCTTTCAAATTACTCTTTTCAATATCATCACCATAAAAAGTAATCATTTATCATAAAACAAGCAAGGAAATTCAAACAAGAATAATTATACCATTCACAAAATAAAACAGAGCAGAGCAATATATTTAATCGTTTAAAGGGTGAAAATATGTCATTCTTATTTCAAATTGATACTAAAATATTCTAATCATAGTTTTCATTGATACTATAGAAAATGTTTCTTATTGGTAAGATGACCAAATATTTTCATATTTTTATAATATTCTTGGGGTTGAAAATATCATAGGATTGCATATAATTTTCGAGAAAAAGAGAAATGTGAAATATTGTATTTGTCATATCACGAACATAAACTAAAGCCTCGACAGACACGAAATATACTCTCATAAATTTAGTGAATGTTTTTATGGGAATTTTATACAGACTAAAATAAAATCACGATCTTAAATCTTATGAAAATCAAAAACAACAAATCTTGAATATAAAAAAAAATCGTAAAATGGTATATTTTCTATGATGAATTTATATATCATTCTGATAATTGTTATTATTATATAGCTGTTTCTATAAAATATAATAAATATCGCATTGTGTATCAATTTTATGTGTAGATTGCACATCTCTATATTAAGAATACATATATATTAAGGAAAAAACGAAGACAGTTCTATAGAAAAGTTTTGGTATGAATAAAAACTGGTTTTATAGATCGAAAACCATATATATTTATTATAGTATACTTGTTGCGTAAAGTATGATTTATTAAACATAAAATTTAGGTTTTCGATAATATCACTTCTACATCTAATATGGATTGGAATTACTTTATACATTAAAACGATGAAATTTCCAAGTATCTACAGATTATTTATGTTTGACATGTCTGTCGATTTTTACAAATTTCTTGCTAATATACGGATATTATCATTTATATAATACTATCAATTCATTTTTTTATGCACGATTTTATATAATTTTTTTCTTATTAACATCAGTCAATATTCAATAATTCACTATAACACGAAATCATTTTATTAACAATTATTTTCTTGTCATAGTTCATCCATCAAAAATCTTACTTATAGACACACATTATACACAAAAATTACAATCTTTGTTTTATAACATAATACGACCAATAAAAGTTTAAACTTTTATGTTTTCTTTCCATAAAAATAGACTCTCAACCTATAATTCTTTCACATAGCTAACTATAGTAAACAGTTTATTACACGACAGACAAATCAAAAAATACTTAGCCATAAAAATATCACAATATGTTTTTCTTATATCGCCACTTGATAAAATCGGCTTCACTTTAAAACAAGTAAATTTTAGTCGCCTCATAGCTAAATTATTCTTTATAATCGATATTATGGATTTTTAATTCTCATAGTCATCTTATCATCAGAAATTTACACTCTTAAATCTATTTTTGTCCACAATTACATTAAAAAAATCATTACAAGCTTTCCATTATATATTTGAATACTTTAATGACATGTCATTATTTCTTTAGAATTTACTTCATTGTATATTAAGACTTAAATCAAGTAGTTCTTATCACATTTTTTTGTTCTTCTTTATAATATATTTTTAGAAGCAAACTTTTCCAAATTTTTAGATAATATTTATTGTCAATAGTTTGTATTAAAATAGTGTTTAATTAAAAAAAAAATTATACATTCCTTAGCAGGATCTATTTTCAATAGAATAAATCATAAAACTTTAAATTATTTTTTTAATTAACTATTTAATTTTATCTGGTATTAATGCATATTCTACTCAAAAAATGCAAATACTTTTTATAACATTAAAAATGCTTTGTAAATATAAAATATGAGTAATTTTATAATCAATTTTTTGATTTCCTATTCTTCATATTTAAATGTAAATTTCATTAAGAATTCTCCTTCATATTTAAAGATTTCTGCGTGGCCTTTCTTTAGTATCGTTTTATAGAATTCGACAAAAAATTCTACTGATGGTTTTGAATCTGGTCTATTTGGCGTAATCCCCCTCTTAAATAATGAACATCTTGTTGTGTACGGATTAAATGGATTTCCCTTATTCTTATTCAAATGTAAAAGATAAACATATTTTTGTCTATTAGACAACTCTTCTAATTTCTCAGCCAATATTCGATATTTTTTGCGCTTCAAGATACTTTTTTTGCAGTTTTCATCAAGTGTTTTTGGGTCGTGAGTTTCTTGTGTGTTTTTCATTTCCCTCCCAGAATCGATTGCCTTTTCAATATTTTTTATATTTTTCTCTAGAATGTCAACATATGAATCTAAAAATTCATTTATAAGCGCATCATAATCATCATTAGGGATCAAATTTTCTTTTTTCGGCTTTGCAGTTTTTTGTTCTAAAGGACCATTTTCACAATCAATTAACGAGTTTTCTTTTGCTTTCTCCATTTTTGTTTCCTCTAAACCAGGCAATATTATAAAGCTATGCTGTAACCAGAACTTTTTCAATATTCCTCTATATTTTTTTTCACTTTTGTCAAAAAAATACATATACTCTTCATTTTCATCTACATCCCTTTTGTATGACATCTGTGATGTTGAATCTTCGGTTCTTGTGTCTATATCTTTTATTTCCTCATCACAACTAACAAAATCGCTTGTGGATTGCTCACTTTCAATTTCCAATGGTTATGTGTCCTCTTTTATTCTCCGGGTTTTTTTCTTGTGAATCGATTCTGATGAATCTTCTTTTTTTGTTTGCATCTTTAGTGCCATTAAGCACTACATTATACATACATAACAAATATACTGTGTTTAAGTAATTAAATATTTATTCTTTAAATAAACGTATTATAGCAAATGAAGTTGTTTTAGTCTAATTTAACATGTTATCAAATGCTAATATTAACAAAATAAGCTTGGTCTTATATTAACAGCAAAAGAAGAAGAAAAAAAGTTTTTATATGGCAATCGGCAAAAGTGTAAAAAATACTTTGATTACGCGTTTAAATATATTCATATATATATCAGCTTTATGTAACTAACAACTAATGCTTTGATAAGCATTTAAATTAAAAGTATTTATCTAATCTTTAGTGCTTCAATATGTGTAAATTTGTCATTTATTAATGCTTTTTATAATTCAAAAAAGTTTTTCTGTAATATTACGGGCCATCATAGAATTTTTAAACGAAGAGTTTATGTTTTTATACATTAATTTTTGTATATGTGTTTAATGAAAATAACATTTCGTCTTTAGAATTTCATTAGCAAATTATAGTAAAATGTTTGTTTATTATTAATTTTCTTTATTTATTCATCATTTACGAATTTAAATAAGAATTGCTTATAAAAAATCATTTTATTTTCAATTAATAACAATTTTAATTTCAAAAGGGCCATTTGATCATTTTTAAGTTATAAGCTTTTAAAAGATTTATATTTATTCTTATATGATAAATTTTCTTATTTTGGAAGATCCGTTCAATATTAGTTCAAAATAAGTTTATACTAATTTTAACTATATAAAAAGAAAGAATAATACATAAGATTTTGTATAAAGTTTTTTATTATGATATTTTTTCAAATGCAAAAACTGTTTTTTCGAATAAAATAAGCCTATATATAAACTATTATGATCTTCGAAATTCTTAAAGCCTCTGTAACTTTACCTTTTATATATAATATTAGAGATAAAATTAAAATCAAAAAAGAGCTCTAATAAATACAGTTTAAGCCAATAATGTATTGAACATAGGAAATCGAGCTATAAAAATTGCGCGTGCTGTGGACAAATTTTATTTTAGCCAAATTTACTTTTTATCAAATTAAATAAATATAATTTTTCTTTGCGCTTGTAGATGCCTACTTTTAATATGATTTTTACGATCTACGAAAGCCAAGTATGATGTTATAATTTGGATGAAAAATGTTCATGAATTCTTTACAAAAATTGAGCCTATTGTTGGCATAAGAATACCTTTTTCACTGTCTTTTAGACTTTTATAATTTATCTTATTAACAGTAAAAAAAAATACAATGCAAAAAAAAGTAGAACTAATAATATATATTTTTATAAAATTTTTGGATAATTTGCAAATCATATACTTTAAAGTGTTTTTACCGTAAAAAAACATATTTATACGAGGAAAGAATATAATTTGATAATTTTTTTTTCTAAAAATCAATAATGAGTAATTTTTGAACTTGTCATTTTATTCTGTCGAACTAATCGATATGTATATCTAAGTATTTAAATTCTTGTGATAGCATTTTAAACCTCATGTGTCACTTTAATCATTTACTGGCTGATTATTTTTATTATTCGTGTTTTGTTTGTTATCATTATCCGTGAAAATCTTTGTTTGTATATTTTAAGCGCCTAAAAATATGCATTTAAAATAAAGATATGTAATTTAATATTATAATACTTGGAAATATTTGGAAACTAAAGTTTTTACAATCATTTTAATATAATACAATACGTTGAGTTAGATTTGTATGCACCAAACCGCGTATTGGGTAACAAAATTCTTAAATAGGGAATTTTAATGATATTGTTCATTAAGTATCAACTGAAAATAAATATATTTATTATGTTATAAAAAGTAGAAATTTCGTGATTTTATAATCATTGGGTTATATTCAATGGATAAAAATACGCATTTTTCAATATATTATACAGATAAAAACGAATTTTTATTATTAATAAATATTCGAACAATTGAACTTTCTTATAGAATAAATGAATAAAGTTCCCCATAGAATTAATTATATTAAAAACATATCATATTATGTATATTTATACTTTTAATATCTACAAGGATGTAAAAGAATCTATAAACTATATTGGATCATCGTTTTATTTATATTTGATGCAAATATACGATATATTAAGTCTTTTATCAAAAATTATAAGTTAAAATAACCCAATAATTAGAAATTTATATCACGAGTGGCAGAAAGTCAAATTATATACATTTTATATCTTTTTTCTTGAAAATTGACTTAAAAAATAATATATATTTTGTGGATCTAAGAAAAATATCCTCACAAGTATAAAAATATTAATTTAAAATCTAAAACAAGCTAAAAAATTTGACCATGTTATATATATATAACCAATGAAAATATAAAATAAGTGTTTTAAAAATATATTAAAGCATAAATATATAATATTATTATATTTTAAACCACTAAATTTTTTGTTTATGTGCTTCAGATTTCAAGATTTATAATATTAACATAAACAACATTTAAAAGCCACAAATTCTATTCAAAACAGTTTTAAAGATATATTTATGTAAAATATTATATGTTTACTTTTATGAAAACATATTATGAAACACTTTACATGGTTTTTATTGCTTTCTATTTCTAAAACAAAATGAAACTAATTCATAAAATATAATCTATTCATTGACAAATATGCTTTCTATCTATAAAAATATACGTTATTTGGTTAAAGTTTTGGCACTTTTTACAAAAATTTAAATTACTTGTGTTTCATATTATTACTTAAATTAGCAATCGATAGTGTTAAAAATGGATATAAAATTTATTTTAGAGAAGATTGAAAATGAAACAAATATGATCGGCACATTTCAATTTATAATTAATATGCGGCAGAAGATGTTAGAAAGTAATAATATTTTGTTACCTTTCCTGCAACATAAATTCCCAGGATTTCAAGATAATTCTGCGTCTATCATTGATATTGTTATTTTAAGTATGTATATACAGGTTAGAATTATAATGGAGCACCCATTCGAGCATTATAATTGTTTAACTACAACTGAAAAATACAATGATAAGATATTAATAACTTTTTTTTGAAGAAAATTTGGCGTTAAAATATCCAAGAATAAACTATTTTAAAGATAAAAAAAAAACAAATATTCCGTAAGAAATGATATTAATGTAGAGGAAATCTACAGTTTGTTTCAAAATTTGTATCATGATAAAAAATTAGCTCTGTTCTTTTGCGTTAATGATGAAATAGAACTTAAGGATTTATATGACATTGTAAAATTTAGAACGGGCAGAAAAATATATAGAAAGATGGATAAAAATGAGCGTGACATTATTTTAAATGACAGAAATAATAAGGACTTGTTTTCAGCAAAAAATGCTGGTATTTTGGTAAACAAGAAAGTAGAATACTCAGAAATTGCTCATATGACTACAACTTCAGTAGACTTGGATGGCTCAAGTGGAGCATTTAAAATAGGTTCTTTCACTTCTATTTTTAATAATCCTGTTATAAATATTAGTATCTGCGCAAACACGTTGGTCCTATATAAAAAAAATTTTAACGTTGAATTTTATTGCATTTGATATAAGAGGATGTATTAATATTGCAGATCTGGGTCATTTTTATGTAGGTTCATGCACTTTTTTATTCACGGAATATAAAATCTGGCTTTTTTTCCTTCTTGTAGTACAAAAGAAGATCTAGATACTTTGTACACGGATTTCGCACTAAGAGTGATGGCCTTTCGAGATGAGTGCGAACGAACACTACATAAGAATTCCAGAAACATTGTGGACATTTTACAAATAGATTTAACACAGTTATCATCCATGAAAACTAGCATCAGAATAACTGGAAATCTAAATGGTATTGAGTTCGAGCAGCTTATACGTTTTTATTTTGAAAAGAATGATTTAGTAACTATTTCCAAGGGAAAATCATTTTTTTTTGTTGAATCTTATGGTTCAAAACAGAATATAAGAAAGAACACATTTCCCGAATTAATATATGCTGTAAAGAGTTCATTTAATTTGAGCTTAAAGGAAGTATTCTATTTAGACTTTTCCATGAGTGTTGAGCAAAGACAGATAAAAAAAAAGGAAAGAAAAGTTGTTTTGGGGCTAGCTGCAGAGAATTTCGATGTAGACTTTAAATCGAATACACACCATATTTTTGCCTCAGAGTTAATAACAAATTTGAATAAAAAATTTATAGCTCTTACAAGAAATAGTATGTTACCAATTGAGGATGATGATAAATCAGATGCGTTTTCTTATACGTGTACAATATATGGTTTAGGATTCGTAAAACTTAATTTACATCAATCTATAGGATCATATATTTGCCCGAGAACATATAGAGAGTCCTATGTGAAGAAAAATAGTTTTAATAAAGTACTGGGATACGTTTTAAGTAATCCTAAGTATAACTGCGTCAAAATTTTGGACGATATGAGGTGTTGCATTGAAGTGGCAGGGAAGCACAGAATGAACTGCGTTTAGAAGAAAGCATCGACAGTGCTGCTTCTAATGATGCAATAGCTATTTTTGATTATTTACACACGAATGTTATACTAAATGACATCGATCAAAAAATTCTTATCGATAGCATCTCCAAAAGTTTTGAGTTGGTTGCCGCAGAGATGACTGAAAAGTGTTTAAATATATCAAAATGTCTATATTTAATCGTTTTAGAAAATTTCTTTATTGAAAAATATTTTAAAGATGGGCAAAATCCAAAATATCTTGACAATATTTTTCTACCACTGTTTAAAACGAATAATATTAAGAACAATGTTTTCAAGTTGGATAAACTAATTCTTGAAGAGATAAAGGTGATTTGTGACAATCAGTATGTCGAGAAAAACAAATATAGGATGGTAAAAGATGTGATAGAGCATTCTATAGGCACGGATATAAAAGTAAGAAAATGTGCGGTTGATCTTTTGGATTTATTCGCAAAGGATTCAGTTGAGATATATGATGTATTATATCGAAAAATTGTGATAGATTCAATAACAAAGTATGACTTGGATTATGAAAAGATATCATCTGTTGACATCAACTATATTAACAATTACATGGATTTTAACATGGTTATTAGCATTTATGAATATTTTATGGAAATGATCACAGAATCAAAAAAAAAATCGTATTCGATGCTTTATCAGCATATTAACCTCTTAAACAACGAATACAACATGAGCAATTCAGATATTGTAATGGGTTTAAAAGGTGCAATCACAAAAAGAGGTCATTTTTTTGGTTTTAAGAAATTTACAGAAGGAAAAGTGGTGAACTCAATGCTTTTTAAACTATCGAGCGTTGATGTCACATTAAATGTAAAGAAAGGCATTGATAAATTCAAAGACTGGATTAAGCAGAATAAAAATCCAGAAATTACAATGGGTCCATTTTACCCGATCTCTATGCATTTTAATACATGGCTAGGCTATAATTTATACCTCTGTATACTTGAGACTGTAGTTATAGAAAGAAAGCGAATATCTTACCTACCAAATGTAAATGATATTAGATTAGGAATGTGTGGCTTAATGAATACAATTAAAATTCGAAATATTGTTCGTCTATTGAGAGGAAATAATACTACATCGAAAGAATATTAATCGTTTGCGTAAACAAGTTGCTCTAGTCAATATTAATTCAATAGATTTTCGTGAAGTCATGTCAAAATATCAGCCATACTTGAAAGAAAATATAAATATGAGTCTTGACTTGGCTTTATCAGTAGATGCAGTGATTTGCAAGCATCTCAGCGTGATTTTGTACCTAGAGATCTCTTTTGGTATAGATTTCAATTAAAAGATCTAGACATTGAGGTAGTAGAAGAGAAAAACCTTTTAAATGACGATTATATAGATCTCATTGATAAGATAGAATACAATACACGTCGAGAAAACGAAAACACAAATATATTGGATTTTAAGAAGCAAGAGATGACAAAAAGTAATGGTTCAAATAGTCAAAAGTTTATTGCTATGAAGGAACATATAATGCCGAAAATTTCACATTCGGTTGAAACCGAAAAATTTCAGTACGATAATAAATGCAGCAGTAGATAATTCTGTAAATGAAAACATATTCATGTCGATATATATGATAACGAGTTTACACAACATGTCGAAAACAACATAGTAGACGATACTCAAAATATGGAGATTATAGCCGAAGTTCCTCTAGATTGTGAATTTTAGTAAACTTTAAACCATGTAGATCTTTTTTCTATAGATGACACGAGAATGGATTTGGCAGATTATACTACTATTCTTAGAGCCCAAGAAATATCAAACTTGAACGGGACAATGTAGTTAAGCAAGCAGCGAATGTAAGTGATCATTCTTCAATGATTAAAGTTCCTTTAGGTCAACAAAACACGAAGCCGTGGCATTATATAAGAATAATATTTTAAAAATCAGTGTGAGAGTTTTCGTATAAAAACTAAGATGGACCCATTATATAAAGAAATGAAAGACAATTCAGAGTTTGAACAGAATACAGATGTAATAAGTCATCTACAGAAATTGAAAGCAAAAATCAAATCAAAAAGCAGAAAACTACTGAAATATATTACAAATTATAATGTTGAAAAGAGTACCGAAACACTATTAGTAGAATTGTTTTTTCATGATGAATTAAAACAAATCGACAAATGCATTAAAATATTGAATTTACGCAGCAAAAATACAACAACAAAAACAGAAAACAAACAAGTAAAGGAAGAAAGTGGCGAATTTCTGTTTAAAGATTTGAAGGCGAATAGTAAACTGTGCCAAGAAAGGTTGAACAATTTAAAAAAATCCATTATAGATAATACCGATAAAAGTAGTAGCGGTTCAAATCCAGTCGATCTAAATGCCCAAGTAAAATCACAGTCAGATAAAGATAGCTATATTAATGCCAAGATAAAAAAACAAAAAACAGAAAATATTTACGACTTAAGACCGAAAAAATATTATATTTGTAAAGATATCAAAAAATTGGATGCAATAAATATAAATAATCCACCAGAAATTTTAAATGATAAATTTAAGATTGAAAACGGTTTAAAAGAGATGCAGCCCGTTGGCACTAAAACAGCAAATTTAGACATTGCATATTTAGCACTGCACAATTTTGATTATCAGGTAATTGACCATATGAAACGTCCCTACGTCAAGAAATTTTGTTTATTTCAAAACTTATCGCATTTAAGCTCCTTTTATCTCTCAAAAATAGCAAAATTTTGTCTTAAAAACAATATAGATAATGTAAAAGAATCAATAATATTCAACTCTATTTTTAAGTATAGAGGTAAAGCCTTAACTATTTCAAATAATATTTCACGTGAAAATTGGATACTAGTATTGAATGAATTGAATGAAAAGGGCTATATAGTATATGACAATAGCATTACTGGTGTAGATTATCGAAAGTACTGTGCATAGAGTGCTCATATTTGTTAAAATAAAATTACAATTATAATAATTGACAATTTATTTATTTTTAATGAGGTTTTTTTTAATACTATAAATAGTTGATGGCATAAATAAATGATTTTCTAATTTTAAAATATTAATGATAGTTTTACGAAATTTTTTATGCTTTTGTAATGAAAACATATTTTATTATGGTTTTTTAATGCAGCTGAATTTTCATACTCTTTTTTATTTTCAAACATAAATATTTATTTAAATTTATGTGTAGATCGCCTATAAATAGTATTATTTAAACAAAATGCAATTTTGAATAGAAAATTTTTGATGTATACTTCTTAAATATAAAAAATAAACTTGTGTATCTAATTTATAAATTATCTTGGTTTTAAGGATTCAATTTGTTTGTAGATAATGCATTCGCATAAAAGAGCAGCTAGAAGGAAATAAATACTATGAATTTTAGTTTAATAAAAGTCCTAAATCGTTTTATGATTATAAAGGCATCTTGTAACTCATTACAAATCAATGCATTTCAAATAAATTTATATAAAATTTCTTTATATGTATGTTTTTAGAGAAATGATTTTTATTAGCATTTCAAATTTAAAATAAATGATTCAAGATAAGCTCTAGAATATAATGTACAAAGACTAAAATTTCATAAAATTTTTTACAAATATAAGTTTATTTCTAATGAGTAATAACCACAAATATTGGTTAAAAACAAAAGGAATCATAATGATTTTAGGTATATTCTATATTTTCTTTAAAAAAATAGTTAAAGTAAAAAATCAAAATGATTGTCGCATAAATTAATCTTGATCTGTATTTTTAATGACAATAAAAAATAAATTTACTGTTTGGAAGTGAGAACAGTGTATAATTGCTTCACTGTTTTGTATTATTTTATAATAAGCATAAACTGTATTATTAAAATTTTATCTATGGATTGATGGCTAGGCAAAAAAAAACGGATAGCTATAAAAATAGAGAAAATAAATAAGAATATTGGTTTTTAAATAAATAGTTACTGTTTCAATATTTAAAAATAGAAAAATGCAAAGGCATACAATATTGCTATTATTCTGTTATGTTTTTATATTTGTTCTAGTCCTTTTATATTCTTAGAAGCTGTACTGAAACTCTTTCTCTTTAAATCCATCTATATGGATATTATGTGTGTATAAATAGAGTTTATGTAAATCTAGTTGATAAGTCAGAAGTTTAATACCTAAATTTTAATTTTAAAGAATTGATGAATTGCTAGAAATATATGAAATGATCCGATTAAGGATTAATATAATAAATATCATATTTTCTTCACCATGTAAATAAAATACAAACAATAACTTAATCTTTTTTTGCCTTGTTTTTTTTCTTTAGACAAAATACTACTATAAAACCTAAAAGTACATAATACCACTTTTAATGATATTTTGCACCAACAAGCCTCGCTTTACAAACAATATGATGCAATTTCTTTTTTATTTGACATATTTAAAATTACAAAGATAAGCATTAAAAATGATAATAGGTGCTTAAAATATGAGTAAATTGAGTTTTCTAATAAAAAAATACTTATGATAATATTTGTAATTCTAACACGGTATATTCTGTAAAAGTAAAGTGCCTGTCAACAACTTTTCAAATGCATTTTTATGTGTAAAAACAAAAGTATGTTCTTTCATGCAGTAAGAATACTATCAATCTACTTTTAGAGCATATAAATCAGATTAATTTCATCAATACTATTTATTAAGCCAAAAAAATATGATATGTCATAAAAAAATACTTAATGTTGCGTGAACCATGCCAGGAATTTCAAAAATAATTTTACTGTGCTCTATATACTATGATTCTTTATAAATTGTCTAATTTTAATAAATTTTTTTTATATTTCAAATTTAAATGTAATTTTCATATAATATATTTTGATAGTATATAAAAGATTTCTTATCTGATCCTTTATTAATAATGATTATGCATGCAATATTTTCTTTATACTATCATAATACAACATTTCAGATCTATTATCGCATATTTATATTTGTATCATATATTATACATTACTAGAGAGGCATTAAGGCTATAAATAATGTATTGTAATATAGCTGCACATGCGTCGCAATATTTTAATGTGTAAAATTTGCAGAAATCTGACACAATGTAATTTAATAAAAACGAAAATAAAAGAGGTTGGTATATTTTTAATAAAAACATTATTTTTTTTAAATTATTAAAAAAATATTTTTTGCTCATTTATTTTCTGTAACGATATTTAGTGTGTCCCAATAATTTTTTTTTATTTTTGTATTATTTCGTGTTTCTATCATTCGTAATCTATGTTTAATTTTATTTTATCTGTATATTTTTTTATGTGTAAAATATATATTATTGATTTTCATTTTAACATATCTAATCAAAAATATCTTAAATTGAGCACATTGAGGCCAGAGATTTAATATTAGCCGTTGTAAAATTCAATAAATATAACAACATATGAATTTAACGTAAATCATAGAACTTTTGTTTTGACTATTTTTTCAGATACAATCTATTTTATAATGCACATATAAAAATATTATATTCATGTACAAAAATGCATTATTTTTGTAAAAAGAAATTGTTAATTATATATTTAAAAAATCAGACCTATTACAAATGTTTATAAGATCGGTAACAACTTTTTAAAATGCTTCATGTTTGATTAGCAAATACTGACTAAAATAATTAATAAAAATCGAGTCAATTATTTCATGATAAAATACTTTTACTCGGCATTTTATTTGTTTTTCACTGATAATATGCTATCTTCAAGACTAAGAAACCATAAAATTTGTGCGTTATAGACCAAATTAACACTTAATATGTTCTATAATATAATTTACGAGATTCTAAAGCAATCGTGTGTTAAGTATAAAAATTATTTTAACCAAAATATAGTTGTCTTTTATCGGATAAACTTAAGTAATTTTGTTTGTAAAAATACAGCTGTGTCGGTATACAATTAAAACGAAAAAATTTTACAAATATTCTTAAGTGATAAAAAATTAGCATTTTCTCTATATTGCATACTTTGATCTTCTGATACTCTAATAGGTAATATATAAGGTTTTAGCTTTTTATGAGACCCCAAAAGTAATTTTTATGGGAAAGTGCGTTAACTATAGCAAAAATATTAGTTTTTAAAAATCTCAATTACGGAATATATTACAATATAACACAAAAAATCATTCTATCAGAATATGCCATATTTCTAAAGTAAATAGTATTTTACATTCATCATGCTATTTCTGTGCATAAAAATTTGTATTTTACTAGAATATGGGCACTTTTAATCATTTTATACCGGATAAACGATTTTTCAAAATTATTTTATGCCATTTATACTTTAGTCTTGGTCTTTTAATTTTATGTAATTTTTAATCGGTCAACTATATTTTGTGTTTTTAAGGTTTTCTAAAAATATATATTTAACTACAGATTTGGAAAATTTATTTTTACTATAACAATAAAACTTATTTTGTTTGATAAGTGCTTCCTGTAAAGCCAAATAATATAGTTTAAATTACAATATAAGTTGTACATTCTCATGTAAAAATAATTTCGTTTTATAACTTCATTGTATGCATAGGTCAAATAAAGTAATAAAAAGTATGAATTCAACCATTATAAACCATCAAAACTTATATAAAAGAGTTCACCTATTATTTATTTGCAGTTTCTTTCTATTTTTAAATAGTAATAATAGTGTTTTTATAAATCATAAATCTTATTTAAAAATCAATTAAAAAAATAATATTCTCCACATTGATATAATTTTACCGTAGAAGCCTTTAAAAAAACGATGTGAGTAAATTATATATGAACAAGAACGATGGAAAAAGTTTGTCAATTTTTTTACATTCAATTCATTTTTCCTATTTTTTTTAACAATCTTTTTATGCGAAAATATTGTTATTTATATGTTTTACTTATGAATAAATCATATTTTTTGCGTAATATTCTAGTTTTAAGTAGTTTAATGGATAAAAAGAATGTTTTATAAAATTTTATGCTTTTTGGTCACCCAGTTAGGATGTTTTTTTCTTTGAATTATAATGCTATCGGTATATAGTTGTGGATCTTAATATAAATAAAAAGTATAATAAATACAATAATATATGCTTAAGAGCAAAAAAAGGAATCTTATATGTTTTTTATGTAACACTCTATATAATATATACATTTTACAGCTCAAGATTCGCTTCGGCAATATTCTTTGTTGTACCTAGAGCAATTTTCTATTGTTTTGTACCTAGAAAAAATTATATTCTTTTCTATACTAACTTATCCGTTGATTAATTTATAGTATTTTTGATTTGACATGCCACTATTGACTTGGAAAGACTTTGATAAATTGCAACATTCAAACAAGCATAAATTTATATTATACCGCTTTCTTTATGATCTTTTTATTGACAATTCTTAAAATTAAAAAGCATTTAGAATTTAAAAATTTCGTGTAATCAATTTAAATAATATTTTTAAACAATATTATTCCAATATGAGATCTAAATATAAATTGTAAACATAAAAAACAGTATTATTTACTTCTAAAGAAAATAATGACTATATACAAATACTTTTATTTTTAATTATTATTTTGACGCTTTTAATACATCAGCTGTACTAGTTAGCATATGTCACAAAAAATGCATGTATATTCTACATAAGAAATCAGATGAATTAATCATAGCCATTACTGCACGCAGATACGCATAGCAAATCTGATTTATAAATTTAAGCATATAATTCTCTGCATATGTGGTATTTAAGAATATTGATTTCAGTTTATTTTTTCCCCTACAAATTATTATGTTTAAACTTGAAAAGATATTGATCCAAACCCTGTGCTTTTTTTGGTTTTATAAATAGTCAAATAAAATTACTACGATTAATTTACTTTTATAGACCTTCCATGCATGTATTTTTTTACGAATTTATTTAATATCATAAATTTGCCACCTTTATAATGTTTCATTTTAATTTGGAAGAGCATTTTACATCGTTTTTTTAAATAAAAAATAACATTGTGTACTAATTGAAATCTACGCTTTTGATTAAGCCAGAATATTCTAATCCTAAACTATTGTGGTAAAGTTTTCTAACAATGAAGAATCAATACAAAAAATATCAACTGTTAGTAGTATTTTAATAATTAGATTTTTAATAAAGACTCTTATATTTTATTTTATTTTTTGGAAGGTCTCAATTTTTATCTACATGAAATAGAATAGCAATCTAATAAATATACAAAATTTATGGTATCTAAGAAATAAAATTTTAACAATCTATATCCTTAAATCTAGAAAATGGAACTAATTTGAAAAACTCTTTTAAGTGTTGGTTTATGATAATAGCAAATGTAAACATGGTGAGTCCAGATATGAAACTATTATTTCTATACTTGTGCTCTATGATATAAAATAGAACAGTAATATCATTCATATTTACTAAAAAGTTGGATACAGATTATATATATTTTAAAAAGAAAAATTTACAAAGAAAAAACATACTAGAGCTCACTTTACATAATATCACAGATGATCAATAAGTGAATTAAAATCTGTTTTTTAATATATTTATCATAAACTGATATTTATAATTCCAAAGATTGAACATTTAGATTTTGTTGTTTTAAATTCTGATAAATGCTTTTTTGTTATATTGAATTAATTATCCCTATTAATGCTAAACTAATTGAAATATATGAATTTATTCTTATAAATAACAATATCTTAGTGCAATATTAAAGATACAATCTTTTTTTCAATGTTTACAATTTAATATATTATACGTTTTTACTAAATGATAAGGATAAATGTTTTAAAAAAAATGATGCAAAGAAAACAATCAAAATTATAGTTTCTTTGTATTATAGGTATAAAACTTAATAAATCTCAGCTATCTATTCATCAAAAATTGACAATCTAAAATAAAGAAGTTCAAAAAAATTTTAGCTTATTTAATCAAGTGTTTTTATCAAAATTCTAATAAAAATTTGCATTTTTATCTACAAATATTTATATAATTAAACGAACTAACAAATCATGAATTGGTGACTTTATTATAAATGTTTTTCGTATCCATTCCATATATTTAGATGTTAAGATATCTTCATACAATATTAAAGCTCATATAAAAAATGAAAAAACTATATTCGATTGTATATTTCATATTTAAAACTTTAAAAAACAATTATACACATTTCAAAATGATATTAGATCACTGTAAAATTATAATAAGGTTTATATAAAATATTTATTAAATGAATCTTTATAATAAAATTAAAATTCTAAAATGTTATATATCTTACTACTCGTCCATAACATAGCAAAAAAACACAATTAATATGCTTTTTATCGCTAATAAGCAGAAGAAAAATGTAAGTAATTAAAAAATATATTTGCATATCTTAAATGTTCTTTGTAGGGATAAAACCATTTATCGGATAATGCAAAAATTTGTACATGAAATGTTTAGGCTTTTCTAAGAAAAAAAAGGTTACAATTCATTATTAAAAGTATACTTGAATTTGTTTTATGGTATATAATTGATTCTGACAATTAATTAATCTATATTTATTTTAAATTTATGATATAATCTCAAATATGATTAATTTTTTATTTATGGGCTATATTTATAGTCGTAATTTTTGTTTTTGTTCTCAGGCAAAGCTTGCTTGATACTCTGTACACACAGCGTATTTATACTTTCAGCTATCTTCTTCTCTCCAAACTCTTCTTCAACACCCCTTCTTCTTTCGAGACTTATTTATTCAAGGGTTTTTCTTCATACTAATGCTCAAATATGATACTTACGTTTATAATTAAAATATTTTTTATGTATCCTTATTTGTATTTATGTTATTTTGTTTCATTATATATGCCTATCAAAATAGAAATTTCAAATAATTTATTATATCCGATATATGAAAGTCTTCTTACGTGTGTTTTTATTAAAATAACATAAAAACAAGATTTTTTACACTTTAATATGTCAAGATGCTTATCTGAGAGCTATTCAAGGAATTGTATCAAAAAAACCGCGTTTTTTTCTTTTAATTGCTTATTATTTTTTCGTAATACGTTTTAAATTGTTTCAACAAAGATTTCTATTTGTTTTTATGTATTTTTTTTTGTTTTAAAATATAAAAATACCTGAAATTGTTGGTATCATTACTATAAAACCTTTTTTTTGTCATATATGTAGTTTCTAAGCATATGAAGCCTCCTTTATAATAAACCAGTTTATATGATAACAGTTTAAAAATAAGATATACATATTTTAGTTTTTTTAGCGGGCTCGGTAAACTTAGAATAGAGAAAAAATATTACTATGCTGTACTTTCTGTATATATTCACATTAAAATTGACAGAATCAACAATAATGGCATTTCGTCAGTATAATTGATCTATTTTGGCTAGATTCGATATAACAATATATCAAATAATGTATAAGAAAACCTTGTAACTAGAAGCACTAACTAGTTTAATCTTCAAAAGAGGTGTAATACCTGTAAATAAACAATAGATTCTTAATGTTTTTATGAAAGTATAGTTACCTAAGCAAAATCCCATAAATTTTGTGACATTGACAATACACGACTTTACTGTAATGAGTTGTTTGCACGTTTCTTATTCTTCTAAACATTAATTATTATATTTCGATTCTTTTTTTAGCAATTTTTTTCATAGTTTTATTTTTACCCATAAAATAGATTTTAAATATTTTTATATGGATTTAAGGTGATATGGTGTCTATTTTAAGATTTTTATTCATACGCAAATAAAAATTTATTGATCTATTATATACGAAAAGAGTATTTATTGCTTGCATCCTTTTATTTTAAAACATTTTTAAGTGTAACTATGTATAACGTAGGCCTACAGCATCTAGTAAATATTCAAAATCAAACGTACATTTTCACGCTTACATTTATCTATCGATATCATCCTAGTTTGGTTTTATATGCACATTTTAAAGAAGTAAAATGCAAATCAACATAAATTCTACTATATTATTTGTTTATTAAACACCAATATAAATATATTTTCTTCATATATTATGTAAATATCTAGACAATCTATTATATAGAGTAAATCAGACAAGTTAACTATTCCATACGACCAGATTCATGATATTAATCATATCATAAACATGAAAAAGAAATATAAACGTCGGTTTCTTGAATTATATAATTTTTTTTTATAAAACACATTTGATTTTGTTAAAATTTATAACTTTGATTTGATTTACACTTAAATTTTATTCTAGTTCTTATATTTACTTGAACGTCATGTACCTATACTAATTGTAGAAAATTAATTATTTATAAATAGCTCTAATTATAAATTCATAATGAAAATCGTTTTCTTAGCATATGTTTTTATCGTTATATATATTTTTGCATCGATGCATGATCATCTTATGATAATTTTTCCTATATCTTGTTGTAAAAGATTGCATACTTTCTTTCTTAATTTATTATATACTTTATTTGTTTTTTTGCATGATTTAGTTTCGTATTTAACGAATATTATCTTATCTTATATTCGTTCAAAATTATAGTTACCAGATGATATATTTTGTTTAGAATGTTAAATTTATTTATATGCCGTTATAAATTCTAATTGTTTGGAATTTTTTATAGACCAAGCTTGTACATTTGGTTATATTTATTGATTAGATATTTTTATTTTTTATTATTACATAAAATAAGAATCGAATTGTGCCTGTAAATCATGGATATGTGAATAAAAAATCCTATATATATAATGATTATCAATATTTCTTTATTTTTATATTCTCAGAATTTAATACAAAATTTAGTCATTAAATGCAGTAAAAACTATTTTAAAAAAATAATAATTATGCCTAACATCAAAAAAAAATGAAGTTTATATATAGGTTTTTTTTAGTCATTTTTTTTTACTTCATAGATCGCATTTCATTTTTTTATCCTTTTTCATGATTATTTTTTTGGATTTTTGAATATCATTAAACAAATTACTGGACACCAGAATCTACTTTTTTTATGTGTTTTATGTAATAAAAGGATTTTTTATATTTTCTTCGTTCTATTTCTTTATAAAAAAATACACATTAAATTAAAATTTACCAATAATTTATGCGCTACGGTCTTACATAGCTTGTTTTATAGATATTATAATATTTAAACACATCATTTTTAATATTTCAAAAAAAACTAATCTACATATAAAATTACCCTTTCTTAACGTATTTTCTATTGATCTTTTTTTTTATTCTTTAAATTATATGAAAATGTATTTAGTATCAAAAACTAGCTTACAAGTCTCAGAGGCAATAAAATTTTTGCGATGGCTCAAGCGTTTTTATTTCTAGATATACAGAAATTTTTTTCCCTTAATTACTTTTTTATATAATAGTGAACTGTTCCTTATTACCCAAAAAAAATTACAGCATTTTGATATTTCATGTAAATCGCTGTTTGAAATTTACTTTTTCGGAGATATAAATAAGCAATAAAAAATTAAAAAAATATAGACTAAAATAATGCATAGATCTCACATAATAAATTTTTTGCTATATAACTGTGAATTTGTTTAAAGAATATAAAGTCAAATAATACAATCATTTAAACCATTATAACCAAGTTTGAACCCTAACTTTCTTTTAATTTTATTAAAAATTAAAGATATGGTCTTTTGTATTTCTGTACTTATTATTTTTATAGTCAAAATTTACTTCCGCTTTGTTTCAATGCTATAAAAAAATAACTTAGAATATTCTTTTTATTGCAAATATCTCGAACTCTATCTTATTCATAAAATACATTTTTTTTTATGATTGTTTTGTGAAAAAAATAAATAAAAAACACATGAATCTTAAAACGACATAATCTCCGAGATAAACTTGTTTCTAATATTTTTAAAGTGAAACCTTGCAATCTTGTCATTTTTAAAATACACATACGGTGCACACTCATAGGTTTGTTATTAGTGTTAAATTGTTTTATATGTTGTAAACTGGCTCGTATTTTTTTACTTTACTCTTATATATCGGATCATGAAAATGCATACACTTGGCTTGTTTTATTTTCCTTTTCTCAATACGAATGATATACAGTCTACAAGTGAAAATAATAATTATAAGATTAACAATTATTTTTTTGCTTGCATGCTATTATAATGAAGCATATTTCAAGTTCAATTTCTAAGAAAAGTGAGGATCAAGATGTTGAATTCTATTAATAAAAAGCTATATTTTTGTTTATCTAAATTTATTTACACGAATTAATTATCTTGGATTAATAGAATAATTGCTTCGGTTATATATATATATCAATAAGGTTTTTTCTAAAATGCCAGTTCCTTGGCTATTTTTTTTGAAAAAAAAAAGATGAATTGAATATTATGAGAGTTTTATTTTACTGTTGGAAAACCATTTTGTAATATTGTAACTATAATAAGTCAATAATAATTATTTACTGTTGCCAAAAATTTTAGCTTAAATCATTAATCGCATTTTTAATCTCTTTTTTTTCGTTTTTTAATATCATAGACATCCTAATTAGTTTTTTAATTAAAATTGTAACAAAAAGCATCGTATCTACATTTTGCTTTATTAAATTTATATAAATTTGAACATGAACAATATATTTTTGTGTTTTGGATAGATTATATTTAACGGTATTTTGTTTTCGATGGCATTAAAACTTTTTAATACACTTAAATGGATATTTTGATTCTTTTATATATTATTTTAGATTTCACCTCTATAATTTATTTCCATTGTTTTATTAAATATATTGATAAGCTTATACATAAAACATTTGTTACAATAAATAAAAATTAAAAATGCTTTGTATGTATTTTCTCTAAAATAATGTTTATTTTGTTTTTCCCACAACAACATGTGTATTTTTCTTGCTTTTTGCTCTATACCATTATTATATTCGAATTTAAATCCTGCCCAGGCATGAATATATAGAGATGTGTAAATCCCATGAAGAAATCAAAAAATCATTCCGTCTGATTGTAAATGATTTGGGTAATAAAATATGATCTTAGAGCTTTAAAGATGGCATTGGCGGGAGATTTGTGTCCTCTCGCCAGGGGAATATGAAGAATATAATTTTGCAGCTGGTGGAGATAATAAAATTCTGTGATGCCTAAGATAAAGAAATAGAATTTGGTTTTTATAAAGTTGCGCCGAAGGCTATGTCCGATTTTTGTCTGATGAGACGTGGATATATTCGGATATGATATTAAATTTTTAGTTTTTAACATTTCCAATATGTTTTTCTCAGATAAATAATTTATAAGGTTATGCACTGTATTTTTATTGAAATCTAGTTTTTCAAATTTTTTAAATTTTCTTCAATTATTATAAATCACATAAGTTTATTTTTTTCCTATGATCAATTCATATATTTTTATACTATTAAATTTTTGTCGTTCTATTATTGAGTCAATGTTTGTTTTATAAGTTTTTTGATATTTCTTTATATAATTCTATAATATATGGAATTTTTTATTTACCAAGTTCTTCGCTCGTAGATTTTAATCGAAATTTATTTTTTATGATGTCTTTCTGTTCACATATTTTTTAATCAGCAGATTAAAACAGAATAATAATATGTCTGTTTTTAATGTTTTTTTAAAAAGTCAATATAGTATTTTAATATTCATTGAACCTATTTACTAACAAAACAGACGCATATATATTATTATCATGCCAAACAAACCTATATAAAAGCTATAAGTAATAATTGAATATTATTATCTTAAAAATAGAATTTTAATATTTTTTTTTGTATTAATTGCCAATTTTATTTTATACTTATAAACAATCACATTCTATGAATATTTGTTATATTTAGTTCAAAAATTATTAAAAAGAAAAATACAGATATATAAGTACAAATCGAGGCACAAGCTGTTTAATTAAAACATTGTAACCATAAAATTGATATAAAAGGAACACTAATGATGTAATTACATTTGTACATAGAAATTAAGTAAAAAAATGGCTTATAGTTTTTATGTTATATTGTTACTATTTGATGAATCAACTTAAAGGCCAAATTATTTGCTGTTCTTCAAAAATATGTTTTTACGACAGCAAATACTATTGTGAAAAGAATATGTTCATTATTTTCTGCAATTGAAAAAAAAAACTATTCAATTTATATACATTTTTATTGATTTGGAAACAAAACTTAAATGATGCAATGCATAAAAAATAGAATTTTATAGAATGACTTGAGATAAATTAACATATTTATTACAAAAGACTGTGTGCTTTATGTGATATAAAGTATATGTTTGGCGAGTTGTATATATGTCTTCTTTTTGTTATGCAAACTACTTGGTATATGAAAATTAAAGTTTGTGTTGTTCTATCTGTTACCTTTATTTTAATGCTATTTCTTAGTTTTAGATATATTAAAACAAATTTTTATGTTTCCGGAATTTTAATTTTTGTCAGTAATTTTTCATACCACATTAGGCAAGCTTTTAGACCATCTACATGGAAATTATCACTAAGTATGTATAATTGGCTAGGTAAAATTATAGTGTAACATTTATGCTCACATACATTTATAGAGCAACGTTTTACCTCTTATTATATTAATAAATTATAACACGTATATTTATTGTCTGTATTTTGTAAATTCTATTAAACGATAAGTTGTGTCTTTAGATTTTAAAAGGTTTTAGAAATTTTAAATTTACTCCGTTATGAAAGATTGCAAATTTAGAGCTTTTAAGTTAAGAAATAGCATGCATTTATCGTTTAGCTGTATGTAAATTGTAGATGTTTTATTGCAAAACTTTTTTATATAATCTATAAATAGTTACCTATATACAGAATGTAATTTAAATTTATGAATTTTGTAAATAATCCAAAAACGTTTTTTACCATATATATGTTCTTAGGAAATGTATTGAATTTATCGTTAGTGACTGCGCATATAATAATTTATAACCATAATATCTTTTTATATGTTCTTAAAAAGTATAATCTCTGTTTCTACATGCTATATTATCTAAGAGGATCTTTATTTTTTTTAAAAAATAAAGCAGGGAAAAACTAACGATTTAAAAGTAAATTGTCAAGTTCATATTTCCGATTGTGATTATAGTAAAAACGAGCGATAAGTATATCAAATTTATTATAGTTTCTATAAAACTTAATATTGTTCAATGACTAATACTATGCTAATATGCTAGGTATGATAGGAAACATCTGAAATTATCCAAAAAAATAAAAATGAAATCTGTAATAACAACGGAAAAATTCATACAACAACAAAATGCCTATTTAATCTAACCGATATTCATTAACAGTCTCAGGCTTATAAATAATTGCAAAAAAATACACTTATAATATTTTTTTCTGTTTTGTAATTTACGTTTCATCCGCAATTCGGATGATTTGCAGGACATAACAGCTTCTAAATACACGGCAGATACATAAGCATACATTAAAACACAATAGACTTTCACAAATCGTTCAATGAATATTCAGAAAACATAATTTGACCAACTCGAAATGAATGTATTACACTTTGGCATATACAACAGTAGGCATACCACTTATGGAAAATCGAATATAAATATCTAAAACACACATATATTCAACTTAAAAACTGCGATTCAAACACCAGTGAAGTATACGTCAAGTCCTTTAACTTAAAAAACAGCAACTCTAAATGGGTATGATTTGCAAAAACAGACCAAAAATAAATACAGATAAACAGAAGAAATGGCACATGATTTTTAACGTGAAATATTACGAAGAATCAGAACAGACAACCATACAAGAATATTTTAAAACACAAAAAAATAAGATTTATGACAGAAACAGCGATATAAAAAATCAGAACTCCGTTCATTAACAATGATCTACACAAATCATGATACTCATCTTACAAGAATCTTCTAATACAAGAACATGTGCTACAAAATCACACAATTCACGTCAAACTATATACTATATGACTCAATGCATCATTTATATACACAAATATTCGAAACTACTTTTATCATAACTTAAAACATAACTCTCATCTCACCAAGCTAAATAAACACAACACATATAACAATGCTTATTTCCAATAATTAAAAGTCTGGATAGAAAAGAAGAACCAACCACACTGGATTATGTATGATACATTTCTATATAACAAGGATACCTATAATAAACGACTATCGATGGAACAGACAAGAAATCTATCATTTTTCAATCACATTGCATATAATAAACACACATAACGACATAATGCACAGATTTAAATTATATGTCGCAACATAATGCTTATAAGTAAATAGTTTATCAAAAATGCATTTACAGTAATGTATCACATAGAAAAAGTTACTAAAAACAATTTAAACAACAGTTATTTCATACTTCAGGCTTTAATTATGAATATGAAACTATTATACTTCAAGTTAACGTACCAAAACTTTAATAAAGAGAAGTAATCTATTAGAAGTTAAAATTATGCTTGATAGCCACAACTTTAGAGCCATCTAATACTTCATAACATCATATTTGATCCGATACGGAATCGGCATAGCACGATTCATCAACTCTGAACACAACATAGTTTACAGAAAAAAAAACAGATCTAAAAGCTACTAGACATAGAACACAGAGTCAATTTATAACATAAATTACGAGACTGCAAAACTCTTTAGATAACCGACACCTAAAGAGGACGAAGCAAATCTTAACATCACAGTTTATATGAAACAACAGACTAACAGTTTACGCCGTTACAACATATAAATCTTCAACAAATTGACAAAGTTAACACTAACAGAACAAAACCTTGAGCACACAAAAAAAAGCAGATTATTTCAGCAAAGGTTTCTACATAGTATCAGAACTTAGAAAAATAAAAAACTTGATATCAAACCTTCAGCAACACGAAAGTTATTCTTAAACACGATACAACTTACCCAATAACTCTAGTATAATCTTTTTTTTTCTGGCGAGTTCATAACTTTCGTAATTCCATTGTAGTCAAATACATACGAGCTTTTCTCACTTATTGACCTTTTTTCTAGCACGATGTAAATCTCTGATCTGGCATATAACTATATTTATTAATCCTTCTGTATTTATATGATAAAAACATAGTATATTGCGCTAAATGATATCAAAATATGTTTGACGAGATTATATATAAATACGTGGAAAATTACGTTTTGAAAAGACCAAAATGATACATCTTAGCATCACTTATTCATATAATTTCAGTCATTTTGATTTGAAAATTTCAAGCAATTGTTGTCTGGATAAGCACAAGGTAACCAATCTTCTGTCTTCGTATATATCAATTTTGGTTGTTTATGAAGTTCTATTTTACGAAGGGATTGAAAAATATTTGTACAAGGAATTAGAAGAACATTTCTATAGAAAGCAGAATCTATGAAGAAAAGTTTTAGATAGATAATTTCAGCAAAATCAGCTCAATTCGATGTTATACATCAATATTAATAGTTTTAGATATTTTAAAATCAAAAATGTACTATTGGAGTTTATTTATATTGCTTAAATAAGTTCTCGAATTCATATTGTAAAATAATATCAACTAATAAAGATTATATTAACCACTGATTTTTATTTGCACTGTATTATTGTATTAAATAATATATTTGGTTTTTTTCATTTTAAGTGATAGAAGTAATTTAATTTAGAAGAATTTCGATGATAAAAATGATGTTTTAATTAATAGTAGTTGTTTGGAAACACAAAATAACAACTTATTGTTTGAGCATATAATATTTAAAACTCCGTTTATTAAATTGATTAAAATGATGTATAAAAAAAATACGCTCATGCCTTTTTAAAAATCTATGCTGGTGGTTATTATATTTCCGCGTAAAAGCTTTTTATACTATAGATATCTACATCGTTTTTAAAAAATAAAGAACATACATATAAAAAATTTGCTATGAAATATAAGTTTATATGCCATTTCTTAAAAAATAGCGTTTATCTTATGATCAAAATAAACGTGCTCGAAATCAGAAAATTAAAATAACCTTTTCTGCTAATAAATGATTGTGAAATAATCATTTACAAATGTTTTGATGCTCTTTTAATGCTTGTAATTACTAAAATTTGCAGTAATATTCGTAAATATTCTTATTTCTTTAGTTAGGCTAGTAAAAGATATTTTTAACTCCCGTATATAGAAATTGATACTTCATTTCATAATAACATCTTATAAATTCCAATAACATTTACTTATTTTGAAGGTGTATACATAAACAAAACAAATATATTTTCATAGGTAAAGAGAATATTTTTTTTAGCTTTAACACCTCTGAAGATCTAGAATATACTTTATAGTTCAGAATAAATACTATAAGTTTATAGTAGATCATCAAATCACGATTAATGAATAAAATTTGACACATTGATTAATTAGAAATAAAATCTTTCTTTTGAACTCTTTAAGTCAGTTGATTTATTTAATATAAGTTGTCGCAAATTATATCCCGCTTTTCTAACATATAGAAGTAGCATTATAATTTGTTTAGAGCTTGATCATGTTTTTAGAATATATATAAATTAAATATATGGATTTTTTGTTCCTTTATTAACAAAAAGAAGATAATATATACTTAAAATAATATTGTATCATTATTTTTAAATACATAGTTTTAAAAAGCAATTTTTAGTTTGTTTTTATTATTTTATAGTAAACTAATCAACTTATAATGAATTTGTTCTAGAAATCGTTATAAAATGCTCAAAAAGCGCAGAATCATATAAAGAACTTTTGAAATAATTTAACAGACACATGTAGTATTCTTGTTTTTTAACAGAACTCGAATATAATTTGTTAATAAAATATAGATTGAAAAATTCATTTTCTATGAAAACCGGTATAAAGACACTTTTTTAGTAATCTTGTATTGTTCTCTACATTATGACTAACTTTGCATGATCCTCAATCATTTTTTAGTGGATTATATATGCAAAAAATATTTTTATATTTGTGATTTGCACATTGATTAAATTCAATTCGTATTAATACTTTATTTTTCTTAAAAATGTAATTATTAATTAAACTGCAAGATCTTATCTGATATTAATTGGCACAAAATCTAGGATTACAATAACTTTTTGGTAATCCCTTTATTGATGATTATAAAACAATATGAAAGCATTTATCAATCAACGATTTATCATAATAAAATTTAAGATTGTTTTTAAGAACGTGGTGATATAAAAAATTTGCTTTTTTAAAATATGATGATATTAACAGCGTGTTCTTTTAATTCTATTCCTAACTATAAAATCACAATATATAAGTGTGTGAAAAAATATATTCCATATGTTATTACTTGAGACGTGTATTATAGAAATATGATAGAATATATCTGTTAGAACTCGAAGTAACTAACTTGATTGTAGCATCTATACAGACCTTGATATTTATAATAGAGCTTTAATGAATTGTTTTTATATGAAGAGGCGATATTGAACAAGAATTCTGAGAGAATATAATAGTCAAAAGTATCAATTCACAATGTGCCGTCGAGAAATAGCAAGAGATAAGTCACGAAAAAAAGTAAATTATAACTAATAATATGGACATAAAGTAAAATAAACAAACTAAATTTCGATTTAGCCAATCTAAACAACAGGTAGATTCAAACAATACACGAAAATGTGATGTAGGATTCATAGATAAAAGATTTTGAAAAATATCTGCAAAAATATCTTTTTGCAAAGTCCAGTTAATAATAATGTTGAGCCGTCAGACAAAATAAAATATTTGAATGTAAGAACTAGAAATTGAAACTATATTATGAAAATTTAAAAAGATATGAAAACAAAATGGCCACTCTACAATATGGAAACAATAAGTTCATGAATGTATAGAACTGTAATAGCGTGAAATGGTCTTATAAGGGTCTAAATACGAAATCTAGAGTAAAACAAATGTTTTTAGCTTAAATTTGTGCTATATTTATAATTAATATTTATGATGATAATAATCTTTAATACCAATTAAAATATTTCATGGATACTTAGGCAAGAAAAAAAAACATATAATATATATACTACGTTACATCAAATTTTTAAGCAAACTATTGTTAGTTAGTTTATGTATCTTAAAGAAAAATGAAACATTTATGTCCTATTAATATTATCAACATTTTTCTATGTAAATATTTGTGGCTAATCGAATTTATTGTATCAGATTAGAACATAATAAATGGTTTTACAAAAAAATTAATGCATTATTATTAAGATTAATCAAATTAAAACTGTTGTTTATTACTATAATAAAAAACGTTTTAATCATTTTTACAATTAGATATTCTTAAAAAACATCTAAAAATATGCTTATTGACATCATTATTTTTTGCCAAAGCCTTTTATGCATTAAGAATGTTTTTTATTTTTTCTGTTGGATATTGAATTGATTGATTTTGTTGATATGCTCGCAGAGACTGATAAAAATGCTTTTATATCAATAAATATCCTTTTTTATGAGAAAATTATTATTTCAAAGCCATTTATCTCTGATTTTTCATAAATCTGAGTAAAGTGTCGCTAAAGGTGCGAATTCATATGTAAAAAAATAGATCTATCGAACATGGATACACTTGAAGAAAATTGAATTTTTTTTTGAGCACTACAATATAGCCATAAAAATAACAAAAACATTCATTTTGCTGTTTTGATTTAATTAATGTAGCAATTCTGTTTCATATATAAATCTGCTACATGTATATAATGTGCTTTTCAGATAATAAACGATATCAATTGTATTTGATTGATTTTTATTAAATAATATTCATAATTTATGATTCAATTCATAGATTGTTTATATTATCTTTTTTTTTCGAATAGACGATTACATCAAGAATAGTCTTTTCTAATATTATTTTTTTTATCCATTACGAATTTTATAGTTTTATCTATAATTCTGATCCTGTAATAATAAAATATGTAGATAATCGAAAATCATGTTATAATCTTATCTACGATTTATGACAAATGAAATATATAATTTACACAAAAAGATTTCTCGTAATATTATATAAATTTATTTTGGCATATTTTTGCAATAGATGTGTCTATTAGTAAAATATAAAATATATAAATACTATATTATATAATTCTTGTTTTATTTATCATAAAAGAACATAATCATAAGAAAAATACATTATGTAATTTTTTAGCGAAAAATTTTAAAAAAAAACTTATATAGACATTTTTTGTTTTATTTATAAAAACAAAACTTTTTTTTTTACTCTTTAACGAATATCATGTTTTTTTTTAAACGCAGAAACTGAGTTATTTAATTCCCTTAGTATTATTTGTACCTACCAATAACAGTTTAAGTGTTTTTATTGATATCAAAAATAATTGATATATTATCGACAAGTATTTATAAAATTTAAATTTTCCCCACTGAAAACAACTCGATTTTTGTCCATAAAAATTGATCCGGAAAAGAATATTAAATAGCAGTGATGTAATAAATCCAATAATAGCTATTTAAATGCTGAAAAATAAGTAATATCGCGTGAAATTCAAGAAAATGGTTTAAGAGTCATCTATTTATTTCTAGAATTGAAAATTTCGGTAGTTTTGTGCATAAAAGTTAATCTTAGATCTACACTATATAATAATAATGCTAGAGGCTTTAAATGGTAAATTAAGAGATAAATTTCCTCCTGTTTGTGGTGAATTCAAAGTAAGTAAACTTCGATATGGTAATATGGAACACATCTGGTAGGACCCCTATTTAACCTATTTAATTATAGACCACAAACCTTAGACGATTGCCATGATTAAATTTTGAAGAATAAAATTACATGCAAATAAATATTGCAAATGATCTTTATCATATTTTAAAATTCGCAAAAGATACTTATACTACCGTAATTTTTGTATTGTATACACTTAATTTAAAACTCTTTGTTTTATATTTTAGAATGTTTGTGGATCTTAATATCCTCTACCCAATCTACAGTTTTTGTTCATTAGCAGCTTGATGCAAAAAATCTTTCATCATATCACATTTAAAATTTACACTTGATAATTTAACCGATTTAGTTATCTGTATTATATTGGAAATAGTCATAGACACAATTTAAATAATTTGAAAGATTTTATAATAAATGATTCATTGCAGTAAAGTAATATTATATTATAATAAATTGCAAATTATTAAGTATATTTATATACTTTTCAACATTTAGGTCGACTGCTATCTGATCAAATCAAATTTGATAGCGCAAACTATAAAATATTACTGTGCAATATTTGTATTCAGCCATTTTGTTGTTTTTTAAATAAAGAGGCAAGCAGTTTTTTGCAATAAAAGGCTTCAAAATTCATTTAAATCTTTCTTATATCGTATAATATGCAAATTTCTATATTACTTCTCGATATAAGAAAGCATTTCAGTATATTTTTTGATTTATAATGTATCTAAAATTTATCAAAAAAAAACAATTGAAACCTTTATTTGCATTGCTTTCTATTACCCAAATATCAAAAAGCTTTCATCGATTTTTCGCTACAATTTAATACACCATAGCTATATCTAAAAGTATATTATATATTTTTGACAGTGCTTTAGCTATTACAGTTTCTCTACCGCTTTTGTCATGTTTTTTAGTCTTTCTGAATATTAACTTGTACGTGAATTTCTTGTGTTTATTTGCTTCCTCTGATAGAATTCACTTCTTTAGTGTTTTTTTTATAATGAACTTCATATAAAATCTGGTTATTACCTGATGTAATGCATGTAAGTCATCTCGACGTCCAAATTCTTTGTATAATAATATAAACTCATTCATGAATCAGTAATTTTATTTGTAAAAAGCTTCTACCATTAAAAGTCGTTCTTAACTCTACACAATTACAGCTATGATGCTAAAGAGTATTCTTGCATTTCTTTTTGCTATCAACTTGTTTTATATATAGTGTATACATCATTTGATTTTTTGTTTGAATAGCTTCAAATTTTGCTATGTGTCCTTTTTTGTTTTTGCAGTAGAAATTACTGAGTTTGCTTGATTATTATCATAAAAAATACCGTTACATGTGTATTACTTACGTTTACGCAATTGTTAGCTTGAATAATAATCATGTAAAAAATTTGGCATACTCAGATGTTTCCTCTATTCGTTATATGCATAGATCGGTTTTTATCGTATATAGTTATAAATAAAACAGAAAAAAAAGAATTTTGTCCTTGCATAACATAGTCCAGTGCGAGGTTATCTATTTTATGCAAAATTCAATATATTTTGATTACAAAACCTAATTACAATGCGCCATTAATGCCCAACTTGCATAATTGAATAGGAAATGATGGTTTTGATGTCGTAAGAAACGAGAAAAACTAAAACTGTTAGATATATATTTTTATTCATATATAAAAAATAAGTTACACCTTTTATTTCGTATTAAAGAGAAATAAATATATTTCTAAGTAAGATTCAAAAAATCACGCTTAAAGATCGGTTTTATTATTTTTTGGTTTATGAAGTCTGTTTAAACCATTATGCTTGCACATATTTATTATTTTATATTATATTTACAATATTGTGCGTTAAGAAAAATTAATTGAAACCTAATATATATTTTATAAAAATAAACAAAATGATGGATCCTCTATAATTACTAAATTTCCTTTTACTTTTAGCCTCTGAATTTTTATATTGTTTGATTTTTTAAATTTTATGATGGATACAATAAAAATATAAAATTGTATATTATATTATAATAAATTGCAGATAAAATCAGCTTTGACAATTATATTATCTTTAAAGAAATATTAAATCATATTAAGGTCTATAAAATTTATTATATCTATAGAAAATCTAGCAGGGGTATATTATATCATAGCTTGCAAAAATGAAGAGTGATTTATCTTAAAATATTTTATTGTGTAAACTTAGGATCAAAAGAAAACTACAAAATAAATTTTATTAATTTTTTGTAGAAACTACCTTTTTTTTGTTTCAAAATGTCTTTTTAGATAATTTAAACTTCTCTAATTAATATAAATTATGTAATTCAATATTTTTCTTATCATTTAGGCAATATATTTATAATTTATCCAGCGAAAAAAATTTCACATATCTATCTGATGACGCCAATTGAAATATAATGTTTTTAAGATAGTTGAAAAATTTGAGGTAGATTCATTGACTTGCGTTGATTTTTAGTCTTTAAAATTATTTTGTTTACATTTTTCTTTAGACACCGTTTAAATAAGTTTACAGAAAAATATTACATTTATATTTAAGTAATAAAGGTTGATATTAGATTTAATAGAATCGATGGAATGTTTTGTTTGATATTCTTAGAGCACGAATAGGTCATTTTGGTATAAAAATTATACCAATTTTTTTTGCATAAAATATGATTATATGATTATATTAAAATATGCTACAGATTTATTTAAATTTATTATTATATAAGAATTCGATTTTTTTTATCTAGAAAAAAGAAAGGTATTATCATGAATAAATTTTTCTATGGTAACTTTAGTAGAAAAAAATAGTTCATTATCTATAACCAAGAAAAAACAACTAATATGTTAAATTCAAATAATTTCAAATAAATTTTCTTCAATTTAATTGCGATAAAAATTGATTTGAAAGAAATACGGGTTGATACATTAAATAAATAAAATTAAAGCTATAATGATATAAAGTAACAAAAAAAACCTTCTTTCACAGCCACTTTTATACATCAAATAACATCACATAAGGCTATTAGAAAAATTAATTCCAGATTATGGCAGAATATAATTATAATGGAAAATATCAGATTTAATTTGTTGTGTATATTCAAATGAAAAGGTTTTTTTTCAATAAAATAAAAAAAACACAGCATGATTCTGATTGTATTTTTATTTGTTTGAAAAATTCAAAACCTTTTGTTTCATAAAAATGCATGAGAATTTTATTATGAATTTTATGGTATCTCAAAATTGCATATTTGAACATAAGTTAATCTTGATGGTTTCTTTCAGCATTTATAATATAGTTTTTGTAGATATAATGAACGATCGAAAGAACATCTAAAAATCAATAGATTTATACATATATGCGTAGAAAAATATCTAATTGAATATTTGATTCCATAATATATATGCTCATGTTTTAAACCATATAAATCGACTGTAGCCCGTTCTTTACTATATAAAATATTTTGTGTTTAATTTATGAATGAGACAATTTCAATTTTTTATACTCGTACTTTTGTAGATGTTACTTCATATAATATAATTATTTAAATCAAAAATATCTTTTCCAAAAAATTTCAACAAGAACCAATGTTAAAATGTTTAATTATATAAAATTAAATAAATACGTAAATAAATATTGCATATTATTTGTATAGCTATATATCAACTACCATATCTAAAAAATAATTACATTATATTTATTTTATTTATAATTTTTATTTGAAATAAATTTATCTCACGTATCCCTAAATAAAAATATGTTTTGTTTTAATCAAGTTCTAGAATAATGAATATTAACGGGCTCTTATAATCTTTTAATGTATTTTGCGCAAAAATATAGGAAACTGATATAATAAAATTTGAATTTGAGCAGTATATTATGCCGAAATATAATCAAATTCATTAGTAATACAATTTTTTACATTCTTTATAGATTTATTCATTATTTCTGGAACGGACATTTGAACAATATATATGCTATGACTTATGCAGCGAAATTAAAAGAAAATGTAATTATTCTCTTTCTTAGACCGGTTCTGCGCTTTTATGCCATGAATGTTATACTCTTTTGCAAAAGTATTATCGAAAGAAAACAGCTTTTGACCCGAATAAAAATAAAAGCCTTGATAAGAAAACCTTTCATGCTAAAAAAGAAAATCATTTAGGTTTCTTACAGTACAGTTAATAAATATAAAATTTTTCTCATACAATAATATTCTGGGATACCAATAGATATGTAATAAACACAAACAAAAGAATGATATGTATATTCGTGGAATGAAAAAAAAGGAATATTTTCCTAAAGAAGTTTATCTTCTTTGCATTAAGATGTTAAAAGTAAATAATTAGAATATCTTAAAACATCGAATAGAAGGTGTGTCTCAGTTCTGCATTTTGAACTAGATAATAAAAAACTTAAAATTTCATCCAATGTAATCTTAAATGTATATTTAATCCGTAAAAAGAATGGAAAATATCAATTTGATCTCGATATAGGTTTCTAGTGTTATAACATATATATTTAAATATGTAAAAAACGGCACACAAATCTAGTTATGTTATATTTTTTATCACTATATATCGAATTAGCGTTTTAATAACCTTCTTTTTTTTTTATTATAAAGTCTTTTTACCAACACAAAATACCAAAACCCAAATAATTTATGCAATTAAGTATTTCAGCGTACATTCACATCAGAAAAATATACGAAATAAATTATTAATATGGTTTAGGTCGTATTTAAAAGTACAATAGTAAAAAAAAATGTGTGTAAACGCAATATAAGACGAAAATTAAATAACTGGATTTTGTAATTAAACGCTAAAACATAAAGATGTCTCTAATTTTAATTCAGATCTGTTTTTTTTGCATTTGGTTAGCAGAAATTAACATTTAAGTTTCGAATATTTGTTTGTCTAAATAAAAGTCACAAAAAGCTCCTCATTTTAAATCATATCCACAAACCTTATTTTAGAATTCAATAAACATCACTATGAGACTAAAAAGATTGAAAGAGCGTTGTAAATACTATGTTCTAGCGATAAAAATACACATTACGATTTAAAAAATATAAAACATCATTTTTTTGCGCGTAAAAAAATCACTATCATAAATAAGAAGCATAAAAAAGTAAAATAATGATGCAATATATTAATTTAATAAAAACTAATAGCTTAAAAATATTCATAAATACAAAAAAACACTTGAATCGTACTTATTCAAACGTCGATTTCATCCATACAAACAGACAAAATTCTATAAAAAAGTGTAAATTAAACATATATTTTACCCATGTTATAAGCAATTCAAAATAATATTGTTAAAATCTCAGATTGATAGAAAAACTCATAGAAATAGCCAATAATATTTGAAAATCATTTATAAGAACCTTTCTATTATTAAGTAGTTTTTGCAGAAGCCATATCTTTTTAAGTGGAGGTTTCTGATAGTGCGGTTTTTTCTAAAAAAATGAATCTAATATTGTTGAATAAGATATATGCATAATACATATATTTTATTTCCATTGACTGTTTACATTATTATATTGATTTATGAAACATTTTCAATGAAGAATTTATTTTATATTCTAAAAATAAAAATTAGATTATAATTTTTTTTGCGTTTTTCAAACGATATACCAAGAGCATCGTTTTTAAATTGACGATGAACTTAAATCTGAAAAAAAAATGTGTGATGATAATAATTTGTTTGGAAATAGACACGTAATATAAAAAAAACAGTTTTTTCTTATTAAAATACTTTATGCATACATAAACATGGAGATTATAACATTCGATTTAGTTTAAAATTTGTTTGTTGTAATATATGATCGGATCAATATACAACCATTGTAAGAGTTTAAACTTATATTATTATGCATTAAAACTAGATTTTCACATTTATGGTAATTTTATCCATATTTTTTTATATATAATGTATGTTATAATTTAAAATAATTAAATTTATATAAAAAGGGTATTAACAAAATGATTGGATTGTATAAAAGGGTAATTGAAGATTTTGCTATGTATTTATATAAAAGGTTTTTGAAAAGAATTAAATATTTAGATTTTTTATAAAAAATAAAATAAATGTAATGTAAACTTTATTTGAAATCAATTAACTAATATTTTAGGTAAGAGTTATATGATTAAACACAAAAACTTAACAATATTTTATTCGGGTGAATCAAGTTTAATGGTAAGTCCCTTGTGTAAAATTTTATTTCTATAATTTCATGAGCTAAAGAAAACGTAAAAAACAATTAAAGTGAAATATCCATTTGAAATGTTTAAATACTAGCTTTAGTTTGTTCGAATGAACTCGTTAAAAAAGATTCTAAATTTGAACTATCCGTGATATGAAAGTTTTAATCGTCAAAATATTTAAGGAATAATGATAAAAGCGTCTCTTCTTGCTATTCTAGAGAAACAATATTAAAATTTTATGCAAATTATGTTCTCTTTCTATTTAGTACTTGTCAGTCATAATATATGATGCATATAAATGTGTAAATTTTATCAAAGATGTCTTGAATCAAACAATACGGCTTAGTATAGACAGCAATTGCATGATTTATGTATTGATATACAAAATAAAGTACAATGAAACACACAATTCTAATATAAAAAATATATACAAGAAAACGGTTGGTTGTCAGTAAATAAGAGCATCAAAAATTAGGAAGAGGCAAAAAATTACAATAACTAAGGGTTTCACGCTTGCACAGAAAATCTAGGTAAAAAAATATTCAATACTTGACCCAAGCATAAATGATCTAAATAAACATATAACAATTGACCATATGAAGTTTATAAAATAAAAATTTGATAACCATAATAAAGTATCAAAAGAGACACAGTAAATAATGTACATTATGAACTTGAATATAATTGGATTAATGTAGATTTTACAATGCACCAATAGGTTTAATATCAAATGCATATATCAAGACGTATTTCTTTTAAGTTTCTTTCTTACAAATTCTCATAATATAAAAATAAAAAGTTAACAAAAAAATTAGAAAACCCTTAGCATCGTCACAGATGTTGTATTATATTTGAAATCGATTTTTTGGTGACAGTACACAATGTTTATGTGTGATTAGAATTACAATAAATCTTCAGCAGTGCAAACATATTGTCAGACTAACAGTGTGCATTGCCTATTCTGTTATAATATAAATTAAAAAATGAATAGATTTAAAAAATTAAAGGATTAAAACGGGTTGAAAGCAAAATACAGCAATTGCGGATTGTTTAGCTAGAAAAAGTAAAAAAATATATAAAAATAATAGAATACATTAATCTAGAAAGGCTTGTGATTTTTACTCGAATAAGTCATTGGTACCAACAAAACTATCAGTGACTATAAAGCGTTCGAACTAAATTTATTAAAAGAAATATGCTGGCTTTTTATAGATGAAGATTTTTAAAGAAAAATAGAATATATAGCCAGAATTAAATTTAACAAAAAAATAAGTGAAATTCAGAAGAATATAGATAAAGGAATTTTTCTGAAAGATCTGATATAGCAATCAACAAAAAAACTACCGATAATATGACTAACCTAAAATCATGCAATTATAGATAATTTCCATGCAAATAGAAAAAAAAACATAAAGTTATAAAAATTATAATACTAATAAAGCCACAAAAAAGATGAAAAACACGTATTTGAAATGATATCAAAACGAGAAATTAAGAATTAATCTTTAAATTGGTTTTTTTAATTGAATTAGATATGATAGGAAGGGTATTACTTGACTAAAATGGGGCAAAAGATAGGTTATTTGTCTAAATAAAAATTAAATTTGTGAATGCAGAAGCAGAAAAAAATTCAATAATATCAGCGACATAAAGTTTATTAAGCATAGAAATTAACTCCAAGAGTTTTATGGTGAAAAATGATAATAAAAAAGAATGGAGTCAAAGAAATTAGAATTTGAATTAAGAAATTTACAAAATAATAAAATAATTTGATTTAGAAAAACAATCTCATATAAGTTTGTAGAAAAAACGTTAAATAAATCTCGGATGATAATAAGATGATTTACTGTAAGAACCATATATTAAATAGAATAACGAAAAGCAAGCACATAGAATTGGTATTTAATATTGTGATTCATTAAATAATTATATTTTATATAAAACTTATATGTGTATAAAAACGCGTAAAATTTCTTAAAAAAATATATATGTTATAGTTTTTGCCATTATTTTCCGAAATTTCTGGTTTAAGTTACGTTTATCATTTTAAAGATAAAATATACTGTAGAAAAAGCAATTTATTTTATAAGAAAAATGTATTATATCAGACACTTTATTTGCTTGGAGGTAGAAATGATTTTACCTACATAAAGTACCATCTGTAATATGAATACGGGCTTAGGGTTAATAATTTTTATAGTTTATATTGTATATGAAAATGTGAATATTTCTATTTTAATTAAAAAAATTATTTCTCAAGGATATGGAAATACATTTTAAGACATATTTTATGCATTATGTTGTATTTTAATCGCTGAATTATATATGCTAACCAGCATTATTTTATTAGTTAACACATCAATTTTTATTTTACATTTAAATATACTATTTGTCAAATATTGTGAGAGAGATAATGCATTATTAAAAATTATTTTACTTATTTAAATCAGTTTGAAGTCAAATATAAGTTTAATATACATAAAATAGATCTCTTTATTTATAAAATATATTTTTTAGTTATGATATTAAAAAAAGTTTTTTTTTATACAAAGAAATTGTAAAAATGAAAATTTGCATCTTTAGTTTGGAATCTAATAAGTTTTTTATGATAATTTGTATGCTTATGATGGTAGCATGATAAATATTTTTACTATATGTCGTATTCAAACGTTGAATTTTCTTCAATTGTCACAAATTTGAATCCTGTTTTTAAATTTTAAATTTTAGTCATGTAGTAAATTTAACATTTTACATTATTTAATATTATTATCCGATGATTATATTGTATTAATTAGAAAACATTTTATTATTTGATATTATCTTGAATGAAGCATATGAAGCAATATATTTAAAGATTTTTTTCTGATAATTATACTGTGTATTGGTATCATTGTACTATTTCACACGTTTTTTTTGACAAAAATTCTAGTAATTTTCGAATTTTTTATTTTAAATGATAAATTTGAGGGTTAAACAAATAATATGATAAATTAGAAAGAAAAATATAACCAACATCTTGCCTTGTTGCATAATTCATATATCTAACACAAGCAATTTTAGTTTATATTGTTTTTGTGATATGATATTTGGAGCCATAAAACTATTTTATTTTAGCCATACATGTTTGATGCAAAATTGATAAAGTATGCTCAACTAGTATCTAAAGAGTATATAAACACGTTTAAACTAAGAAAATTTTTTTTGTATTAATTTTGAGTTTTTTGTGATTAATTTGAAAAAGGGATCAGAAGGAACGAACCAAATAGAGGCATATATTAATCCAATATAACGCAAAAAAATTTATATTTATATGTCTTCCTATAAGAAAGGTATTTAGCAAGACTTGTACTGTACTAGATAGCCACTATAAAACCGCACTGCGCACGGAAATCAAAGAAGTTGTACTCGGTAATAAAAATTCCAATTTTGTTGGAATTACGCATAAAAAAGTATTTACAATGGTTTTTTAAATATAAAAAAACTTATAATTGTTTCTGGCAAAAAGTGATAAAAAAGTAATTGAATTTATGCAAGATTGACCTGCATGTGTTATATCATCCATATTTAACGCATATAACGATTTTCAAGGGTTTAATTCTATTTTAAAATCCGTAACTCTAAGTTGTTAAGTGTTCTACAGCGTTTTTTGTAACTATTTGAAACACATCCATTTATATGAAAGTGCAAATATGACATCTTAATACAGTTTTTAGCAGTCAATATTATTGTAATTCATAATTAATGTTTATATTATATCTTAAAAATAAAAAGCTTTATTTGATTACAAATCAGATATTTAACAATTATTAGGAAATACTGGTTAAAAGAAGAAGACCATATTATATAGATAAGTATTAATGGTTTGAATCAAATATTAATATCTTAATTGAACCATAGTAATACTTTTGGTTGTTGCTGCATCGAAAATCATTTTTTTATGTTTTTATATATTCAAGTGTCCTTATTTCTTAGTAAAGTCAATAATATATTTTGAGCAGCCAGATAGATTTTTTGCTTTTAAAAATTTTATGATCTTATCTCTAGCATTTTCATCATATTCATATCTTTTGAAGAGGTTTATACTGCTTAAATCTTTGCATAAGAAAATTTAGCATTGTTTTTGTGCTTTTTTTATAGGTTAAATTCATAAAAATTGACAGATTTTTGCTTAATAAATTGAATATAAAATAAATAATGAATAAACAAAATTCAACAGTAAATTAGGTATATTTTGTATCTCTTAAATGAAAATATATATATAAAAAAACCTATCTTCCCATTTATCAATTTTTAAAGTATGAAATATTTGATATTGTTTATATTACAAAAATTTAGCAAATATGTTGTGAATGGGTATACGATATTATTTTCTAAGTATGGATTTTTGTATAGCTAATTTGTTTTTTTTCTTACACATTTATTTATATGTCCTTTAAAAATTTATTATAATCTTTGTTTTGCATGCCTCTAGAATTTTATAGACATTGGTTAAGAAAGCTATGCCTAAAATAAACGTTAAAATATCAAGTTTAATATTTATACTCTAAGCGTAGCAGAATATGATTCTATTTTTATTATAAACACCTTTATCGTTTTTTTTTCGTTGTTCATAATTTTTAATTCACTCTTTGTATATATTAAAAATTCAATGCCCATTATATGAATTCTCACCAGACAAGATAAAAAACACCCTAAATGATAAGAATATGATATCAATGCACCAATAAGTATTTAGAAATACAAAACTGTGTTTCTTGCGTGAAAAGTTTTGGAAACGTTCACTGGCATTTGCAAAAGCTTAGAGTGAACCAGTCAATAGATCAAATGTGATGAAGGCATGATTCGGATGGATTTTTTTGGTTGGTGATCAATGGGCCTCGATATTTGTTTTTTTGGGTGGAAAAAATGTGGCGAAGGCTATGTTGAAATTTTATTCGGACAGGAATTGGTCTACTTTGAATAAAAAAAAAATTTGTAATTCTATGATGTAATACTTCGTTAAAAAATATTGTATAAATTTTTTTATAATTGTTTGATACATATTTTGTTTATTTCTTTGTACACAAACATTTAAATTCAAAAATTATGCTAGATCTATTTTCATGCATTAATTTTATTTTGTTTTATTTTCTAGAACTTTTGCACCAAGTAAATAAAAATACAATCGTATAATTCTTTTCTAATAATTTTATAAAATAAAATTAACAATCCAATATGGTTTTTTATTATGCTTTATTTGACATATCAAGGTTTTAAAGATACAAATATATAGTTTTTATTTTGCAAATACAATAAACAATAAAATTTATCATTAAAGCAATAATATAAAAGAAATCTACAGTTTCTAATTACAAAAATCATTAAATTCTTTGTAAGAAATTTATTTTACAATCAGTAGTTTAATAAAAAAAGAGCTAAATCCATTAAATGAATGGGATTTATATTTAAAATATGTAAAATCAGTTGTGTTTGATTTGAGGCAGATAAATTTATATTTAGAAATGAAAAACTTCAATTGCACAGGTACAAATTACATTTTATTGTAATTCATGGCATAAATTTTGTCACATGTATGACGAAAAATAAAAAATCCTTTTAAAAACTTGATTTGTTCTATAATAAAGCGGTCGATTTGTAATATTTTAAATCAACTAATAATAAATCTTTCCAGTTTGTAGTCATGTCGGTATTCTTGTATTTTTTAAAATGCGTTATACAAATGTGACCATAATTTCTTCCTTATATACATTAACATCTGATAAAATCATTTTATACATGAGTAAAGTAGACAACACTATTAAGAAGGATACTAAAAACGTCAAAATTATGATCTTGAATAGTATAACTAATAAAAATCATTTTTTTAAGTTATTTTCATTGTATCATGTTACAGTTCCACTATATACAAATAGAGGTAAAAAATAACATTCTATATATATATGGTAACTTTCAATTTGATCTAAGCATACAATAAGATCCATAAAATTCTATCTAGATTTCCTTTTATTTTAATTTATTATCTACATCAGCAGGAATTCATAATTTAATTTGGAATATTCTATATTTTTTCTAATATATATTTTAGTTTTTAATTTTCTTATGTCACCTTTTCTTCTTTTTGATTTCAGAATATGTTTTGTTTTTATTTTATTTCTTTGCTTCGCCTAATTTATATATTCACCTTTTTCTCTCTAACCTTAACTATCATTTTATTTGATCAATAAACCTTTTTACTTCGGCTTTACTTCAAAATTATATATAAAGCAAATGGTTCGTTCAATCAAGACCTTAATCTTTAGAGTACTATGTAAAAAAAAATTATATGTTGCTAAACTAGATATAGCTAAATATATATATAAAAAACACTATTTCATATAAAAATTATATACCGATAAAGTTCAAGAATGGAAAATAAAATATGATCTAGTACAAGAAATAATTTTTGCTGTTTAATATTCAAAAATATAAGCTAATAAATGTAGATATTAAGAATTATTAATATTACAGACTTGTGTTCTTAATTTAAAAATCGAAGAAAGGATTTTATCGAACTCAATATATTCAATATTCAGAACAAATTTATTTAATTCAAGATCTATAGAACGTAATTCTAGTTGAGTGACTGACGTTGAAAAATACAAAAACTCTTAGAAGACAACACATCATTATCTATATTTAATTGTGATTAAGTTCTGAAGCAAATATTGTAAACTTCGAGCATCGGTTCATCTTTTGCATAAGGGTGCCTTTTTGAATACTATATTCATTTAAAAGAATTATTAACTGTTAACGATTTTGATATTTGTTTTCTATATCTGCGAAAATTCACTATTTCTACAATATTATAGTCTTCAATAAGCCTCATACATTGAAAATCATTATTCATCGTTTTTAAAACGACGATAATTTTCATATGATTGTAAACAAAATGAAATTAGGTTTATTTACATCAAAATTTCACTTATTATCACAGGTTTTAACAAATTAACATGATATTTCCGATAAGAACTAAAGTTTTGTGTTGTTTTCGTTGAAACTATACTGTTTTACATTTATTATTACGATTATTAACTCAAATTCTTTGCTTTTGATACGAATATAAAAACATATGTTGATCCACATGTAATTACAACTTCATCTTTTTTTACATCATTTTCCAAAAAAAACTTCAAAATTTGATCTAATGTATATTTTAACCGTCAACGCATGCTATTCAGACTTTCTCATTATCATTACAAATTCAGAACATTTATGCTTTTCCAATCATCAGGACTTCTAACTTTTTAAGTAAAATACATATGCACAACTTGCTATATACAAGCTTCAAACACATTACCAGATATATTGCAAACACAATCAATATATATTCCGATTATTTATTAGCCGCTTAAATTTTCGCATCAAACTATACCATTTAAGCTCAGTCTTACTATAAACCAAGTCATCGAAGATCATCAAAATCTATAATTAAATATAAACACAACCCATTCTTTCATAAAATCTTAATCTTCATAAGTTTCCTTCATTTAATAATACTTTAACCCATTCTATCTACATCTATATTTGACACATTAGATCAGGTATTCTATACTTTATCATATCCATCATAATTCTACATAATGTCAATATTCATGCCCTAAAACAATCATCATATCTACTTATCTCATATTTAATCTATCTAAATCTAAGTATTTTCTTTAAAAATTCATTCATCAACTATATTCCAAATATGTTTAATCGATTTCATACAATTACTTTTACACTTTTTTCATTCAGAATATCATTTAAATTATATTAAATCATGTTCCGTCATATTATTAACTAAAATCGGATTTTAAATTTGCCAAAAGGTCATAATCTTCAGAATAAAATTTATTCATACGGCATTATTCGATCTTTAAATTCAGATATAAATTAAAATGAAACGTCACACTTTCTACGGCATAAATTTTCATACCAACCTAAATAACAATAGTTTCATATATATCATCATTTCTTATTTTATCCGATATCCAGAGCTCATAATATATATTTCGTTTATTGAGAAAATTTCATACATTCAACGTTATCCTATATGCTTAACAAATGACATCATACGTTGAAAACACATTTCACCAGTTATATCATCCATCATTCCCACATAATCATAACTTCACTATCTAACATAATAATCCGATTGTAACAAGTATACGTTCGTGTTATAATCACTCTTTCCAATATCTTCACCACAAAAAAAATATATATCTTTACATTAAGAAAGGTAAAAAACGAGAATTACACACTTATCATTTTTATTCTGATTAATGCGGCATATTTTGTTCTTTATAGAGTCATATATAGTCACAATTTATTCAAATTATCATCAAATAAAGAAAGATTATTCTCTCAAATGATTAAATCATGTTTGTATCTATTTTGCAAGGTGATCAAATATTATCATAAAGTAAGAAATTCTTAGGGTATAGAAAATTTATAATTTATACATTATTTCTATGATCAACGACAAAATGCTACATTAAATCTAAAACGTAATTAAATGTTAAGAATTTCAATCGTAAAATCCACACATATAAAATTAATAATTTTTTTATGAAATTATGTATAAAAACATAATAGAAACCGTTATTATTCAAAATTATATGATATTCTAGTATTGTAGAAGATAAAAAACAAATCAAAATCTAAAAAGAAAAAATATATTCATAAGTTCAATGCAACTTATTGGATTAGATTCATAGGAAAGTTACAATATAATTGAATGTGTAAATAATTTTATAAAAATATTATTTATGCATATATTATGTAGATCACTATAAAAAATAGTTACAGCTTTATTTAAAAACATGAATATTTGTAATTAACAACTATAAAAAGCGTTGATAAAGCGCCGATGTAAATGCAGAAACAAGATACAAAAATATACTATAAAAAATGATATGTGTACACACATTTATATTATAAAACATTCATTATAGAAAAAAACATAACTATATTTCTTTGTGCATTATTTCTGAAAGCATATTATTAATTTTTTTCTACGGGCCAACGCTAATATAAATTAAAATGTGTAAAACATATATTAAAAACTATTAAATATATTCATATATGTATAAATCCAAAAGAAAAGATCGTTGCAGAAACAAGACTTACGAATTCTCTATGGGTAAATAAGGTTATGTCTTATTTATTACACAATAACTTTGATATCCTTCATGTGAAATTATATTTTCGTCAATATTTTTGATTCAAGTATTCATAATTACCATTGGTCGTGCGTTAAGAACGTCTCAAGTGGGCATACTAATTTCTTTCAATATTTTTTAAAATCGGTATCGATTTATTGTAATTTCATAAGCTCATACTTATGAATTTACGACAACAAAGTAAATGTCTTTTTTCAAAACAAAGAAAAACATTCCAGCACCTACATAAGATCAAAAAAAGAGTGTGTGGGTTATAAACAGTAGGCATAACATAGAGACATGTCAGTATCTTTGACAACGATTAGAGTCCTTTGCACAAAAACAAAAATGAATGATAATAAGCTTTTGATGCAAATTCGGAGCTATAAATGCACCTAGATGACTATGAACAATATTAGTCGATATCTTTTCCAGTTTTTTTATTTTTTTCTTAGAAAAACTGGACCCTGTCTTATAGTATGTATTAAAATAGCATTTTTGTGCTAATATTCTATTTTTTTATGATTTAAAATTTACATCAATGCCATTAAAAATTTTTTTTTATGAAAGGTTGTCATTCTCTTCTACCCTATACCGTTACACTCTATTCCGTATTTTATGATGAATTATCTCATTTTTTTATAGATAATATGACCATTAATATATTTTCAGTTATAATTTCATTGTTAAGATATGGAAAATCTCTGACATATGTATAAAAAGCTAATATAAATTCATTTTATTTATCGATATTCACGAAAAGAAATTTCACAAATTTATCTTTAAAATTTATAATATATATAAATCATATACATAATATTACAAAAGATACTTTTAACCGTAGGTTATTTTTTTTAGAGTTAAAAAGCACATTAAAGCACATACCAATAAAATTTAATTCATAATACCATATTTTTTAAAATCTTTTTTTTCATATTTAAGGATCAATCATATTTTTAATATAAAATAGTTCTATAGAATATGAATATACAATGTAAGTAGGATTTCAATATTCACAGAACTGTGCAGTGTACATATAAAAATAAAAAATACGCATCTTGTTGTGTTAAGATTAAAAGAACTTCCCCTTTATATATAAAAAACACGATAAGGCCTTTTATTACCCATGTTTATCTTTTCTATTTACTCTACCGATATATGATATTTCGTAGAGTTTAAAGTACTTTTTTTGTTGTTTTAATCGAGTATTTTTTGTCGTGGGTTGCTGTATGTTTTCTATTACCTACCCAGAATCATCAGCTTTTTCTAAATTTTTTTCTAGAATATTAACATATGAATCTAAAAACTCAAACATAAGCGCATCATAATCATCATAGTGAATCACATTTTTGCATTTTGCTTCAAAGTTTATTGTACTAAAGATTTAGTTCTAACATCAATATACATGCTTTTTTTGATTCTTCTATATCTGGCATTATAAAAAAAGCCATGTTATTTTTAAAACTTCCTGATATTCCAATGTATTTTTTTTCACTTTTCGTTAAAAAAATACATTAATTCGATATTTTCACCCTTTACTCTTTTGTTTAATATTTTTGATGTATATATTTGGTTCGGCGTCGTAAATATTTCATTTCTGTATCCGTACTTACAAAACCGCTTATATTCTGCTCACTATCAAAGTATATAGCTGATGGTCTTCTTTAATTCTCATATGCTTTTAATTTGATTTGATTCAGATAATTCTTCTTTTTTTTGCAGCTTTTTGCCATTATGAACCACAGTATAAAACAGAAAAAATTTACTGTGATTATATAATTGAACTTTTGTATACTAAAAAACATATATAGCTAATGACAATATTTAAGTCTAATTTGAAATATTATAAAATGCTAATATAAACATTATAATCTTGTTTTTTCTTTAACAGAATAAGAAATAAAATATTAGATGGTTGATATGGCTATCGAAAAGGATTCCATTCCGATATTATAATTCAAAATATTTTTATTCAATCATATGAACGTTTCTTAATAACCTAGATTCTATAATTTCATATGCATATAATCTTTACAGGATTTTTTTGGATATTATAAAGCTCCAGTTTTAGAAATCATATAATATTTAAAAATGACATTTTCGCTTCAAAAGTGTGTTTCTACTAGTTTAATGTGCAAAGAAATAAATTTTGTTAGAGACGGTATGTTTTTACTATAATTTCATGTTTTTAATGTATAATAAAATTAAACTTCTTCTTTTAAATTTAATTCGCATAAAATGTAAGTAAAACTATTTAATAATCGTAAATTGTCTTATGTTGTTTACATTTACAATTTAATATATGAATTTTTTTACAAAAGTATTTTATTTCCAAAGAATAATAATTTTATTGTACAAATCGACGATTTCTTTTTAATTGAAATTTAACATAAATAATAATTTTGTATATAATATATGTATAATAGTCTTTAAATTTCTAACAATAGTAGAAACTAATAAAATTAAGAGTTAATTTGTTACATTTTGCTCTATATATTGAAAAAAATTTCTAAAAATATTTATAAACAACCCTGTAAAATTTGGATTTATCAATATTTCATGTGTTCAATATATGGTTTTATATCGAACCTCTATGTTTTGCCATACACAGATTTTTTTTTGTTTTTATGGTTTAAATCCGAATCTGTTGCTTCGAATAATCTATAAGCTATTTTTTTACAAATACTAATATACTTTCTATTATATATTTAAATATTTCAAGGATGGAATATTTCTATGTAATTCTGCAAAAATATTGATTTTTTAAAGTTTTGGGTGTAAAAAAATTCAGCGTAAGATTATTTGTGTATCATAACACAAATAATAAATTGTTTTACAATTTTTTGAGTTTTTCTATTGATACAATTTATCATTGGTATCAAGTTAGTTTATAAAAAAATTTATATTACTTGTTCGCCGATTTATTTTAATATTCCTAATAATACCCGAATAAAATAATATAAAATTTATCGTCTTACTTTATAAAAGTGTATATTAGGCGGTAAATAAATCTTTTGGTTATTTTATATTATGTTTATGGAATTTCAAGATATTTTTGGCATCTATTTTTAATCGCTTAAATTATAAAGTAAAATAGTTACTTATTTCGTTTTTTTTCATAAAATGCAATATGAGAAAGTTTATTTCTAACATGTCGATGTTAGATCTATGCAGAAAGATAGTATTCTATCATTTTTTTTGTTTGTGCTAATAATTTTGAGATAATTTATGACAAAATATATAGATTATTTTATATATTAATCTGAAAGATAGTAAAAAAAATCACGAATAAAATTAAAAACTTAGAAGAAAGTTTAGCTTATATTTTTTTTCAAATTTATGTTTTTTTTATTGTGATTAGTGACATATTAAACGATTTATTGGATAAGTATCTATTTGCAAATCTATAAAAGTTATCAATGTGTGAAAGAATATTAAGACCAATTAGTTAGATGATTCAATATTTAGTTTTAATCCACAATAAAGAATTATATTAAATTTTTTTCGATACATTTCACATATGTATTTTCGATACAGAAATACCCAGGATTTACGTAATTTCGAACGTTAGTTGTATATAGGATAATTTTATATTTCTTATGTATGTGATTAACTTATTTAAATTTAAATTACTTTCCTTCGTAAATAAGAATAAATCTCATTTTCGAATATAAAAATTTATGATTATTTTTTTGATTTAATTGTTATTTTATATCTGAGCAAACCTAAAATTTGTTCAAAATGTTTTAATATTGCCATATTTACCATATGACTGTTCATGTGATGGTATAAATAAATGATATGAAATAATTTTGTATTTATACAACTTTATTTTGTAATATCTTTGCTTTTATGCATTCATAAATTTAAGTGCATTTTTTTATGTTTTGTGACTTTATATATCTAAAAGCGTATTTTACGTCTTTTGATGCCGAATTTTGCATCAGAACATGTCTATAGATATAAACTTACATTAATGACATAGTTTTCATGCTTAAGATCAAATAAATTTCCTTAATAATTTTAAAAATTCTGATATTAAAACTAGATATTTCTATAACGCCTAAAACGACTTATAAAATAACTTATATTTTATATGATTAGATAGTTAGATGAATAGAAGCATTAATAAAACAAAACCTTAATTTTTAATATATTATGCATAGAATTCGCCGTTTTTGCGAGAGTTATATTTAAAAATAAAATATATTGTATATGTTTTGTAGCAATATTTGCCATATACGTTCTTTTTATATAAATTTATATTTTTTATGCATACTTAATTTTAAATGATAACAAAAAATCATTAAAATAGCGTAAGTACAAGACTTTATCAAATCCCTTTCGTTTTTATCATATTTAAGTTAAAAACATTTATCCTATAATTATGCAAAAATATAATTACAAGGTTTTTTTTTCATATATTTGTCTAACTTAATGAATGCTATATTTATATGCAGGTCCGTAAATATTCTATGCATCAGAAAAAATACTTTTTATTAGGATCTTATACTAATCTATACGGTCTATTTAACCCGGTGGCATTTTTTCAATATATGTGACCAAGCATTTTATTTTTTATATTTTGTGTATTTATCACATTAAAATTTATTTGACAGGAAAAAAAGAACAATAGCAATATAGAATATAGTACAAAAACAAACTTTTAGCATTCGTTCTTGCATGACTACTAACATACTATTATATTATTATGGCAAATGGTAAAGTTTTAATCATATTTAAAGCTGTTTTTTAGTATAATTTAATATTGAAATATTATATCCTATATTTCTATATTAAAATTTCCAACATAATAAACCTTTAAAAAATCAAGAATACAAGATAATTATTCTTATATTTGATATCATTTTAACTGTAGATTATGATTTTCGTCAAATGATTTGGGTTTTCCAAAAATATTTAAAGCGAAGTACTATATATAATGCAACATTTAAGTAATACTTCTAGATTTTATGATCAAATAAAACATTTGTTTTATAATTCGTGCCGCGATTTTATGTTGGATTATGCTAATGTGAGAAAAATATTGTTTGAAAACCCACAAATAATATTATATCTGTTTTATATTGAATGAAAAATGATTTTCTGAGAATGATATTATAATGGGATTTGAGTTTTATATTTAACGTACAAATGAAATTTTAAATATTTTCACTTAATTTATCAAAAAAATATCGTAAAAAATGAATCTAAATTAATATAATAACCCAGCTTTATTATACTTAAAAAGAATTTACAACGATTAAAAAATTGTAAAGTCATATAAAAGATGGGGTTGTCGAAAACTAAATAGATACACTTTTTATTATTACTGATATTATTTTATGATATATTATAGCAATTTTTGTTTTTTTATTTATAAGTTAGCTTTTTTTTTATTTTACCATTTTAATCTTCATTTTTTTCTCTTGGGCCCAAGTAAATATTTGTGTTACAAAATACGATGACTTCGAACGATTTTTATGAAAATTTTTATATTAATAACATATAATTTATTTTTATAATCTTTTTGTAATAAGACTAGCTTATTTTATATTATTTTGCTAAATACATAAGTTAGCTTATCGTAGTTATAAAAAATCTACATTTATTGTCTCGTAAACCTTAGACTTATTCAATGTGCTGTTTTCTACTCAAATCATCGCCAAAACCTTTTTTCCTTACTTTCTCATAAAAATTAAATTTTTCTACTGCATTCTTTGCTTTACTAAGTTTATGTTTCAATTTTAAAAATTTAGACATACTTTTTGATCGACTTTATATGCCTCCTTCTTTTCGTATCATTTTTAAATTCGCAAGATGTATGATTTACTTAGCTTTTCGTAAAAATATTTTTTTTTTCTTATATATCATGTCAAAACTCACGTTTTGAATTGTATACAAGCAAAAATCAATAAAATACGGCAAAAATCATTCTATATTGCTCTTTCTATACACAATATTTATCCAGAAAGTAAGCCGTTGTTTATTTTCTAAATTTAATTTTTTGAAAATGATTTTGTAATGATTTAAACTAGTAAATTGATTTTGTAATGATTTAAACTAGCAAATTGATTTTTTTCGTTTTTTTAATATATTTAACATAAGAATTAACTTACAAGGTACCAACGTCAAAATATTTTTTTAATGACTCATGGATGTTTGTATTTTTTTATGTAAAACATAAATGTTGTCTCTAAAAAGTTTTAAACATGTAATAAACATAAACTAACATATTTTTATAGCTAAATTCGCTAATTATTATATTGTTACAGATATTTGATATTTTTAGATATTTGAATGAAAAAATTTAAATATTATTTGGACAGAATGAATATAAGAAATAAATATAATATGAATAGGACTGTTTCAATGAAATGCAATGGTTATTATATATATGTTTATAGTACTATTTTTAATTATTTGTATGAGCTCTTCTATTCTAATTTAAACATTAATAGTAAATTTTTTTTAAATATGAGCTAGAAACTGAAAAAAATTGGTTTTAGAGATATTTTTTTTCGAAAAAAAAACGATCCTTAATATAAAATATAAACACAAACTATAAAATATTTAAAGAACTAGCATGTTTAACTTCGCTAAAAAATCAGTAAATATCTTTAAATGTATTATTCTATATATAAAAGAAGTGAATATTTTGCATAAAGAAAACAGTGTTTTTCATATAATATTGTGTTATATAAATATATTTAAGATTTAAAATTTCATAAATTACGAAAATTTTAATCGCTTTTATATGTACATGAAAATTGCATTTGTAAATTAATGTTATGATTCTTATACGAGAAAAAAGATAAATCACATGAAATATTTCGCTCACTCACAATATTTAAGGGATATTTAGCATATATGTGGTCTTTATTTGTATTAACTGTCGAAGAAAATATTTCATCGAATTTTTTTTAGAACCAGTAATTTTTCGTTTAAGCGAAAAATTGCACTATAACCGTTATGAAGTTAATTAAAAAAAAAACATCATCAACATATATATAACCAACATTGTGTTCAAGTTTATTTAGATGCGACTACAGAACAAAATTAACATTACGATTAATAGAAACTAAGTTTATGTTACCAATATGTTTATATAAAGCGTTTTTTTTGTGCTTAAATATACTTTTAATGTTTATCGTATGTTCAAAAAAGATTAGAGAAATTTTTACATATTCTATTGTTATTTTACGTGATTAACAAGATAATTATAATATTACTTTACTTAATTTTATATTAATGTGATACGAAGTTCAAATAAGGCAATTAATTATATTAACAGTTTTACACATGTATATCTAATACGATAGCCAATCCCCATTCGTTTTTCGGTATTTTTTTATATAGGGTATGAAGGCATAATTTTTCGGATTTTATATAAAGGAATATATTAGAAAAGTCGAAAATCTTTTTGAAAATAAACATTGTTATTTTTAAATATAAATCTCTCACCTTTCGGTCTCAAAATATGTAAAAATGATTATTATGTGTTTAGTTTTTTGATTTATTTATTAGAATAATAAAAGAACAGCCGATATTTGATTTATAATTGCTACAAATTTTTATTTTAACATTACTATTAGCTGATGATACTGTTTTTTACATTTCATGCTAGAATTTTATTCAAATTTTTTGTTATCACTATGCGATTTACACAATTAGAATTCTATATTTATCTAGTTTTAATATTACGGTAATATGTATATTTTTAATGCGATTAAAGTTCTTAAATATTTATTAGAATCTTTTTATTTCCCATATTGACATGATACATCGACGAGAGTTTGAAAGACTCTCGTCAAAAAAAAGAAAATAAATCCTGTCGAGGTTAAGCGATAAGGGAGAAATCCCCGAAACTCAAATTTTGTAGATCTGAAGATGGCATTGGCGAGAGATTGAGATCCTCTCGCCAGGAGAATTATAATGAAAAATAAAATCGATGCGGAGCTTTGGTGGAAGATACGAGGTAGTGCAGGTGGTTGGAAATCAAAAGGTAATTTACGATTTGTTAGTAAATAGGCCGAAGGCTATGCCGAAATTTTGTCGGAACATTTTACCATTTTTAAGAAATATAAAGAAGCAAAATTACTATATAACAATGATATATTTTAAAAATGCATCCCACTCTATATATCTAAAGATTTTAATTTTAATATTTACTCCTATATAATGCTGACAAAAAAATTAATTTCATTTATACTTCTACTCCATATTAATTATATTTAACTATCCATTATTCCAAAATTCTTTTTTTATGACTAATTAATTCTAATAAATAAAAAATTTTGCTTCATACTGTTTGCTTTCCAAACAGTTTACTGAAATAATTAATGTTTATTTTTGACAAATATTATGTCGAAACTATGTTTATTTATATAAAAAGATAGAAACGCCATTTTTTTGATCATTTTCTGATAACTTTGTAAAAGCTTAATTTTTTAAAAAAATATATATATGATTTGAAAAAATAAATCATAATATTTAATAATTCTTGTTATCTAATTCAAACATAGATATTTTTATAATAAAATTTTTAATTTTATGACATAAACTGAATATAAATACTGTCAAGGACAACCATTTTGTTTTGAAAAATATTATGCTTTTTTTGAAAGAATTTTTGAGATGATCAAATTACTTTCCAACATTAAGAATGTATATTACAGATTGATGTAATTTTAAGGAAAATAAAAAATATTCATTCTTTATTCATTTTAACAACCTATAATAGATCAAACCGCTTCAAATATTTGCATGCAAAAATATTTATATTCAATATCTAGGCACAGATCAATATTAAGAGATTATAAAAAGACGGCAATAAATATTTTTTTTGAAATATAAATTCTAGTTCTTAATAAATAAAAATTAGTAAACTGCAACTAAAAATAAAAAAAGATCAAAATTATAGAAAAATAATGATGTTCTCAAATAATTTGCATTTAAAATAAAAAATAGCACATTTAGAACAGTTTTTATGCTGCAAGATTAGATCTATTAATTTAAAAGTTTTTTATGTATCGAAAAAATAAATAATTAAACAATTTAAGTTTAATTTTAAGACTTTGTTAAAAATTTAGTAACTAGTGCTAGTTTTAAGATATTAAAAGTTTATAAAGGTATTTTGATGCGCGACGATATGATTAAGCAACAATATTAGCCTAAAAACCATAATTATAGATTTTATAGTAATTTTTTTTTTCATTTTACAATCCATAAAAAAAAATATATGTTATATAGATTGGTTGCATAAAATAATAACTTTTATTTAGTATAAATACGCAATATAAAATCCCGATAGATACTTAAAACCGTAATAAATTGAGATTAAGTTCATAATTTTATACACTGCAAAACACTATATTATATGTATTAGATCGAAATTATAATAAATGTATATATAGATAACCAAAATGAGGGATAAAGAAAAAACAGGAGAGGAGAACTACAAAGATGAACATTCAAAAACCGATCCTGTAACGATAATCTCAACAGACAACTTGCCTGAAACTCACACGACCACACGCATTCATACCACGGCTCTTCTTACTCTCATAGCCATCTGCAAGAATACACCCGCCGAGAAAGAGCAATGAATTCAAGAGGCTTATACCTCGATCCTAAAACGATTCGGAAGAATGCCGAGATCTGGCTGGCAAGAGTTCCTAAAGAGTTACAATGATATTTACAACAGTGATATGAGCATGACTGAAATTAAAGCTAAATCATCAAACGCTCTAAAAGATAATGATGGGAAAAGAAGACAAGTCCGAAAGTTCAAAGAAATAGAAACGAAAAGAAGAAAACAAAGCGATCAAGAGGAATTCTATAAAACACTTAACCATTGCATTAACCTCGACAGATGCAAAAAAACATTTCTCAGAGTACTGACGGACTTAGAAAATACGGACATCACGAAACTCCCTAGAACAAGAAAAATACCATATACTAAAGTTAAAAGCGATATAATTGAAGGTCTGAATTTAGCGGTTAATGCGCATATCACTAACCACCGCCCTCAAAACATGTGCGATATAGCAAAGATCTTGCAAGCTGTTCAAAAAAGTTACGAAGAGTTAACATCAAAATCTGTCCAGGAAGGATTAAACTACGTACTAATAAAGGAGGAAAAAATAAAAAGATATGATCAAATCAACACAACCCTCAAATCATACGTAAGTAGCTCAGGTAAACTCCCAGAAAGTGAGCCAAAGATACTAAGAAAAATCATGAGACAACATAATAAAATACTTGACAAAAAAAATGATGTTCTTGAAGTGATTACTAAAAATAACGATAAAAAAAAGATAATAAATACACAGATAGAGCAATATGGAAAAAGAAAAGAATTTACAAAAACAAACACCCAGTTCGAAGTCAACAGAAGACAATTTTATAGAGCACTGACAGATACGGTAAAATCGGAAATTAAGGCAGACAAGGAAAATATTGTGAATTTCTGGTCAAATATGTGAACAAAAAGCACGGAAATATTAAACTTCGATACTTACCTGCGCAAAAACGCGCTTGAAAACACACCAAAAATGGTTTTTATCTCTGAAACAGAATTTTTCCAGATCATTAACTACCTGCCTAACTGGAAAGCTGCTGGATGCGATGGTAAATACAACTTCTTCATCAAAAAAATCACAAAATTACACCCAATATTATATGAAACAGTAAAATCAATATGCCTTGAAAACAAAGAGGTAAAAAATTGGTTCTACTCTGGGATCACATACCTCATACCCAAACAAGAAGTTTTGAATGGATCGGAATTCAGACCTATAACATGTATGTCAAACTTATATAAATTGACAACTAAAGCTGTCACAATGATACTACAGAAAGACGTCGAATCCCGAAACCTACTATCAGAAAACCAATTTGGTATAGTCAGCTGAGTACAGGGAGCTAAAGAACAAGCCATAATAAACGTTGCAATAACCAGTCAACATAATAATGAATTACACGTAACATGGTTCGATATAAAAAAAGCATTTGACTCAATCGACCACGAGTACCTCCTGTCCTGCTTAAAAAATCTTAACATACAAGAATGGATGATTTCCTTTATATCCGTGTTAACAAAAAACTGGAAGTTATCTCTAAGATTAAACAATGAAGAAATTTTGAAGAAAAAAATTGAAAAGGGGATTATACAAGGGGATAGCTTATCTCCACTACTGTTTGTTCTTTGTATGGATCCGCTAAGCCGCCGATTAAATAAAAAGTTTCCCTCAATAGCCATTAACCTTATTAAGAAGGCATTTACAACCAATCACTTCCTTTTCATTGACGATTTAAAGATTTTGTCAAAAGAAGAAAGTAACTTAGAACTAATGTCCAATGAAGCAAAAAAATTCTTCGGATGTATAGGAATGGAAATTAACGTTACCAAATCAGCTACTAACAATATCAATTGCAAAGATATTGCCACAGTAATAGAAGGAAAAGATGGATATAAATACCTCGGGATACTGGAAGATTCCAAATCGAGAACTAAACCCGAAACGATGGATAAAATTAGAAAAGAAATGCTTGATAGAGTAAAAAGCATATGCAAAACAAAACTAAATGGTAAAAACATAATAAAGGCGATTAATGAATATGCAATATCACTGATAAACTACTATGTGGGCTTATTAAAGCTAGAACCAGAAGATTTAAAAGGCTAGATGATGAACTTAGGCGAATATTAATAGAAAATGGAATACACTTACAACCAGCGAATAAAGAAAGATTATATCTTAAAAGAAATGAACTAGGACGTGGATTTGAAAAAATTGAGTTTAAATCCGAATGAAGACTTTACCAACTATATAAAACTCTAAACCAAGAAAAAGGGCAATCACCCAGAAAAGCCCGCGATATTGAAATTTGAAAATGAAAATGCAACCCACTTATCCGTAATAAATGAATTCCTCAGAACAAAATATGGCCTTGTTGACATAGATCTTTCTACGCTTGAATTTAAACAAAAAGAGAGTTTATTGTGTAAAATAAAACAAAAAACACTACATCAAAAACTCTTCGATGTTCATAAAAATACAACGCTAGAAATATTAGGATCCTCAAAGTGGCTACAATATGGAAATATCAGACCATTAGAAGAAGCTAGATTCTGCTTTATTCAGGATAGGAACATATTCTTTGGAGATAGATCAAGGTGCCCGCACTGTAACGACTCAATAAAAACTGTCGACCACTTAGCAAGCAGATGTAAAAAAATGCTTGGTCATGACTATACAAGAAGACACAATGAGATTGTAAGATGTCTTCACTTTATGCTGGAAAGAAAATACAACTTCAAAAAAACAAAAAAAATACGCAGACACTCTGTACAAGAAATAATGGAAAACGAATTCGCAGAGATCAAAGTAGATACAAGAATTAAAACAGACATCAAGTTATCGAACGACAGACCTGATATTTTTGTATATGACAAAAAGAAGAACTGCATCACACTGATCGAAATTGGCGTGACAAGTATTGACAACATAAACATAGTTGAAAACGAAAAATTTAGAAAATATGACCTGCTAGCATCTGAACTATCATTAATATTCAAATGCAAGACAAAAATTATTCCATATGTTATAACATGGGACGGTGTGGTTACACGATATCATAGAAGGTACCTGAAGGAACTAGATGTCACGAACCAGGTTGGGCATATATTCAAACATTGGGATTGAGATTAACCCTTGAATTAATAGGTCTCGAAAGAAGGAGGGGTATTGAAGAAGACTGTGGAGAGGAGAAGATAGCCGAAAGTATATATACACTGTGTGTACAGAGTATCAAGCAAGCTGTGCCTGATCACAAAAACTAAAATTACGGCTATAAATATAGCCCATAAAAAAAAATTACTTTAAAAATACTATTATTGTATAAAACTTCCACTTAAGTATATAGAGAATATTTTTGAATATAAAGCATATCTAGTAGTGTTTTGAATCTTTATATTTTTAAATATCATCCGTATTTAAAAATCTATGAAATTCCACGGATGATCATTCGATTCTATATGTTTTGTTTCCCGACCTAAGATTTTAATTACGCTTAATAAGTAAAATACAGTATCACATTTATTATGCCATTAAGACTTTAAAATCGATATATATATATATGCATCTAATTACAAAATCTTGAAGAAGCATTACTAGATTATTTTCAAAAGAATTTATTTATGAATTAGTCGATTAAAATTAATGTATTATTGTCGGCGCAAATCACACTCCACATATATAGAATTACTTTGCTATGAACAATTTGAAAAGCCGAAAGATCGTATATATATAAATTAAAAACACGCATAAATCTTATAAATTTTAAACCAGATAACAATTTATGATTTTGTGTTTCCTCATATTAAATATGAATCATGTACATGGATTTATCATGGGACGGTGTGGTGACACGAAATCATAAAAGGTACCTGAAGGAACTAGATGCCACGAGCAAGGTTGAGGCATATATTCAAACCTTGGGACTCGAAAAAACCCTTGAATTAATAAGTCTCGAAAGAAGAAGGGGTATTGAAGAAGACTTTGGTGAGGAGAAGATAGCCGAAAGTATAAATACGCTGTGCGTACAGAGACTCAAGCAAGCTGTGCCCGAGAAAAAAACTAGAATTACGACTATAAATTTAGCCCATAAATAAAAAATACCATGGATTATTTATTTCCAAATAAAATCCAGCATTAAATGTAAAATAAAATTTAAAAAGTAATTTTTCTAATTTAAGAAATATCAAGAGAATTGAATAAATATTTTCACCTATAAAATAAATTGTTATGAATATTATAATTCTGAATAAAAACCTTAAAAACCAAAGAATTTTTAATTTCGCTACAAAGTACCTAAAAACTCGAATTAATACTGACTAAAATGATATACAAAACATTTGCTAATAAACATGATGTATAAAAATATACATAAAAACCAAATCTTTAACTAATTTATTGTTTAATGTGTATCAGTAGCATGTTAAATCTCATAAATGAATTAAATTACGCAAAAAATACTGTAAATTATTTTATTTTTTTAATAAAGTGTTATTCTATAAAAACTGAACATAGCTAATATAAAGGCAATTATGACCATTAAATTTTCAATCAATTTTCTACCTGATCAAACTGGTATTAAACAATACAAGAAAATATGGGTAGTTGTATTTAAGAAAATGAAATATTATATTAATCCTACAAACAAAAAAAAAATTTGCAAAAGTTAATAACCAGCATTTAGATTTGTTTAAATTTACATAAATGACTTCCTATTTGTAAATTTTTCAAAAGAACTAGATGTTGATGTGAATTAATTACATATTAAAAGAAATTTAAAATTATATTTGCTAATATTATCTGCAATTTTATTTATTTAAGGGTTAAGTTTCTTTTTAGAAATCTCGACTGTGCAGACGTGGTATTCTTTTTGGGAATATTCCACAACTCCTTGATGCATCTTTTGACACCTTCCTTTGATCTCTCTTCATAAACTACTTTTCTTCTCTCAAATGTTGTGAGTTTAATTGTCTTGCTAAATGTAAGAGCTTGTATAATTGCCTCTACTTCGTTGGTATTTTTAACTTATTTTAGTGTTTTTTATGCAATTTTGTAACCTCACCATCAAAAGTCATTACAATTGCTTTTATTCTTGTTTTACTTTGTAAAAAAAACTGAGTTCATTTGACAAGATGTCATACTTCCTATATTTTTCATTCTCAACTTAAGTTACTGTGTCAAGGCTTGTTATACCCATTTAAATGAAAGTAATCATATTTTCTTTTTTATTTTATAGAAAATATCTGGTCTATTTTTTTGATTAATATATTTTTCTTCATATTGGTATGAACCTTGCTTTCTGAATTTAAGTTTTCGCTGATCTCTTGTACTGAGTGAATTCAATCTTTTTAGTTTTCTTATTCTCGTATCGTCTTGTAGTATAAAATGATGGACATCTTGTGATTTCATTGTACCTTCGTGTGTAAAAAAGCCATAAAATTTTCTTAGCATCACGTTGAAAGGTGATGAATTGTTTGAAAAGCTGCGTTTCAATATAGGCTTATTATTCATGTACCAATAAACGAATTTCTGTCTTAGATAAAATTATATTTTCCTGCTTAACTTTGATAGATGTTGCCTTTATTTTAGCATCTTGATGATCTTACAATATCAACCATATCATTGTTCTTGGCTTCAAAAGTTATTATTGTAATGGTTTTTCTTTTATTCTACGCAATAGCCTTTCTTGTTACTTTTTCTCCGGCATGTCGTTATCGGTGATATTGGCATGATATTTATTCTTAAGATATTCTTCAATTAGTGAAAATTGTGTCTTGTTATCTTTTTGTGCTTTTAATTTTGCAGCCCTCTTCGATGAACTGTTCTTACTTCTTTCGCGCAAATATTTTAGCTGTTATATCATGTTATCGACTTTATATAAAATAAGAAAAGCATCAAATCCTAGTTCCATCCTCTTTCTTTATAACCTGTATTTTTTACTATGTTGCAGATGCATAGAAAATATGTTTAATTTCTCTTATCTTATCATCAAGTTAAGTGTATTCTTCTGGTTTCAATTTCAATACGCCTATATTGTAATTTACGTGAGATTTTGCATGTTCATATTAGGCTTCAATTATATCACCAGCTCTTGGTTTCGTTCTACTTAAATTTATTTATTTAGTATTTATTCTGCAATTATATAAAAAGTTTCGTTCTTGAGGTTAAATTTGCTTTTGCTGTTTACTCCAAGCGATTTTTAGTTTGCTGGGCCTTCAATAAATGTTGCTAAATCTGCGCATATCTCATGGTTAGAAACCGACCGATTTTTGTTTATTATAAGGTCAACTGGATTTAAGAAATGAATTGTTTCATCCGTCATGTGCTATAATGTTTCTATTGTTTTTGATATCTATTTGAGTACATATATGAACAATAGATGATTTTTATATTAGTTTTAGAAATTCATTCGTTTACCAACGGAAAGAGTGCATATAATTTTCTGCACAATAGATATAAAAAAGAACGAAAAAAAAGAGACAGACGTCTAATTAATGTATCTTCTTATGTATATTCAGATGCATGAATTCCATACCATTAAACCTTAAAGATATACTCCATTTGCTTGTAATCTTTTTTATAAAATACGTTATCTAGGTAGGTAGGTAATTTCAAATTTATGGTACTTATATCTAGGTAATTTTGTTGTAATAATTAAAATCATTTTTTACATTAATATATGATGTGGACAGAATATTTCCATTACTTTTTTATAAAAAAATGCGCATGAGCTCTTCCTTTTTGCTCAAAATGCGTCGATAATTCCTTAACTAATTTTAAAATATGTTTTACTATCTTCACCTCTAGTTCAATTATTATTTAAAACCGCTTTTTTCGTTAACTTATATCAATTGTACATAGATGTAATTTATCTTAATATATTTGCTATTATGGCAAAATATTTGTCGGATTAGATAAACATTCATATGATTTTTATATTACAAACATTCATCCGATAAAATCTGAAATATGAAATTGTAGTTTTTCTGGTTCAGCAGCTGTTAATTTCGGCAGTGGTTGATTTTTTGTACAATAAAATTAAACCTCTGTTATGAAGATTATTGTATATATTTTATTATGGTAAGAACGGGCATAATTAAGCGTTATAATCATTTTCATCTCGATTATGTATCTTTTAATCACATTTTTATACAAAAGGTATTTATTTGCTTATTTGACGCTTAGATTGTATCTTTCTTGTTTTCAGTCAACCGTCTATAAAAAAATATCTTATTAGGCTCACAGTTATTTTTTTCTCTAGTTAAGTCAAGCTTTTTATGTACTGCTCTATCATCCTCTAAAATTTCGATTTTTTCGGCATACTCATTTAACATTGGTTAAAGATTATCTATTATTCCTAGGATAATGTTTCTTGATCTCATGATTTTTCTTAATTTTTTCACTTCCTCTTTCTTAAATTATCTGCGTTTTTTTATATCATTTTAGTCCATCTCTCATGCTTTTAAAAAGCTCTTATTCAATAAGATAAATTTCATGTATTTTTTCGGTTTTTATGTGAGGCGTTTGTAGTTCCGTTGTGCGGTTGGTCTGAAGAATCCAACATTGAACATATCTAAAGGATTTTGGGGAGATATATTTGTCCCATTTTTGTTTATAATAGTTTAAAGAATTTTCCACTGTACTTTATAGTTTTGAATTTTTCCAAACCTCTCAATTCAGCGATGTTTGCCTTTTTTAAGCTTTTATATATTACATTAAATTCCCTTTATAAGGGTCTATCTTCTTTACACTTCAATTCCAATGTGATATGTTTAATTCTATTTGTTCTTAAGACGTTTTCAGCATCAAATCGTTTACGACCGACTTCCTTCCATTTTGGTGAATCAATATTTTCATCGCCTCTTTTATGTTTACATTAAATCAAATTACATTGGAATTTCACGTTAAAATATTTTTGGTGTTTCTTCCATCCGAAGCGTAATAGTAGCGCCAGATAGGCATCTTAAACCCATTCGTCTAAAGAAGATTCTGTTGATGTATGGATCTGATATAACGTAAAATGTCTCGTTGATTTTTTCAAGTAGATTTGCGCAAATCCTAATGCCACAACATCTTTTTGCTCGGTTGCTGCTTTAGTTTCACAAAATATGTCTCTGTGCACTCTGCTTCTTATTTTTTAGTTTTCCCTTTTTATTTATTTGAAATAAAATAATAATTTGTCTATAGAAAAAAATATTAATAATATGTACGCGATATTTGTAAAATTACACAAAACGAGCACGATCGTCATTTTGAAAATAAACTCTATGTTTTTTTATTATAAAAAGTAATGTTAAAATATAATAATATATAGAAATCATCTTTTTGATATAATGGTACACTAATTATTGTATAACTGAATAGATATAATGAAAATCAGCGTTTTATATAGTAAATATTTGTATTTTTAGGAAGAAGATGTAAAAAATACATTTGGTTTATGTCAAATCTTAAATATCTTGACAGAGACTTTTATACTCGCATTTATAAAAATTTTAACGACATATAAGATATATGAGAGTTAAAATATATTGATATTATATTTATAGTGAGAAAATCCATTTTTTTGCCCTAAACTAAAGTTTTGATAGAAAAAAATTGATTTATAATACATAATTCTGTTTTCTCTACATTAATTCGAAATTACAGAATTTCCAGATATATAAACTATAGAACAATAAATGATAGCGAAAATACATCTAATGCTGTACATTTATTAAAGTTAGTTCTAATTAGACTTCTATGAAAGTTTTTTGTGTAATATTCCAATCATAAACTATAAAACTTTATCTTCAATATATAGCTTTTTTGCGGATTATTTAGGTATTTAATTATATACAAATCTTTGTAACATCGATGTTTGTATACATACCATCAGACTGCTAAGCTTTAGATAACTATTTATAGTGTTTATATAAAACCTATATAATAAGATTTGCATTTGAGAACAAATTAAATCCGCAACATATAGAATACAACACCGGAAAAAGAAAAACAGATATTTTTATCAAATAACAAACAAAATATTTTATTTTTTGAAAGAGTCCTATAAAATATTTTAAATTAGGTTATGCACTATATAAATACCATAATTATAATCACCAGGTGTTCAAGGGTTCTTGTGTCAATTTGTTTCGTATGGTATTTACAATATGCGCAATAGAACATATAGGGCTCGACCTTAATACACTTTAAAATGGTTGGAATTATTTTCTCATATGCCATATAAGCATAATTTTAGTAATTATCATATTGTTTTTGTTTTATAGCTGTGTTGATAAATCTCTATTTATTTATAAAATACAACGTTTATTACTGCACTAGGTATTCAAATTAGTTTGCGCAGCATATTCTAGCATGTGCAGAAAGAAATTAAGTCAGCAAAAAAAAAGTTTGATATTAGCTTACAAAAATAAATGTGCACCATAACCATACGAGTATGCCCATATAAGATAGTATAGCCTTTTTTTTATGTTTATGTAATTAAATATCTAATCAAGTGTCGTATTTTGTAGTTCAATTTATTTTCGAACCATTTTTTTAGCTCTTAATTTGCTTTAAAAATTACTCTTATAATATTTACGCTTCTGTCTTAGAACTTAATTTTTTTGTAAATTTAGTTTCTTCATCCTAATACATGAAAGAAAGCATAAATCTAATTTTAGTTCTATCTGTTTCTACTCAATAACATACTTTTGGTTTTTTTTATATTATTATTACCTGTTGATTATACTTCGCCTTCTGTTGAAAGCTGAACTTAGCATTAGATGATTTTTCTCGGTTTATATGATGTATTTAAATGCTACGCGTAATGAAATAGTGTTTTACAAAGCAAGTCATAAATTTTTTTTCATGCAAATATTTTTATATCATCATTACGTTTTGGGTCGCTTATTTTTTTAACTTTTAATCATACATGCCTTTTCTAAAAAGGTTATGTTGACATATATAAACTTTTTCCATCAGAAATGAAATGTTTAATTTATTGGTTTAAATTTTTTTTATCGATTTCATTTACATTTTACACTTTTGGTCGCATTTCTTAATCTGTTATGTATCTTATAGAGCTTAACGACTAATTATAAATAAAAATACGAAATTTTTGTGTATTATTTTGTATGTGTTATTGTTAAGCTTTCTCTTTTTTTATTTGGCGGCGCAAATAACTTTATTTAAAAAAAAATATATTTTTTATATGTGTAATTTATATCTAAAAATCAAGTGCTTTCCAAAAAAACTCGATTATGTGTCTTTGATAGGATTCCATATGATTTGATTGTTATTTTTTACTGTTATGAAATCGTTATTTATCATTTTGTGATTCTTACGTAAGAAAAGAGAATAGGTCGTAGTAGGTATAATTTGATCTGATAGAAAAGAAATAAGGTTTTAATTATAAAGAAAATCCATAAAAATAACATAGTAAAAATCCCATATATATAAATATTATTTTTTTGTGTAAATATAATCAAACACCATAAATTTGCGTGCCCTGTAAGATCAAAATATATTAATACCAAGAAAGATTGCGAAAATAACATGCCCATAAATACTTAGATAGAAAAAATAAATTTACAGATTATAATATAAAAACAGTATAGATATATAATTATAAAGCCAATAAAAAATATTACATTTGTTATTTGTTATATATAACTAGTGTCGAGAATTTTTTCCTGTATAGTCACATTTAAATATGATATATATGTCATTTTGACAAAAGCATTTTTAATATTCAAGATCAAAACAAAAATATAATCAAATTTTAGGATTTGGTAAGAGATGAATAATAGAAACGTGAAAAATGTGTTAAGAAGTAAAATCTAACTGATGAAATAGAAACATGCATCTTAGCTCGAATAACTTAGGCAAAAAAGATAGAGCATAATATTTGTAAAAAATGGTGCATTTTATGAGGATAAACTAAATATATGTTTAAAGATACGTTCTAGAAATTCTGCAAGATAAACGATGATCGAACTACGATCTAGTCTATGAATTCTAAAAATAACGAATTAATCTATTTATTATATCTAAGGTATATGAATCAGACAATTTTATCTTATAATTATATGTATTTAATAAATTTATTATTAGTTTCACTACTGTTTTATTAAAGAATGTTGAAAATGACGACAAAAGGTATTTAAAAAGCATGAAAAATATATAAAATCTTAGATCACATTCAATTATGCATGGACATGGAAAAAGTATTTTTTGCGATAGTAGAAATATTTATCTAAAAAATATGCATATTATAGGCATTTATCAAAACATATAAAAAAATCTTTAGATATATTAAAAAACAATTTGAATTTTTGGTTCATTAAAAAATCTTTCCTTTTTTTACACTATAAATGCTAATATATCCATTTTAAATAAAAAAGGTTTAAGGAGCATCTAAGAATATATAAACAAAAAAATAAACCATTTAACTATGTAATAAAATATGAAAACAAAACTTAAAATGCAATAAATATAATATTTTATTCGTTTTTTTTACCTATGTTTAATGATATATACATGTTTCAACTTTGAGCCAGAAGAAAAAAAAGTAATATAGCATTTGTATATACCTATATGCCATATTTCTAATTTTTTAAAGAATAAGATGCATATTAAAGTCAGCAGACGTAGAGATGGAATTATTGACAACAGTTACTGCCTTTTAAAGTTATTTACAATAACATCGAAGTATGATAGATTATGAAGATCAGGTATATAGCACAGTAATAAGAATTCTGTCCGTTTATCGTTTCTTGACAGAAAATAAATTATATTTTGTTTTTCTATTTGTTAAAAAAATGATTTATTATTATTTATTGACATTAACTAGATTAAATTTAGCCAAAGAAATTTTCTTTAAAGTTCTTAGTTTACACTATTTAGTACTACTTTTATATGGCCTTTTAACGCTGAAAACATAAATACATCAAAATCAAAATAATTAGATGCATGGATTATACTTGCTAGATATTTTATATGACTTAAATTAAATGACTTTTTATATGATATATTTATGCCGTTCAATCTCTGCCCGTATTTCAAATTAAAACTTATTAAATATAATTTTTTTTTAATAACAGAGTTTCAATCTCTAATATACAATTTATTCATTTTAAATTCTTTTAATGGATGATCTAACATTGAAATGTTTTCATATCATTGTATATAATTTTAGGTAAAGCTGAACATTTTGTATAGAATAAAAGTTTCAAACCATATATTTATGAATTATTGACTTTGTGTGTGACAATTTGTATATATTTATATTAACTTTAGTTGTTTTTTCAAGTTGTTATAATCAAGTAAACTCTTGCTTTTAAATTTACGGTTTTAACTTAAAATAGAACTATTCGAAAATTTTAAAACACATTTTTAGTTTTTACTGCATATTTTCACATAGTTTTTGATATATAGTTATTAATTCGTTTTCTTTTGATTTAATAGTTTATTAACTTTCGTTTAATAGAAAAAAATAATTTAATAAAATATACGAATAGGAATTAAACTATTTTAGTTTAGTTTAAATTTTTAGTACCTAGTATATTAGATTCTTGATAAAGACAAAGTGGCAATCATAAAAATGAAGGATTCTATTTAATAAAATTGTTACTTGAAAACTGAATTATTAAAATGCTAAAATAGTGATAATGTACATTTAAAGACAGATATTAGAACATTAAAGGAAAAATGTGTTTATAATTCTAGAATAAAGTTATTTACAAGAATAATGAAGCCATTTACAGCCTTTATAACAAATATACCTTTTCTAGTGCAAAATATATTTTCAAAAATCTTTTTCTTATAGGCAGTATATATGATTCGGTGGAACGAAACAACTTTAGATTTATGAGTCTAAAGATAGCTGAATTATATTTCATATCATAGGCATGACAAAGTCTGTATGTAATAAAATTTAAAAAAAACTCTGCATTTATGTCCTAAAAATTTCAATTTTGTGGTGTTTTTCGCATATTAAAAGCTCAATATTTGAGTAATAGATTGCAAACTCACATATATATAGTTTATCGAAAATAACTATACAAATCATTGAAAATATAATTGCACATACAATACAGTAAAAATAAAATTTTAGGTATTTGTATTTAGTCAAGCACTGAAGCAAAAAAGGTATTTACAAATCACTTTGAAGAATATTTACGCTATATACTAAATAGAGTTTAAAGAGTTGGAATTTATCTTTAGTACTTACAAAATATAACAGGAATTAAAGCACATGCACCAAATATATAATATTTCTGCTCAATAGTAGAAAGATTATGATTGAAATATATTTTACTAAGATATGTGGATCTTTTTTCAAATTATCCAGCTCTTTAAGGGAATAAATAACCCAGAATATATTTTTTATGCAAATTTTGTGAACAATGCCCAAATATAATTTCTAAAAAATATATTCAATCATTATTTAAAAATATCAATTAAATACCATATCCAAGCTCTCACACTCCGCAAGACACTTGAACTCATCATATTTGAGAGAAGAAGAGCAGTTGATGAAGATATATCAGAGGAAGGTGTCAAAAGATGCATCAAGGAGTTGTGCAATTATTCCAACACGCTTAACACGTCTAAATAGATAAAATCGATAAAAAGAAAATTATCCCATAAATAAATAAAATAGTATAAAATAGTATCAAATACTATATTTATACAATCCTTACTAAATATTATATCAAATTTATATATCTAATGCTTTAATTAATTTTTATGAAATATAAAAATATTTTTGATCAAAAAACCACAAATAAAGATCTTAAAATATGAAACACAAATATGCGAATAAAACAGATGGTTGAATTATTTTATTCAATTTACTTATACTTTTTCTATACATTTATTTAAAAATATTCTAAATCGATGGACTGATATTTAATCATGACGGTGATACCAATTTTTGATTTAAACATTTAAAATTTTAAATAATACTGATTATGTTTTTATCTATTGAAATATTGATCTAATACTAATTATTTATTATACCATTTAAGTATAAATATGTTCCCATTAGGATAATGAATCTTTTATCTAAACATATCAAAAAATTACATCTGATGCTTAAAAATTTTTCAATCATACCTATCAATTATTTTAATTTTGGTTGATATATATTTAAATTAGGCAATAATACGTTTCCATTTATGATATGATTTTATACCATTGAAATGTATCAACATTTTAATCTATTTCTTGATATTTTCTATTTTATTTTTAATAATATTTCTCGTTTATCTATCATAATTTTTGATTGGTATTTATTATTTCTCCATCTTCTTAATATAATTTTAAAATCTTGACATATACTTTTTTTTTCTCTGAGACTAATTTCTATATTTAAAATTCATTTATTTTTCAAATTTATATATCGTGATTTAAAATTTATTGATCATAGTTTCTCTGCATGGTCCATGCATCATAAAATTGTTCATTTGACCACAAATCATACATTTTAATTGATTTTAATTGATTATAATTGGTTTAAACTTAAAATCATGCAAAAATTTTTGGAGGTAATAAATAAAATTGCACAAAGAATATTTTCCGGAGTTAATTAATAAAATCGGACATTGAATTTTTTTGGAGGTAATAAATAAATATCCTTTTCGAATAACTTTATGTGATTTAGATAACAAGCAGATATTATTGTTCCATAAAAAATGTTATAATAAACATGTGTAAAATATGAAATTTCATGAACGATAGAATTGATTTTTAATTTGTGTGACACTTTCCAAAGTATAAAAATAAAAAGCAATAAAAATCATCGATAATGTTGCTAAAATATTTAACAAAACTTATGTTTCATAATAATTTTTTAAAGGATTTATTTTACCATAAAGTACGGTAATATTAATAAATTATGATTGATATATCAGCTAAATACATTACAATGGAAAAGATATTTTAGAAAATTATAGAATTTTATTCAAAACATTGCAGTGCTTATAACTTTTTGATATAAAAAGACGTGAAGTCAACCTCTATCTAATATAACAACAAGATTTTTTATTTATCTCCTTATTGAAAGCTTTAATATATAATAAGCTAATCTACATATTTTTTTGTCATCAAAAATAAGAAAATATTAATTATGGCTTCAATAGCCACATCGTCGGATTTGGAAAATATATAATATAATGGATACCACAGAAATAAATTAAGAAAATCAAAGATGTTATTATTTTGATTTCTATTAAAATTCTCTTTATCAAATAATGAAACAGCACTGATAATTGATGAATCATTCATTAAAGAATGAAACATGATATCTTCAAACTTATTTCTGATTTACATGGCACACACAGGTAAAAGGTGCTTACAAAAATAAAGACAAGATTCTTATATCAATAAAATATCATATATATAAAAAGCAGCCGTTACTCGCAATGATATCATAGATGCATTTAAAAATCGTTATGATATACAATTATTTGCTTCATCCTTTCACGAACATTATGACATCCACAGAAAAATATTCTCGAATTCTGAAACATTGTATTCATTTCTGTCTTATACTGGATACACCGATGATAATTCATAACTTTTGGTTTAAAAAATATAGTTCAAAAAGAATTTGAAGCTGAAATACTTTTTGCTACCCATTAAAGAAGATCTTATCGAAAGAGTATTATGTCTAACATATTCATAGATATTCGAAAGTTGCGATAATTACGGAAAAACTGATTTATCTCTCAGCAAAATAATATTCTTTGGGGATGATATATTTAATGATTTCTCTTTTAAATTTATCTACATAATTATGTGCCACTTGATTTTCATAGGGCATAAAAATAAATAAATACAGATTCAAAAAATCCAGGTGATCATCCTCTAAATCTTAAAAACTATGGTCAAACCCTTCCTATGTAAATCTTCAATTTATGAATGCAAATAGACTTTACTGAACGCTATAGAGAATTACTATAATAAATTTAATTCCACTAAAGACAAGTGTGACATCAAAATATTTATAATTCATAAATTAAAGATCAAGAAAGCGAAGAAAGTCAAAATTATACATGAAAAATACATAAATTACTTATACATAAATTTTTAGACACATTTGAAATTTCAGCCTTTAATATTGAGCACAATTCATATTTTTTTTTCAAATGAATTAAGTTTAATATATACTAACCCAGGAAAACCATATTATGATGATATTTTAATGTCAAGTTTCGGCTGGAATTAACTTATAAATTTTTTTTTTAGAGAACGATAAAACGTCTATTGGATTTTTTTGTTGTGAAGAAACAGGGAAAACAGTTCCAAGGAATAAACGACATATTTTAACTTCCAAATGATAGAAAGGTTTTTCCATATATTTGAAATTCTCTCTTATCACTCAAAAATAATTTATGTTATTTCTAAAAAATATGGATTCAATGGTTAATTATCAAAAATATGATTTCATTCTAGACGACATCCATTACTTAAAATATATAAAAGAAAAAAACGTATTTCAATTCAAATGTGATTTCCTTCGATGTAAAATTAACCAAGTAATTCATTAGGCAACAAATTTTGCATTCAACTTTACCGTTTTTAGTTAGCCCATGTCTATAAAAAGTTATTTTGTTGCTGATTGATTTCAAGCCACATTATAACGATTCTGCTAGCTGTATTGAAAATAGTTTCAATAAAAACATTGAGATTTAAGGAATTAAATTCGGTTGTATGAGTTTATCAAAAAATAATTCAAATACCGCCCGCATATTCATTTGTGTACTATAAAAGTCGAAACATAATGGTATCTTTCAATAATAGCAAATAAAAAGGATAATAAGAGGGAAGAATACAATTTTACTTTGAGAATAAAAGCAACAACGAACATAAATATTCCATAGAAGAAATACTCAATTCGCAATCGACATTTCACGACCAGGATAGTAATAAGATCTGGAAACGAAGCAACTATATGCGCACATAAACTACTTGTTTTTCAATACTTCATAAATTTGTTGAATGATAAAAATATCAGATAGAATATTTTCTATGAATGTTAAATGTGATTACGAAAAGACATTTCGAATTTCGATGTTTTTAGAATAGTTTATTTTACTATTACGCCGAGAAGTATATGAATTTTCCATAGGAAATTCTTCTCAATGTATTAATATAATTAAACCCCCTGAATTATAATTTAGAATTGAATATGAACGATTTAAAAGAAACGAATGCGGCGATTTACTGATAACTATTTCAATTCCTTTATAATCACAGATAACATAATAGAGGAAATGAAAAAATTTACGATGATAAATAACTTGAATTTTTGCTGCAACGCATGTAATTATTCTTAAAATCTGATATAGCAAGTTTAATATACAAAAACGAATATACTATGAGCAAGCTAGTTCTATCTAAAATAGAGGATATTTTTAGGTTTAGGAAGTATACAAAAGTGCCGGATGATTTTTTTAATTTTTAACACATTCGTCAAATGAGTTTTTGTATTATTATTCAGTATTATGTTTATGTTTCCGAATCATCATTATAAAAATGAAGATAATGTGATTTTCTTGTGAAATAAGATCAAATAAAATAAATAAGGAAATCATTGATGTGAAACGATTTATGGAAGAATCAAACATGTTAGAATCATTCTTTGACTATACAACATATAAACACGATAATAATAGCCCTTTACCATTCAGCTCAGAATGGCTCTAATAAACACGATAATGGTAATAAATAAAAGGTATGGTTTTTTTATATCAAAAAACATAAAATTAAAGCTTATTTAACCGGCTCATTTGCTAATTATGTATAAAAAAATCGAAATAAGTTCTATTTTAATACAATACATATATTAGGATAATTTAAAGGTTCTATGTATTATAAGAAATATTACCAATCATAAAAATTATTTAGCTTTATCAAGTTTTAACTTGGGTTATTTAAATCAAATCTTATTTATAAAGTTTCTCTATAAATAACACATTTCATAAATTTTCAATAAGCTCAAAAGATAATACACATATTTTTAAATTATATCATGTATCAAAAATTTTAACTGATCAAATAAAAACTTTAAATAAATATTTAAGTAAAAATATTGCGAAGGTAAAGATCTTTAAATTTGAATACTGCAAATATAATTAATTCATTGCCATTTTAATAATACACAAATAATTGACTTTTGCTTTTTAACAGTATAAAATGCCCGGTATCATTAAATCACTATAAAACTATGCAGAAATAAATTTTTAGCCCTAAAAAAAGTCAATTTTCTAAACATGATATAGATCAGCATGTAATATCTTGCTATTTTTATCAAATAGCCCTATATTATACCCAATCAAAATTCAAATACATTAGTTATATCCATATTTGTACAAACAAAACAAAAAAATGTGAATAATGTAGCGATTTTTTATGCAAACACTGATGCCAGATATACAATATAAATATTATGATGCTTACATTTTTAAATCCAATTTATGATCGAATTTGTATCATAACTATTTATAATATAATTATAAATAAAATATATTTTAATGATATATTTCATAATTCTATGACAATTTCTATTATCAAAAAGATTTATTTTTTCTTTAATACAACACAAGAACAACAAAACATACAAAAAAATACAATCCTAAAATTTTTGTTGTTTTCATTTGTGTATATATACTTGTGTAGCAATAATATCTTACAGCACATAGCACTTTTTATTTATTTATATTTGCATTTGTATTTTTTTATAAGTTATTCATCGTGTGAAAACCTGAAAATGTAGCGCTTTGTCTGTAAATAAGAATAAAAATATTAAAAACATATACAAATGCAGATTAATTCATACTTTTTTCTATGTAGAAAAACAAAAGCCTAAATATATGAAAGTTTTATCTAACAAATTATACTTTTAATTGTATAATAATCAGCCAGATAATTTATATAGAAAACCAAAAATATAGTAAAACCGTTTTAAAGGCGCACTATGTACATCTAAATCAAAATTAGGTAATTTCGAACGTTTAAAATAGTATAAACAAGCAGTCCAATCAACACGAATATATAAATAGGCGTAATAATATTATATATTTTCAAAAATTCAATAAAGAAAGATTATATCACATAAAAATAGGATTGGTATGCATATAAATATAAATATTTACTGTGCTAGTCACTAAATATATGAATAAATATACCTTATAATCGATAGATAAGCAGTATAACTAAAATCAAAAATAAAAACGCAAATCACCTGGTCTTATATATATAATATTTTTGTATATATAGGTAACTAACATATATGTTTTAGTCCGAAATTGAAGAAAAATTATTTTGTTATGCGTAATAAATATAAAAACATTACTTAAAATATTTTCAAAGTGTACATGAACGTAAAACATGAAGTATATCTCGTCTCAAAGTGGCTTATTATAAAAATAAAACCATCTAAACAAGAATACATTTTTCAGTAGTAGATTATAATATTTTTAACATTGAAAGATGAAATTCCAAGCACTGTAACGAATATTTTAAACTATTTATACATAGCAAACAGATGAAAAAAAAATTGGTGTAACTATACAAAAAGAAACATCACAAAAGAAGTTTTATCAACATTTTCCCCAACTGATATTTAATTAAATTATATATAAAATCCGTAGACACTCCTATAAGAAATAATTAAATTTTTTTTTGTGAAAATCAAGATTGTTTGAACAATACAAATAGACCAAGATAGAATGAATATATACTTTTTGCTTATTTCACGGCAAGAAGAACTGTATCACTCTTATAAAAACAAACGAGACATGTATTTAATATCGCAAGAGCGTTCCTATATTAAAAGGAGGTCTGTTTCATCAGCTAGCATTTGAGTATCACTAATATATTAGTGTGAATAAATAATTATCACAATATATAAAACTTAGGTAATAGTGGCGATATAACACTATAGTAGCAACTATAATGAGCTAAAAAGTTCAAAATTGAACAAGACACTTACATAAACCCTAGGATTGTTTTAGAGGGCAAAAAAGTGCTAAAAAGATTTAAAGGTTTAGAAAAGGATTTCAAATGGAAGAATAATTATAAAAGTGTATATACGCTGTTCGTACAGGAATCAAAAAAGGCATTTACAAGAACAAAAACTGTATTTGAAGCTCAAAAATTGTGCTATAAGAGAAAAATTCAATGTAAAAAATATAATAACTATGGCAATATATATGAACTTTATTTTTAAAATACACAAAAATATATATTTCAAAGTTTCTTACATAAAAATACTATAGCAAATATAACCTTATCTGTCAAAATACATGGTTGTTAGCATAGCAATTGATTTTTTGAACATTTAAATATTTTCAACATAAATGCTGACAGAAATTTATTCTTTATTTATTGTAAGATATAATTTTTTAAGAATCAATGAAAAATTGTTTTTATGGAATAAAAGATATCAATGAACATTAAGCAAGGTTAAAATTGTTAAATTTAGAATAAGCTTCTAAAATTATTGTATCAGAATTTAAAGTTAAACAAAATATATAAGCCAAATCAAAAAAAAAAGCCAATATCAAATTTTAATATTATATAAAGAAAACTTTCGGTTTAAAAAAAAATTATTAAATTAAATTATTACAGTTTTTTTAGAAAATATGGACTAAAAAAATCTATATAAATAAATATTTACAAATAATGGAACTTTAATGGAATATTTAAAGGTTAAAGAAAACTTTGAATAAACAAAAGTAATTTTCTTATTACCCTGCGATAGAAAAATATACAGGTATAAAGCATACATAAAATATTGGGTCTTTTATAAGATGAAAACATGAATTGTTGCTTTTTTAAGAACTAATAGAAAAATTATGATATGAAAAATATTTTCTATAAAAAAACCTTCATACTCGCTTATAGACATTTTATTAATTTTCGTATAATAAAATCTTGATAACATATTGAGTTTTTTTAAAAATTTTGTTTTTATTAGTTTTAATTGCGGTTAAATAAATATTAAAAACGATTTAAATATACATGAGTTATATAATATAGTGAAAAAAACCAACGAATCACTTAAATTTACCTATCAAATACATATAAATTGCACAATACCCAGTAAGATGGTGAATTCGTCAAATATGTGTGAAAATAAAACTAAAATGTGTATGAGCAATCTAAGACGCATGATTTTATAGGTTTTTGACTTTAGACTTATTATGAATTTAACATTTCTAGTGCAGTTTGAATCATTTTCTCGTGTACGGATTTCTTAGGAGACTTAGAACTCAATAAAAATTATCAAGTTATTCGAATGTATGCGAGTCGATAAGATGTGGGCAATTAAGCAGAAAATTTTTTATTTTAACGTTATTTCATCTTAGTAATTATTTCAAAATAAAATACAATGTATATATCAATAGTATTCTTAGCGCTTTGAGATATAACTCAAAAAGTAATTATAAAAACAGTTAAACAAAATCATTGCATATACAATATTTTCTAGTCAGTTATTATTATTTAATTCAAAAAATATTCCAAGCTCTATAACTTAGATTTTTTTTAATTTTACACATTTTGATTTAAATTCGCACAATAATATTGAGATAGATGCTTTAAATATTTTAATTTTTACAGGTGCATGCTTTATAACATTCGATTGCTATAATATTTTTTTTATTTGACAAGTTATTTAAATATATATTTTTCAGAAAATCCTTTATAAACTTGTTTGTTATGTTACATATCAATAATATCATTCGTAATATATTTTAGCCTTTATAATTAAATTTATTATAATTTAATGTAAATTATATCATAAAAATCCCTTAAAAACTCGTAGTTACAACGAAATCGAGACATGTATACAAACTAAGGAATCTGGCAAAATCTTGAACTAGTAAGTCGTGCAAAGATTGAGGTATTGAAAATAAATAAAAGAATGATAATATCACGAGTAAACCTTAGGATTGAGAAAAACCCTTGAATTAATAAGTCGAAAGAAGGTGGGGTATTGAAGAAGACTTTGGAGAGGAGAAGATAGCCGAAAGTATAAATACGCTGTGCGTACAGTGAATAAAGCAAGCTGTGCCTGAGAACAAAAACTAAAATTACGACTATAAATATGGTCCATAAATAAAAAATTTAAATATCACGACTATATATATGATATTGTCATGAGAAATTATTCAAGTTATGTTTATAGTTAAATATCAAATTAAAATGACAAAATAAAATGATAAATAAAATTCATTAAATTAAAATGTCAAAATAAATTCTTTAAATTTGAAAATAATGAATTGTATGTATTAATTTAAATGAGATCTATTATTATTTCATCGGGGATCTAGCTATTTAATCTTAATCTTACTCAAGATCTACAAAATACTCTTTAAAACAGATTTAGCCGATACTTCTTTCCATTCGTTATTTCTTAATATTCATCAATTCACCTTCTTATTCTCCAGATTTATAAAATTCAAGTGTTCTTGTAAATTTATAAAAATATAGCGTATTATTTTCTATATACCAAATCGCCAAAATTTTCATTTTTCTAATTTACATATAGCTCGTTAATAATGCACCCAATTAAAAAAGGCCACAAATCAAATACATACAAACACACATAAAAAAATCAAAAGCACCAGATCACACCATTATGATAGAAAAGAAACTGCTCATGAGTAACACAAAATATAGAAAATGGCCCGTAAGTTACATGGACATCAAGCAAAATTGTTCACAAGAAATGATGTGGAGAAAATATCATGCTTAATAAAGAAACATTTGAAAACATGGAAAATTGATTACAAATCAAATGCTGATATAGCTTACCCTGGATTTTTACTTGTTGGTAGTTATATAAAAAGAACAGATAGTAGTGTAATAAAGCAGAAGCAACAGTAAAACGCCGATATATAGTTCATATTGCTAAAGTCTGGGTACCCAGAAATAAATATTTCAAAGTTCTTGCTAAAGGAAAAAGAGGTACGAAACAATAGAAGAGGATAATAACAAAGCTTTGATTTGTTGCTGAAGGATCTACCGGGAAACTATTGAATATGAACTTTGTATTCGACCAATAGCTATTCCATATAAAATTGCACATGTGAGTCACTCAGAACTAAAGGCTACTTTTAATCTTCCAATAATTGGTGTAAAGCAAAATCCACAAACTTCAATTGGAACACAACTTGGAATATTACAAAAAGGAAAATAATTGAAGTTAATGTGAGTGAACCAGGAATTGTTTGTGGAAGTAGAATTGTCGGTAAATATACATAATCACCAATCATCCAGAAAATGATGGTTGCATTAATGCCGTCCTTTTATTATAATCGAATAAAATATTTTTCTAAATTTATTTTATATCACCAAATAATATTTTATTTTCTAGAACGAAAAATTTTTAATTTTTGCTGCATCATAGTCTTTTGTTATATACTCTTAATCAAAAAAAAATATTAAGCTTTTCGAAGTGGATAGTACAAATAAGATAGTATTCGTGATTTTCTCCGTATGAACCACCGTTTTCTTTGATTAATTTATAAAGATTATAATTAGTTTTCCCTCAAGATTGATAAGACAAACTCAGAAGGTCTATAAAAAAGTGGATAAGAGACGAGAATTGAAGATGTATATATTTGACTGCTTGATAGAGTCACCTTTAGCTTTGTTTATAAGGAGTAATTAAATCAAGCAAGCCCATGATTCGTTTTAATGTTGATTTATTTGGGGTTAAGTTTCTTTATTTACTAATTTCATCTACAGAGATAATGACGGCCAATAATAAAAGGTGCAATACTATTTAATGCATCATTGGGCATCTTCCTCGTATCTATCTGGCTCAACTGCTCTTCTTCTTTTATATGATATGCATGTAAGCATCTTGTAAAGTGGATGGGCTTGCATGTATTATTCTACTCTTCTGGTTTTAAACTTCTATAATCATTTTTTTATGGATTTTTGTAACAACATCATTCTAAGTAAACAAATCCATAAAATTTTTACTAAATTTAGTGGTTAATATTGATTTTAAAATTATATTTCTTCAGCAATTTATTTGATACACTCCTCGATACAAACTTTATCAATCCTTTTAACATTCCATTTCTCTGCTATTACCTCTTCGATACCCCTTCTCCTCTCAATACTTATCAGTGTAAGAGTCTTTTTTATCCCCATAGCTTGCAAATATGCTCGAATCCTTTGGATATTCCAAGTTTTCAAATATTTCTTGTAAAATTTAGTAACCACCAAATGTTAAGTTATTACATATGGAATCTTTTTCGCTTTAAACTTATATATCAAAGGCAGTTCATTTGAAAGAGATTATTTTTTCCTCTATTTATCGTTTTCTGTTCAGGTTATGCTATCGATAATAGTAAAAAATAACTCTATCAGTGATATTCAATTATTTCTTGTCATAAATTTATATATTTGAGTGATCTTTTTGAATCATGTTTTTTTATGTAGTGTCTCAACTTTTAATTCTGCAAATTTATTTTACATAATTTCTTGCGCTGAATCTCTACGGATTTTCTTTGTTTTTAAATTATATTTTCTTGATATCAAAAAGACTATTCATCATACATTTTAATAGTGTTTTCATGTGTAATTATGACTTAACATTCTCTTGCATCTACTCACTAAGTGATAAACAGTTTTGTAAGAAAAATTTTAGCGCGGGCACTTTTATCTATCCTCAAATATTCAATTCATTCATTTATTCAATAAAATTTTGTATCTTCTGCTGTTTTTGTATTTCAAAATTCAAAATATTTTAAGGACTAAGTATCTCAAGCATTGAATTTATGCATATGCTAAAGAGTTTTTGATGTAATTGTCTATTTTTATTTACACAATTAAATCACGGTCTGTTTAGCATTAAGTATTTCTAAATCTATCTCTATAAAAGTATATTATTGTCGAACTAGATTTTCTATCAACTCCAAATGGTCTCATTATCCTTTTCAAGTTAAAGAATAGCAGCTTTTTTATTAGATATTTGGGTTTGTTATTTGTGATCTGTTAAATTGGAATAACATCTTCCATACATTAGTAATCCCTCTATCAATTCAATTCTTTTTTTTTGTAAAATCATTGTTTATTTGCTGGTTTAAGATGTATTTGTTGGCCACTAAAAATTTTTTTATATCATCATCTAAGAAAATTTTAATCTTCCAGGAAGAGCTTAAATAATTCATTGTGTTGTTTATCCGTGAAATAGCGCGTATTGTTAAATATTTTATTTCTTCGTGCATTAATTCTTGTTCTAGATAAATTCTTCACGCTAATGAAAATTCAATTTTTTATATAATCTATAGTTTTTGGTTTTATTTCTTTAAAAATTCCGAGGTATTTGTATATTTACTTTACTTCAATAACCGTAGATATATCTTTACAATTTACGTTATTGTTTGCTGACTTTTCTTTGTTGATTTTTACAATATATTTGTAAAAAATTTTATAGCTTCATAAGGAATTCATTTTAAATTTTCATGGTCATTTGCAATGATTATAAAGTTCATAATAAAGACAAGGTGATTTCTTCTATACGAGCTTTCGTTTACTGGAACATTAACAGATGGATATTTAGGGTTTATTTTTGGACTTAATGGATCCATACATAAAACAAATAATATTAAATATAACATATACTTAGATAATATCTTTAAAAATATTTTTTTGTTATATCTATGTACGTGAGAACTAGTTTCAAATGAGTTAAAGCATATAATTCATCATCAAGTTCTTCAGGTTGAGTTTAATGATAACTTATATTATTTACGTGATCTATTCTTTCAAAGATCATTTTAAATCAAACTAAGTGGCAAAAAGCTCATTGTCATATTGATTTGATACTGCTAATCCTACTGAGCTTGCTCTTTGGCGCTTTTTGCTCTCTTACTTCTGACCATTTATATATCTGCTAAAAGATTTCTCGACTCGATCGAATTTTATAAGATAGTAATGAGTATCTTAGTGGCAAGTTACTGCAAATTCGACATGCAAGTGATGGTTCTAAATTCTAATGCTCTTAAGACATCCTTTTTCGGAATAAGATATGTAATCCCGACGTAGAACCAATTGTCTTCATAGTTGTTCTAATAGAAAATATAAATCACAATTTTATACAAACTCGGGTGGAGACTAGTCATCTTTCTATAATAAAGGTTCTAGATTCCATAACACTCAGCAGCTTTGTAATGAGGAATTTTTTTTTGCAATATCATAAAATTCATTACATGAAACAAAGCATAAGCTTTTATATTCTTGAAAATTAAACAAGTATACTTTGAATTCAAACTTGATTAGATCATATATCTTAATTTTCGACCAAGTATCTATTTGTTATCCTCCAGATGCTTTTATTTTACGTTTTTGTGTTTTACTATACTAGTCTATAGGCTTTCCATCTTGATAGTTCAATCCAGTATTCGTTAATGTCAATCAATAACATTTTACATGTTGATCTAAATGCTTTACATAGATCTTAATTTTTTCATTGTTGATTTTTACCAATTCTTTCATCACCGTAATTTGTTTTGAGGTTTTATGATTCGTTCTGAGTATTAATCTAAGAAACCAATTTTATTTTTACTCTTTGAGTTTTTATATATATATACACGCTTATATACATTGTTTATATTAGTAAAACTATATATTTTTTACATTTGTATGTAACGCAATGTTTTTGTTAATCAGTTTTCTTGTTATTTCTTCGTATTTAATTGTGCTTTATGTATTTTTTTGCTATTTCGTACATGTTTTTAGGTGGGTCGTTTATAATTAAGCATTTTATCACTATTTTTATATATATAATTTTGTTGCTGGATTCTGGATTGTTATATTACTGGTTCTTTATAATCCATTATGTTCTGTTTCTTTAGGTTTGCTGAATTGAAGAGCTAAAACTTCTTGCATCACTCAAGATTAGCAGAGTATTATTTTTTTATGGTTATAGGGTCTTTGTCATTTTCTTTTTATTTCATACACATTAAGATTCCGCATCTATTTTTTCCTTCCATTCTTGTCGTTTATATTTTTAAAATATCATTTAATGTTGATAAAGGCTTTAATTAACATTGAAACTTTTGGTGTGGTTTTCTATATTACTTTATCAAACAAATCTCGGTATTTTGTAAAACGCATCAAGATATATAGACTGACCTCTTGAATCCAAAAGTTCTAAAGTAACTTGTGTTTATAAGGAGAGCTTAAATTGCAGGCCCTCTGCTGTTTTATTTGGTTTGTTTTAATGTAGTATTTGTACTTTTTTGTTTGATTTTTTTGTCACAGGATTAGATCGCAAAGGTTTATCTTTGTCTTACCTTGTCATTGTTTTTCTTTTTTACTAATTTTAAATAAATAGAATAATTGATTCTATAATAAATAGTACATAAAAAGCTGAAATATATTAGTAAATAAGAAGCATGTAGAACAAGACAGATTGATAGAGTTATCTTAATTTTTGTTTTTATAAAGTTGCAACAAAAGTAAACTCATTTCATATAAATATTATACATCGCCAGGCCACATTTTGTTTTTAATTTGAGTTTTTGTCCTCAAACATATTTTGCTTGATTTTCCATGGACAGATTATTTCTATACTCATGGATATCTTCTCCTTGTACATATTCTAGCTTGTGAAGCGCAATAAATATAAAGCTTTCTTAATTTTTATTTTGCATATTTGCCATGATCTGATTCGTGACTTTGAGTTTATGGAGGTATCTTTTATGATACTCTGCAACCCCCATCGACCGTAAAAACCCTTGAAATTGTTAATTATATACAAGATAGGTTCAAGAGTATGCTTTTGAACTTTTTTTATATAAGAAAAAGCTTGACAAAGTTTTCTTAAGTTTTGTTTACCCAATAAAAAGTGATGATTTGATAAAATTAACCTCTGAAATTATTGATAAGATATTAAATATCATAGATTAGGTTTGTAAGACGATGGTATCAATAGAATATTATATAATTTGACGGTTTGATATAGCCATCTTATATTTAATTGGGCTTAAAAGGTGATAAACGAAGCTAATATAATAATATGAGTTTTCATTTTGCTCCATTATAATTCTTTCGGACGAAACTTTTAATCCGTTCACGTTATTTATAAAGCTTCTTACGCATTATCATATTGATTATCTACTTTTTTCTGACTTATAAATATTATTTTTTGGTAACAGTTTTATATTATTAGAAAATTTATAAAACATCTAACTTCATTTTTTGTATTTTGAACCATAAGTATCACAAGTATATTTAGCATAATTCTTTTCTGCTTTTAAACTTATAAATTAGGGATAATTTACTTACTAGTAAGAATATCATATCTAGATAAATTTTTTGATAAACAGGGTTTACCTATATTCTGTAAAATCCATCTATATTCATATAGTAGAGTCTGCATTTTTTATAAAAAAAAAGATCACTGGTTTTTAAAAGCTAATATATAGTAAAATTTCTGTACTATTGCACCTTTTATTTACTATTTTTCCACAATTTTTTCTTGTAAGTTGTTTTTTTATGCAATTATAAATTTTGTGGCTGTAAAAATATAAATATTCCTGATTTTTATCGGCTGGTTTTATATTACCCATTAATATTTAAGAAATATATATCTCAAATTTTATCTTTTAATTACAAATGTGCGATACCTTATTTTTCTTATTTTGTTAACACACGTTTATTTTAAACACTAGAAAATTTTTTATTTCTTCTTATGCTAAAAAATTTTTTTCGTCTAATTTGATGATAATTTTGTATGAATAATCGAGATGCCTGGCATTTGAAACAAAAAATATTTGATTCTTTTATGTATTAAAGCTTTTTATGTTTCTGCTTATATTTTCGATTTAATTTATGATGATTTTATAAAATCCTTTTTTATTTACACCGGTGTATTTTCGCATGTATTCTATTTAACTAAATTCTGGATCTATAGTGAAGATTTAATATTGGTAATTATTATCTAATTATTCGAAAATGTATGGTTTCTTGAATAAAATATAACAAGCCTAATTACTTCAAAAATTTTGAAATTTTTTTTTAAAATTTCGCCTGTTTGTGGTTGTAGATTTATATGTTCATAAGCTAAGAACTCTTATAATTATCTTCTCGTAGCAAGTCTTTTGTTTCTAGCTCAAAAATGCATATATAATTTTCATTTGTTTTTAAATATATATAAACTTATTTACAAATTTTTTGAAGCTAAGATTTTTTTATAATTGGTTCTTAATTCTACCATAGTTTCTAAAATTTTGGTGCGTGATTTTAACTTAATGGCAAGCATATATACTTAAAACACATAAAATCTAGCCTATAAACTTTATGTGCTTAAAATATTACAAATATACTTTATACAACAATATTTTTCCAGATCTTATTTTTAAATACCAGAACTATACTTTTGAGACAGTTCCTCTGTTTGATGTTTTCTTTTTGCATTTTATCGTTATATACAGTTTCATGGCGAAATGGATAAATGTGATAGATTTAACAGAAGAAATTTCAATAATATGCACATGGAACAGATAAAACTACGAGAAACTTGATGGGTATATCTATGATAAAAACATTTAAAAGATAAAAAGGTTTTAACTGTAACATTTATATGTGCATAGTTTGACTTTATCCAAGAAGTTTCTCTGTTTAATATAAATATGGGTAATAATTTTGATTAAAATTAATGTAATTATTTACATTAGAAGATATTGGATTTTTTTGTGCACTAAAATTTCATTGTATCAATAGATTGGATGTTTTAAAATTTTTTATAGCCTATTTTCTTCTGTTTGACGTTTAATTATTGTAGATTATAGTTTTATTTATCACATTCTATTTAGGTTCATGCACAGGCGTACGGTGTCGCTTTGATTTTTTATTAGAAATTGCCTCTTTTTTTTATATACTATATATGGATAAATATATTTATTAAGTCGAGTATATGAATAAGCACCGACATTATCTCTGTATATGATAAATATTTTCGAAAAGAGCTTGAAAACTATATTGAAATTAAAATAAAACATCTTTATGATTTCGTTAAATGTGTTAAAAATAGTGGAAATGGCATATTTACATGATTAAGTTAAATTTACATCGGTTATGGCTGATTTATATTCTACAAAATAAATTTTATTTTACACATCATTGCAAATTAGATTTTAAATTTTGGCTTTTCTCTCTCATTTGAATAGTTTCAGTTCCAATTAAACCAAATAATCAACCATTATAAGCACCCATTTTCAGAAATAATCTATTAATTTTGTCGTGATCTATAAATGTTTAAAATTTATAAATCACGCAAAAAATATGTATTTCTAGCTTTAAAGTAAATTTTTTGATAGTTTAAAACATTTTTAAATATATTTGAATAGGCTATAAACTTGCATTTCGCTATGAACATGCATTTAAATCTCGTTAAACTGTAAATAAATCTTATTTTATAGCTAAATCTGTTTATTTACATATATATGATTTTATATCGTGATTATGCATTAATTCTTATATTTGTATACATCTATATAAAATATTTTTTTCAATATGTTTTACAAAAAGTGTAAAAAAATAAATGTAATATTTCACAATCGCACAAAATTTTGTTTTTAAATCTGATTTATAACCAAAATAATTAAGGAACATACTTTCTTTACTTTAAAAAATTCTTTATCATCTGATACATGATGTTTTCTAAATTTTAAACAAAATTTTATTCTTTAATTATTTTGGTTTTAAATCAAATTTGCAAAATAAAAATTTTACACATACCTAATCTCAAGTATATTGCATCAAAAAATATTTATTTTAAGTACCGATGCCTTTAAACCAGTATCTATTGTTGGTCATTAGTTTAAGAGAGTAATATGGTAAGATTATATGAAAAAAATCATGCACACTATATTATCCTATTTCAATTTACATAGTCTTGAGCGTTGATGATTCTTTGAAGAAGACTGTAAATGTATGTTTAAATAGAATATACAGAAAAGTGTAGTCTAGAGCAAAAAAAAGTTTTGTGCATGGAAAAATGAAAGTAAAAAAATATAAATACCATATAAATAAAAATATCTTTTACTTCTGGACTAAGCATATTATCATATTTTCAAACGAGCTTACTTATTTATAAAGTTTAAAAAACACAATTGCCCATAAAATATTTAGTTCTATTTATGCAGTCAAAAAATAAATTTTTTCACGGAAAATTTATTGAAAAATTAAGATTTTTAAACAGGAACGATTATATACTTAATTAAAATTTTTTACAACTTTGAACGCTTAAAAAAAGTATTTTAAATGTAAAAAAACAATCGAAAGCGATATAAATTCAATTCATTTATTGGGTAAAACTACAGCAAAACGAAATAATATAATAGAGACAGTAATTAAGGACAATGAATTAAGTTTGGCTCTCTAAAACAATTAATGGCAGAAAATATGCTTACTGAGGATGTTTGAGCAGATATTTGGAGTGAAGTCACCATATTTATAAAAATCGTATATTATGCTTTACATATGAAAAACGTATTATTTATCAATAGACGTATCCTTTTCTTTTTCTGGATATTAAAAAATTTTTACTTCTAAAATATCATAATGAAGAAAATTGATCGGATATTGCATAAATTTTTAAATCAAAAATCAATATAAAATCAGTCAATATAAAAAACAGATCATAATCTTACATTATGTGATTTTTGGTCCATAAAAGCTCTTGCTGAATCGAATTTCATAAAAATTGGATGTTATTATTTCTATTAACATACTCTATGACAAATAATAGCACATTGGAGACAATTGATGAATCCTTCATATATGAATGGAAAGAAGATATCTACAAAGTTTTTACGATTTACATGACGCACAAAAAAACGGAGCTTACAAAAATAAAGACAAGATTCTCTTATCAATAAAATATCCTATAGATAAATTATCTGGCGTTACTTACTCTGATATCAACCATGCCTTTATAGAACTACACAATAAAAAATTATACGCTTCATCCTTTTCCACAAATGGTATGCCGTCCATAGAAAAATTTTCTAGAATTATCGATATATTGGATTCTTTTCTATCTTATACTGGATGCATTGATGAGAACTCGGAATTTTTTGAATTGAAAAATGTAATTCAAAACCGTTTTGATACTAATAATCCAGATTATTTAGTACTTTTTTCGACTCTTTTTAAGAAGATTTTATCAAAAGAAGATTATGTGAAATATATTCCTAAAATTTTCGAAAGTTGCTATTCACCAGAAAAAAAGATAAAATTTCTTAATAATTTTGTTATCTTTAGAGATGATATCTTGGATGATTTTTCATTTGCATTTATTAACAGGATTATAAGCGGCTTTATATTTGAAGAAAATAAAAGATTAGAAGAAATTATTGACAAATTTATTTCGAATTATTTTGATAAACTCGAGGCTGAATTAAAGAAATGTGAATTGAATTGTCGAATCAATCCTCAATTTTCTGATGAAAAAATAAGCAGCATGTATAAAGCATTCAAACAATGCAAATCTGCACGCATTTTACATAAATGGCGGGACTCTTATTATTGCAAACATGAGATAATAGATCCAAGAAAATTTTTTGCGGATAAAATATTTCTGGATGTTTTAAAGCCGAATTATGACGAAATAGAAATTGAAAACTATGGATATGTATTTTTTTATGTCAAATCTATAACTTTAGATAGCAACAAAGGTTTACTGAGCGCTTTAGAAAATTTATTGAATATATATGAACCCACTAAAGAGTGTAGCATCGAAATATTTCGAATTCATGAATTTGATATCAAAAATGCCCAGCAAGTCGATATTATTCACGAAGAAATGAAAAATATCGAGATTACACATACATCTGAATTGATCCTAACCCAAATAAAAGTTCAGCCTGAACATATTGAACACAATTCGTATTTTTTTTCATGTATATTGAGTTTGGATTTATATTAATACGGTAAACCCATATTATAATGATGATTTGAATGTCAAATTTGAGCTTAAATTAACCAAAAAGGTTTTTTTAGCGAAAATCATCATCGTACATTGAATTTTCATTTTTGTGAAGAAACTGGGAAGTATAATTTAAAAGAATATACTTAATATTTTTTTCTTCCAAATAATAGAAAGATTTTTTCATTTACTAGAAATTCGCTCATATCATTCAAAAATAATTTTTGTTATTTTTATAAAAATATGGATTCAATAATTAATATCAAGAAATATGATTTTTGCTTAGATTTCAGCCACCATTACCTAAAATGCATAAAAGAAAAAAACGTATTATATTTCAGAACAAGTTTTCTTCAGTGTGATACATACCAAGTAATTTAGAAGATAACAAATTTTATATGCAACTTAACCTTTTTTTGTTTAGACAAGGGCTATAAAGAAGTTATTTTGTCGCTGATTGAATACAATCCGCATTATAACTGTTTTTCAAGGTGTATTGAAAATAGTTTTGATAAATATATTGAGATAGACATGATAGAATACGAAGTGATTGAAGATTTTCAAAAAATAAAGTCAAATCTTTTACGGAAATTTCTAAACTCCTTTGGAGAAGTGGAAACTAAAGGGCAATTTGCAATAAAAGCATATAATAAGAATAATAACAAAGAAGAGTACACATTTTACTTTGAGCATAAAAGCAACGAGAAATATATTGAATCCATAAAATGATTACTGAATTTGATAAATAAACATTTCGAGAACAAGATAGCAATAGAATCTACAAACGAAGCAACTCTAAGCGCGTGTAAAAAACTTGTTTTTTGATACAACTTAAATTTGTTGAGTTATAAAGATATTAAAGATAACATATTTTCTGTTACAATTAATGATGATTACGATCCGATTTTTCGATTTTCGATGTTTTTAGAAAAGGTTATTTTACTATTACGCCAGGAAGTATCAGAATTTTACTTAGAGAATTCTCCTCAATGCATTACAAACATCAAAGATAAAGCTCTTTTGTATCTTTTTTCGTACTTTACCATTGCTAAATCATGTATTTTCACGGAAAAAATAAAATTTAATTTTTTTTTAAAACAAATAAAATTATTCTTAAAATCTGATACAGCAAGCTTAAGAAAAATAAATGAAAGTCTAATATACATAAACGAATATATTACGACTAACCTAGTTCCAATTAAAATGGCGGACATTTATAGGCGGACGAAATTTCTAGATATTTTTTTTCAATTTTTAACAGATTTGTCAAATGAGTTTTTGCGGGAATCATACAAAACAGTGATAGTGTATCCGAATCATCATGATAAAAATGGAGACAATGTAATTTTTTCTTGCGAAATTATATCAAATCAAAATAAAATAAATAAGTCAATAATTGATATGAACGATATATGAAAGAATCAAACATTTTTGAATCTAATTTTGGGTATATTCAACATGAATCCGATAATAAAAGCCCCTTTCTATCTACGGCTTAAGATAGCTGGAATATGTATAATAAAGTTATATATTGCATATATATTTTTTATCATATCACATTAATTACGTGTTCATAAAAAAAAACCTTTGTTAGTTTTTGTTAAAATGATGTGAAAGAGAATCGACGTTTTTATAATGCTTTACAGAAAAAATTTATAAGATATACAGCTAATAGCAATTATATAAAATTATTGATCTGCTTTAGTAAAATCATGTTTTACATCGGTCAAATAAATTTTTCAATATTATTAGAATCTTTTAAATAACACTGATCGTTGGTAAAAAAGATTTTGATTAAATCAAAGTGTTGTGCAAATTTCTGTATAATAAACGAATTCCGTATACAAATTAAATAGTTAAATCAAATATTATTTATATATTTTACGATTTTTTGTAGGTTATAAAGATTTTAAAAAACATCAATTTAAAATGTACAAAATAGTGTTCGATTTATCATAATAATAAAAAATTTAACAAAGTTTTTATGCTGGAACGTAAGTAAACAGATAAATCAGCGCTAAAAGAGATACATCTTATAACAAAAATTAAATATTATTTCATGATTAAGAATAATCTTTTTTTGCGATTTTCTGTATACCAGAAAAGGCATAGATTAAGATAAAGGTTTGCAAAAAGTTATCGTTGTTTTAATTCTAACTACTTAAGAAATGCTAGACTAGACATTTTTTTAGGCATAAATTTAGTTAATTATACATAAACGGCTTGGTTTTGTGTCGTATCTACTTTTCCTAATAATATTTAAAAATTTTATGAAAATAATTGTGTTTTTTTGATATCTACTATATAAGTTTTCGCAGCACAAAAATGCCTATAAAATTGCAAAGATGACAAACATTACCTAATGAATATTATCCGGTCGTTCTATTGTTTCTAGATAAACTTGTTTTCATACAATAATATTGTTAAAATGTATATGGTAGAGCTGACATTTGCGTTAATATTTTTACTCATTACCATCCATTCTAGAATACATTTTTATTTTAGCACATGTGTGCCTATTTTATTATATTTGATAGCGAAAAACATGATTTTAGATGTCTTAAGATAACATAGCTATATTAATATGGAATTTATATTATAAAGGCGTCATTTCGTACAATAATCGCAAAAAATGATGTCCAATTTTGGTTTACCACAATTATTATCGAACAGTTTATGTTTAAAGTCGTTAGTTCAAACCTCGTTAATACTCTATATCATCTTTTAATTTGTCATATCTATATCTGTATCCTTTCTTCCTGTTAAAATAGCAGTTATGTGATCATTCCTAACAAAATAGTTATATAAATGCCTTAACTTGATGGATATCACAGGTTATTTTCTTCAATCCTTGTAGAATTTGTAACCCCCCCCATTCAATGTTATTACAATACTATCTTTCTCGCAATAAATTTATTGATCAAAAAATTTCCATTTATAAAAAAAATCATAATATTTTTCACTTTCTTCTAAAATTATGTTATAGGTTCTATTGACAATACTTTTATCATTGTTATACAATTATTATTCTTGTCAGAAATGTAATATCCGGATATTTTTTTCGTCTAGGATATATGTTGGCTATATCGTTTTGCATTTTATTTCGGTAAATAATTTTTTCATATTTTTTGCTCTGATTGTCTATGGATTTTCTTTGTTGCTTTGAAAAAAAACTTTCTTGCTTTTATAGCATATTTATATTAGTCACCTATGTTTTGTTGTTTTAATTATATAAACTCAATAAAAACGGCCAATTAATTATAATTTTTTCATTATGGGGTGTTTTTCTTTATATCGATTTTATCTATTGAGACATAAAAAGCCCATTTAAAAGATCACTCAACTCTTTGATGCATCATATGACACTTTCCCCTGATCATTCTTCATCAACTGCTTTTCTTCTCTCAAATGAGATGAGTTCAAGTGTCTTGCGGATTGTGAGAGCCTATATGTATGCTTCTACTTATATAGGATTTTAAACACCTTAACATGATTTTTATGTTATTTTGTAACCGGCTCATCCCAAGTCATTACATATAGTATTATTCTTGTTTTACATTTGTAAATTAGACCATTTTAATTCGCCAAGACATATATATATTAGAAAGCCCGTTTTAATTTTAAACTTTTCTAATATCATATTCTGTTTAGCTATTCTTTTTTGTTTCAATGTATGAAAATATATCATAATTAACATATTCTAGTTATTTTAATTTAAATAGTTTGTTTTAGATCAAATTTTAATGATCCGAAGAACCGAGATTTTTAATAATATATAAACTAAATTATTGATTTTATATTTATTTATCTGGGAATTTTTTTATTTCTACATCAAAAAAAAAAGATATAATACGACTCTTTTTATAAAATTTACATTCATATATTTATGCTTTAAGTTTCCAATTTTTGTGTTTTTTTGTCTATTTAGCATATTATTGCAATACTTTGCTTTTTTCACATGTATTATTGTATTTAAATATGCGTATTTGCTCAAGATATAAATTTAAATAACTTTTTTGTATTATTCACCGTCTTGCCGTTTAGTATTTTTCATCAAATTTTTTATATTGTTATTAATGGCTTTATTTCTTGCAAAACGGATGAAAAACTTTAGAAATATTTTTATTTCATGATCAGATATTAATTTAATCAGATAAAAATTATTTTTAGTTGCAAAAATCAGAATCAACATACAAATTTATATTTCTTTCTTTATTTATGCCTTTTCATACTTATAATTAGATATTTTTCTCTTTTAATAAATAAGTCTTATAAATTAAGATTATATAGCATAATAATTTTGAATAGTGATCTTCGGCTGGATTTAAAATATCCTTTATAAATTATTGATTATGAAATATCTTTTAATTGAATATATAATCCTAGCACTAAATTTTGTGAACTTTATAAAATAAATGGTTTATAAGTTATGACTCACTATAAGAATGCAAAAATAACAGATCTTAGTTTTATGTGCGCCTTTCTTGGTTTAAATTTATAGAACAAAATTTTAATCATCTTCAAATGTAAAGTGAATTTTGATTTATGCACGTTTTCATTTTGAAAAGAAAGTTGTGATAATATTACATATTGTCTTAATCGGTATGATAAGTGTTAATATTCAATTTGCAAATAAAATCCAAAAAATAATATTACATTTTTTACTTATTATTAATTTATATTTATGAAATCATTGTCATTAAAAGGTTGTTTTGAAAATAATGAATACCATTAAAGCATTCAAATAACATTTTATATTTGGGCTTTTTTCTATTTATGTTCTATATTCTTCTAAACTATTAAGTTAGTATTTACGGATTTATTCTTTGTTTATTTTGTAAAAATTACTTATTTGGGGATCCTAAGAAAAATTGCGATTTTGTTGAATTATAGTTTAAAGTATATTTTATTGATCGACTTCAATCATAGAAGGTACCTGAAGAAACTAGATGTCACGAACCAGGTTGAGGCATATATTTAAACCTTGGGATTGAGAAAACCCCTTGAATTAATAAGTCTCGAAAGAAGGAGGGGTATTCAAGAAGACTTTGGAGACGAGAAGATAGCCTAAAGATTAAATAGGCTAGGCGCATAGAGTATCAAGCAAGCTGTGCCTGAGAACAAAAACTAAAATTACGACTATAAGTATGGCCCATAAATAAAAAATATGTTGATCGACTTCAAAATTTTTACTATGAACATTATATTGTGCATAAATATTATTCTGTCCAAATATTTAGTTTATAAAAATCAAATGTATTTTTTTACAGTACTTAGATCCGAATATGTCTGTGATATTAGTTTATCTGTTCTAGTCTGGTTAGCTAATTAATTGATTTAAATATTTAAATATTTAATTATATTCGTATTTAGAATATTCAAAGGCATAAATACGCAGATATGCAAAAAGTTATTAAATTCTATTGTTTTTGTTCAATTTATTCAATGCGTAATTTTCATAGTTTCGAAAATTTCAGGTACGAATTATACTGCGCATATCTATATGGTTTTCGTACGGTAAAATCTGTAGAAAATCGGATACAAATTGCAGTGAAGATCAAGATATTTGTCAATATTTATATTATTCAATATTGTATCAACACTTGAACTCATTATTTTTATGAATGATCAGTTAACTCAACGAAGGACTATCCCGTCGTTATAAATCATTGACCCTTTCCTAATGTTTTGCAACAATGTAGATTTTTCAAATAATAATGCGTATTTCGATTATAAATTTCTTAATTTTTTGATATCTATAAAATTAATCATTATTTTAAACACTAATAACATCTAATAAAGATTTTTACTGAGAAATTGAATAAAATATTTTTAAAATATGCAAAATTTATGTTTTGTTAAAGATATCTTAGGTAGGAGTCTCAGATAAAAACTTAATAGAGAAATCAAAATCTTTCTATTAGATTTTTATAAGCTCATCCTGAAGGCGTATTTTATGAACATAATTTACTAGCAATCAACGTAATCCATTCGATCATATCTCTGGCTAAGATATAATGTCTTCCTTTTATATAAATTATTAAAAATGTAGTTAATCAATTTAAAATTCACATTTTAATTTATTATTAGATAAACACATAATATGTGCGAGACTTTATATGCATCATTATCCCTTAAAAAAAGGCGTAGTATTTTTTTGGCCAAATAAATAATAATTTTTAAGAAGTTAATCAACAAATAGCGTCTTAATAAAATCGTCAGTTAACTTTCTATAAAAAATGTCAACAGATTGGAAATAATGCACAAATTGTATTTTAAATAACAAACGTGTGTAATTGTAAGTATCAAAAAAGTAAATTATGAACTTGATCAAATAAAAGTGTTAAAACATGATTTAATATATACATTTTCGATTTACATAAATTTACTAATATATAAATAAAAATCTATTCTCTACAAATTAATCTTAAGTGATTCTGGTAATTATTAATCTGTTATCTATAGAAAGAAAAGCATAAATGTTACTTTATCGAATGTAAATATATATACACTACTCTTGAAACTTCAATATACAATTTTGAAAATTTGATGTTAATCTTGATAATAATATGATTAACAGACCAATTACTTGAACTTAGCAAGTGTTAATATAGAGATTAGCTCATTTGTTGTCAGAAATTATTTTTTTTAAGAAGAAAGGTTGTCAATAATTTTAAGTACTTAATTCATACAGTGAATATGGAAAAAAATAGATTAACAGACTAATTACTTGAACTTAGTAAGTGTTAAGATAGAGATTAGCATATTTGTTGCCAGAAATTATTTTTTTTAGAAGAAAGGTTGTCAATAATTTTAAGTACTTAATTCTTACAGTGAATATGGCAAAGAAAACACCGATCAAGGCATTTTATATTTTCTTTATATATAAATTAGAAGCAAAACCACTAATATCATAAAAATAATTTGCGTGTAAATTTTTGTGTAAACTTTATAGGTGGCTTGTTTTTATGTTAAAAAGAAAGCTTATCTATTTCTGTTTACTTGATAGACTTTATTTATATATAATTATCAAAAAGCCTTATAATAGTTATTTCTAATACATTTATGGCTTAATTTTACACGCAAAATATTTAATACCCTATTTTTTAGTTTTATAATTTGATTTTTATCTGCTGGCTAAAAAAGGTTAATTTTAATTCGATTTTCTGATTTCATTTTTCTCCTGTAATCAAAAGTTTGAATTTTGGAATAATTATTAGAAAAAAAAATATGACATAAACTGTTTCTAACATGATTGATATTATGTATATGTATAAAATCTGGATTTGATGTCTACTTTACCACTTGAAATTTCGCGAACTCCAATATGAATCTAAAATTTTTAACTTTAATCTATTATCATAAATTGATAAAATAATATTTAAATTCTCTAAATACTTATTTGATTCTTCTCCTTACCAGATTATGCATACACCTTTATAAATATGGAATTTCTTTAATACTGTATTGCTATTGGTTGGATTTGCTTCAGAAAGCGTAGAAATTAAATTATTAAACTTATTTATATTTTTAATATCTTTATCCCCATCATGGCAGGAATCTTATTTCAATCATCACAGCCAACAACCATCATTGTTTTAGTCTTTTTATATGCTGAATGGTATCATTATATCGGTTCTGTTCGTTAGATTGTATCTTTGACACTGCCTTGCTTATCATTTCAGATATAACACTTAGATTTGGTAATTAACTATCTATTATGATCAATCGAAAATTTTATCAAATAATATTCCTAGCGTTGTTTTCTTGTGTTAATATATTTCTCTCATTCTTTATAAAGGTATTACATATACATACTTCGAAGTAACAATCTTTTTTTTCCAGGGGAAAAAATGTATATTTTCATGCATTAAGCTAGATTATAAAAAATTATAGTTCTAATAAAATTTGGTAAATAATAGTCAAAAGGGTCTTATATGTTTGTTTTTGACAATTTAAATGCGGCAAGTACTAAGATACTTTATATGACAAACATTTAATATCAAAAATGTATTGTTTTCTTAATTTTAGGCCTATGACAGTAATTTCGATTATTTTATATTTCTTCTAACTAATTTGACGTTTATTATAATAAATATCTAGCGACTTGATAATAATAGATTCTATATTATATTTCACATGTTATCGGTTTATTCTTTTTTATCTAAATGACTTAGAACTTTTTTTGGATTTTATATGTTAAATCTTGTTTTAATATGAAGAAAGATTAATTTGACTAAGGCATTATAAAAATTGAAAAAAAATATAATTTTGTTTTTTTTTCAAACAAGAATCTATATTAGATAGTTCTTTTTTTTTAGAAAGCCTATAATCATCTATTTTATCTTCTCGCTTTATGTACGTTTTTGTTATGCTAATTTTCTTAATTAATATATAGATTTATCTATAAAATATTTTCAAGGTGTTTTGAGTATTTATTATCTATGAAAAGTAAAAAATAATCCGTTTTTTTTCTTGCTTCGCTTAGTGGAATATTTGAAAAAATATTCAAATAATTAATTTTAATTAAAAGCATTTTTTTTTTAATTTATAATCAGTTTCCGTTTTTTCAAATTTTTTCTTAAGCATATTTGATATCTTTGATCATGTCTACTAAATTTTGGACCAAAAAAATTCACATTTTTTACTTCTTGTTTGAAAGCAAAACTCTTGACAAATTATCATAATTGAAAATAAATTTTTAAAATTCTAATGTTTATACTTGAAAATCTAAAACAACAAGAACATATAATTATTTTCTAACAATTTATTTTGTCAATATCTGTATTAAAATATATTAGACTCGAAAAACGAAAAAATTCATTGGTTTGAATTTTTCAAAATTTTTTTTCTATAGGTGTAATAAACTTCTAATTAAGCTAACATTTTCTCGTTTTATATGCAAAAAAATTTGATTTTTTTTATAAATGACTTTACTAAGAATAAAAATAATCGGGTTTTTTTCGTTTTGCATATAGTTTAAAAAAATTCTAACGCCTAGAGCTAGATGTTACTAAAAAATTGGAAATCTATTATGTAAAAACCAAAAATTTGAATCACTAAAAAAATTGATTTTAAGAACTGAATGTTATTTATTGGATAAAATGCCATTTTATTTTTACATGTATCTTGCATTATTTCTTTTTCCTTAAATACATATTTTTTTTACAACCATGCATGTATATCAAAAGAAACTAATGTTACAATAATTAAAGCACTAATTTTTCATAATTTGTCCAATATAATGTGTAAAAATCAATAAGAAATGAATGATTTTTTCTTAATTTAAGAGTATTTATGTATTAAATCATCGGCGTGCACACTAAAAAAATATATTATTTATAATGATCTAAATGGAGAATATACAAGCACAAAATTTGATTCTATGATAGCATATATTTTTTATTCATACTAACTGCATTAGTTTCTAAAAAATTTAGGAAACAAATTCAACATTCAAGGTAGTGAATATATGCCAATTCTATTGATTATTTTATTTTTTTAAGGTAGAAACGCAAATTCATATTGACAAATAAAAATAATGAAAGGTTCAAAACTAATAAAACAACATATAAATTGGCTCAGACAGTAATAAAAATTCTTTACCATGTAAGTTTTATCGGTATAAATGATTATTTACAAAGATAAGAGAAAATCTGGCAATATCATGACAGTCAATTTAAATGATTATTACAAGTTCAAAACATATTTATTTATGTTTGTGTCATAATCCCACATATAAATTTTTTTGCAAAAGTCTAAAAATTACGAAATATGGAATAAAAAATGGAAACAAATACGCAAGTCTTTCACAATTTTATACGAATATAAGAATTTTTATTGAGTAAAAACATTATTATGCTTATATTTATCGTAACTAAACCAGGTTTGATAACAATTTTTATATGCACAAAGTATAAAATATGATATTTATTTATATTATATAATTAAAAACTTATGATATAAGTCTTCTGAAAAAAGGATTTTCGATGTATATTTAGTGATGATATATATTAATAAAGTTATTGATAAGGTTTGCAACCAGAATTGTTTTACAAAATTAATTTGAAAAATATAATATCAAACCACATGAAACCCATTGAGTAAATTTATCTAATTAAAAATGAAAATATAGAAAATATTATATTTTAATTTGGTTAATTGCAAAAGAAAAATATTAAAGTTAGCTATTCATCTCTAGAGAATTTCTGATCTGATGAAATTAATGCATAGAAAAAGAAAAACTGTATGAATATTCCAAGAATATAAACCTCACATTTAATTTTTATTACGTTTAAAATTTATTCATTAATTTGCTTCAATAAATCATTTATATTTACTTTTTTAAATTAAAATTACATTAATAATATTTTCGATTTAAGTCATAATTTTTATATAAACTGTTAGGATTTAGTACATTGAAATGTATAATTATATTTGTGGCAATTTTATTGTTATTGTCTATGTATAGGATATAGTGGTAACAGAATCAATCAGAAAAAAAGAAAGAGCTCGAAATAAAAATCCAAATAGAGACATGTAACAAAATTATCTGAATGAAGTCATCGCATGAAATCATATTTTAATTTAGAATAGAAGAGATATCCATAAGAGTATATATCCAAGTGTACCCTTTATCAACACATGGGAAATCGTTTACGTTTTTTATTTAGAAAAAATCTATACTTACAATTCCAAAGATACCTATAAATATTTATACAGTGTTTAACAAATTTACTTTACAAAAAAAAATTGCGACGTGGATATTTAAAAAACTAGACGGGTTATTATGCTACCATATATTCTATATATAATTACAAAATATGAAAATACTAATCAAAATTTATAAAAGTGCAAACATTTATTAAAAATATATATATATGCTTAAATTTCATTTAATGACTTGGGATGGAGTATTTACCGAATTTCACGAAAATATGTTACGATGTTAATGATCCCGGACGAATTAGAAGCATGTATGTAATCTTTCAAACTCCGCAAGACACTTGAACTCATCTCATTTGAGAGAAAAAGAGCAGACCATGAAGATAGATTAGGGGAAGGTTTCAAAAGATGCATCAAGGAGTTTGCAATATTCCAAATGAGCTGACCACGTCATAATAGATAAAATTGATAAAAAAGAAGTTAACCCATAAATAAAGAATTATTTTCAATATCCAAATAAAAAAATCTGAGTGTTTAGAAAGCATGAAATGTATCAATCGTTTGCGATTTTTATAATCTACCAAAATAATTCAATATATGTATTGAAAGAAACATTATATACACCGTTTAAAATATTATAAATTTAGTGCATGGTTTATATTATAAATTAAATGATTCTATTGTAAATTGATTATCATTAAAAATCAATAAATACCAGATTTGCAAACAAAACCTTTGAAAAAGTATATAAGCTCTATTTATTGCCTTTACATTTAATTTTAAGCATAAATGGCAATATTTGACGGATAAATTTATGATCAACTTAAAATACACATAACTAAATCATTTTACGCAAATTCAAAATAGTTCATTTTTTTGGATTTAATCTATTAAAATTTATTGTTAATTTTTTTTATAAACATTAAGATAATAAGAAACTACTAAATATTGTACACCTAATGCTTTTTAAAACCAACTTTAAGTATAGCAAAACACAAATAATAATAAATTTTCTCGTACTTTGTATAATATTAACATACTCGCACCATATAAGTATGTTATCTCAATCATTTTTATTTTAAAAATCCAATAGAAAAACAATAAGGTGAAGATATATTAAGATATAATATATATTATTATTTATAACTATATAAAATAAGCTTTTCTACTTTTTCTTTTATAATTAATTATAGAATTATGCGCAATTAAATTATAGTGATTTTGTTTTTTAAAATAACCAGTTATACGTAGATTTTATTTTCTTGTTTTGTTGCTTAAATAATATTGTTAACTTTTGCATCCATATCTCACGTGAGTATAGAGGAAAATTGTGTACTTTTGTTTCAAAGGTGTGAATTTTGTAAATATAAATCATTAAATCCAAAAAAAGACCTAAAAATTCACGTACAATTACTGAAAAAATAAATATACAGAGTGAAAGATTTCTTGTGTAGCATTTTAAGTACTAAATTACCAGTAAAAATAAGTATTTCATAAACTCTCGTGAATTATCATTTAATGACATTTCATAAATATAGATTGTGATAATATGGTGTATTGTGATAATCTGACTCTTCGATCGGAGATTCGTCTAGAAACAACAAATAACGTAAATAGTGCCCGATTTGCATGCATGCGAAATCAAAATAAATATAATTTCTAAAACACCAAAAAAATTATATATATGAGAAAAACGAAATTATAAATGGTAAGTCTACCAGTGTTCCTTGTATCTCTTGCGCATAGAGAAATTAAACCTAAAATTTTTTTAATTTAAGATCTATGTCAAATGCTCATGCCGCTCAAATATCAACAATAAATATTTATATGCGTCAAAAATTTCGATTACGAATCAAGTTAAACGTATCTGATATATTTTTGATGTAAAAGATTATAATATTGCTTACTTGAGATTAGATTCCTAAATAAAGGATATAATAAGGATATAGTGAAAAAACGAATAAAATCGGTTTAAATGATGCACCTATGTATTATATTTTAAACATTGGATGGCTTAAAATTAATTTTACATAGATAATTATTTCGCATTAATAGTAAAGCATATTGTCAATTAAACTTAAAAGACCCAAGCTTCAATTATAAAGCAGCTTATAATAATGAATTAAATACGTCTACAGGAACTATAATTCTCATAAAGGTTTAAAAAGCAATAACAAGCTTAACGTTGCCTTAAAAGTTGATAGGGCGAATATTTTTTTTTCAAATAACCCTATAAAATATTTATACTTTTATTAAAAATCATTGGTTTTATATCTAAATTTTATAATATAAAAAAATGCTAGAATCACGAACAGAAATATATGTATTTAATTTTAACCGGTTAAAAGAAGCTCTTCCTAAATTTCTCGTGTTTCGGATAGATAATTTTTTTTATTTGTCGCTGATAAATCTTGATATATTCTAGAGTAGCATAACATAGCTATATATATATAAAAAATTAATATATTCAAATAAAATATTTTTTGTCTTAGAACAAACAATTAAATTAGACCCTTTAATTTATAGGTTGCGACAATTTATAAATATAAGTTTAATAGTAATAAATAAAAAAAGGTACTTTAAACCGCAGTGATTTCAGTAATTAATGTGTTATATAAAAAATCATAATTGCATGCTTTTATGTCGATTTTAAAGATGTCATTGTGAATAAAATTTTTCATGATGAAACAGAATTCGATTTCCAAAAGCATTTAAAAATTCGAAAGTAAATTAATTTAGTTATATTTATATAGGAAACAAAAGCAAAACTATGCAATAGTCGTTATGTAAAGAATGAATTTTTATAAGAAATTAAGACATAATTATACCAAAATATTGCGACACACACAGACATTCACTTGCTGTCTATGCGTAACTATATCATACTTAGGCACTAAATGGACAATTTCATAAAAGTAAAATTTTTTATTAAACATAAAAACCAAAAACAATTCAATCATAACTATATAAGGCTATTTGACATCCGGTACTATTTTGATATTTGTTTTATGGATACAAAAATAGGCACAGATCTTTATTAAATCATATTTACATGCTTAATTTCTCTTTATCATTCATATGGATCTGTTTAATGGCTTTCGATAGTATATTTTACATAAAATACTAACAAAAAGCATGATGTGCATTAAGAAAAATAAGTATTATGAATATAATAAAATCATTCGTAATAAAACAATATTAGCACCGAAGCAATTTGTATTATTAAAAAATTATAATAAAATAAAATAAAAATGCAGTTTCATCAATGCATAGTTAAAAATTTGATTCTTTCTTATATTTTATTGAACATTATATCTTATTTCATATAAATCAGTGAATTTTCTGCTTCTGCATAATATTTAAAAATCTTTAAGATTTTTATTATATATCATTATTAAAACAAAATATTAAGCCTTTCAAGATTATGGCACTAAATTTTCTAAACATGTACTACAATATGGCACCGATTGCCAAAATTTATTGTGTTTTAACATTAAAAATGTATTTTCATATAAGAATTTGCACTAAAAATTATATGATATTTCATTGAGGTTAAGTAATTGTTTTTTATGGTTCCATTATCTGATTGTTGTTTTTTAAATTGTTAATATACATAGTTTGTGTTATGGCCATATCTTTTTTAGGCATGTGATGTTCATTTAATATATTTCAATTTTTAAACATATTCAGAATCAATAAATTTCACGTAAACTTGCACCTTTATAAGCATTTATTTCTTATTATACAATTAATTATAATATAAATCTTAAATTTTTAGTAAAACAATATAAATTTTAATAAAAACCCTTGAAAAATTTGATTAAACTTGAAATCTAGAAATTCTAATACCTTTGATGATTTTATCTCCAAAACATCTGAATAGATGGAAATGGTAAGAAATTATCAACAGATTTATAACCATAAATGTTCGATTTTAATCTTATTACAATATAAATTTTAAAGGGCTTGATCTGAAGTTTATTTTCCTTATAATAGATGCTAATCTTTTGGAATCTAAATATATCAAACCTAATTCCTTTGAATTAAATATTTCATTATTTCTGATTGAACATATTTGTTTATTTGAATAAATATAAATTATATTTCTATTTATTGTGTTTAAATGTTTTAATTTTTGTAATTTTACCGATCTAAGCAACCTTAAATTTTTAAATGCCTTATGATTTGCTAAATAAATAATATGAAAAATTACAATATACGGCAAATATATTTTTTTATATCCCGCGGTTTATATTATAATCTTCTTGCGTTAGATAAAACAAAATCAATAATTATCTTTAAATTGGGAAATCCACAGATGGATATTTACTTCAATTTAATATTTCATTGTTATATAATGAAAAGCTTCAAGAATACTGCAATTAATGATATTTTTTGTAATCTGACGCATAAAGATCAAAATAAAGAAATTTATATTTTTTATTCACGCTATAATGATTTACAACGATACAAATAGTGCCCCGAAACAAAATATAAAGGTATTAATTTGATAAGATTAAAAACATTTATTTTATAAACAGTTTCTTTGGTTTTCATATTTTTTTAATAGGATTTGCTTTTGATTTTTATATGATCAAATTTGTTTTTTAGCTCTTTATAGTTGTTCAAGCAGACCTATAGACTACTCTATAGGAATAGTTTGACCTAATATTCTAACATTTATCATATTTACAATATGTCCCAGATACGTCTTCTTCTCTTAGAACTGATCAGTTAAAACGCATTTCTCAAGAATATTGTTTGTGCGTGAGTTTTCGCTTCGGTTGGCATTTATCAATTTAATAAATTTAAATATATAAAATCGCACATCAAACTTCAAAATTATAATCTTACTCTTCTTCAGATATCATAAAGAACACTTAACCTAGATTTAATGTAAAGTATAACTTTGAAGATTTGATATGTGATATAACAGGTGTTCTATGGAAATATAAACACTGCGACTGGCTGTGCCTATATTCCAAAAAAAAAGAATCGTCATGCATTGATGCGTCAAGAAGTATGAATTTGCAGATAAAAGAAGCTGGATTTGTTCGTATAAAAATTAGTAATGTCAACACAAGAAGTCAAAACCCATAAACACTAGGTTTATGTAAAAAACTTAAATATACAAGTATTTGTGCTAAAATTCAAGGTAGATGGTGTAGAGTATATGTTTTTGGAAAACAAAATAACATGGTTGAAAAATTGACTATAGATCCATCTATAATCCTACATGTTACCGAGATTAAAGTATTATGAAAAACCAAATCATATTTTATAAACATGTAATTTATGACTATATTACCATGAAGAAATCAAATTTGTATATGTTAGATAAAATAAAAATGAACGTAAACACCGGTTAAAACGAATACAAAGATGTAAGTATTATTATAAGTAGTTGGATGTAATAAAACAGTGGTGAATGGTTTCGAACGAATGTTTATACTTTAGGCTCTCTATTGAGTAAGATCACAGAAGCATATTGTACCGATAGATTTTTCTGCTGATTTATTTCAAAATATGATACGTAATTTTATTTTAATATGCCTAAAAGTATGTCCTATGGTTGTTTTTATCTTTCTAGTTAAGTCCACTATACATAGATTCATACTTAAAATGCTAAATTACAAATTTTGATTGAACTAATGAATACAGATTATGATGTATGTATAAATCTCAAATCCTGATATAACAAAAATAACCAACTTCATAGATAAACTATCGGGTGTTATTTTTGCAATAGATAAAACAGATACGGCTGACATGATTTCGTTTCACCGCTAGCCATCAAATATTAACTCTTATCGCGCTTGAAGCAATCCACGCAAGTAATATTTAGTTTGAATTATATGGCTATAAAGGCCGATAATTAATCACATACATATGTTGAAGCGTTCAAATGTGGTATACGAGATTTCTTTTGATCCCACATTATTTGATTCTTGGTATAGGAAGGGATTTCGAATTAGAGGGATACTAAAAATGTATTAAAAGTTACTTAAGTCATTATAGAGAGTACTAAAATAAGAGATTTCGAATTAGAGGGATACTAAAAATGTATTAAAAGTGACTTAAGTATTTATAGTGATTCCTAAAATTAGAATACAAAGACTTAAGAGAAGTTAGAAAAATAAAGTCAAATATATTTAAAATATAAGTATAGTATGCATTATTTATTCAATATGTACAAACTTTCCACTAATAATTAAATCAGTTTTTAAATTATAGTCGAAAATTTTGATAAACATCCAAATCATTGCATAAAAGTTTTAAGAACAATAATTTCGGCCTCAAAACAAGTTGGTTTTATATATTCTGACCATTCTTTATACAGCTGAACGATTCATAACTAACATAAAGCAGTCAGAACCAAGAAAAAACGCATAGAATATCCATATTAGCAAAGCCAACACCACCATTTTTATAATAAATATAAAGAGAAAATTCATAGTTAAAGAAATTTGTTTGAAAACTTGTATAGAACTCAAATATGTATAGAAATTGACATACTTTTGAATGTATATATACGAGGTTCTATAGAATAAGCTTTTTTAGATATTAACAAAAAAAAGCATGAAAAAACATTAAAGTAATATTTATGAAAAGTATCTACTTTCTATATTTCTAATTTGAGGTCAACAGAAGACACTTAAAGCATAGTAAAAATAAACTCGAACACAATGAACCTTTGTAAATATAATTTATAAATTATAGCCAAAATGGAATAAAAAACCCAATATAATAGAGTAAATATTTAAGAAAGCCACAATATTTACATAATAAAAAGTCTCATTATTTTAATCTTTTAATTTGTTTTAAAGCTCTGGATAACACTAAAGAAAGAATACCTTTACAAATAAAAATACCAAATTCCACATATACGATTATATTAGAAGTTTATGGATTAAAATACTAAAAATAATACTGGTTAATTTTTGATTAGCGTATCCCATCAAAAAAACACTGGTAGAATTAACTAAGATGTTTTAATATGTATATATTCTGTTAACAAATCTTGAAAACTAACTTAGAATAAATCTAAATTCAACAAAAAACACAAAATGATATAGATAAAGTAAATACTATATAATAAGTAAATGTATGAAAAAAAGGTTTTCTGATAAAGAAATTTATTATTTCGATTGACGTAAATTCGATTTTTGATTTCAAAAAAAAGAGCATATATGAAAAGATTAACATCAATATTTTTAACAATTTAAATATAAGCAGATATTTAAAATTACATATAACATACTTTATAAGAACATCATTGCAGGTTTAAATAATCAGTATATTTGATTTCACCAGTGTTTCTGTATAGTTTTGATATACTAGGTAAAACTAAATCATAACTCCAAGCAGATTTAATCCAAGTTAGAAAACATATAATAAGAATCATTATGTTTACAATTATTTACTTTTTCAATACATTTACAAAGTAAAACTTATGATAAAACTTGATATTTGTAGAAGCTGCAGGTTTACAGAAACAGAAGATTAGAATAAAAGTTTTAAACAAGCACCACTAATTATATAAACTGTATTTAACATGTTTTTGTTGGCCAACAAGATATTTTTAAAAACTCAAACATATAAAAATATTTTAAATAGGTCTGAAAACCAGCAACAAATATCAAATATATGATGTTACATAGACGGTGATCATATTTTTGTTATTTATATACAAAAGCAACATAAAATATAAGTTAATTTACTATTAAATTACTAAATTATAGTCAAAGAATAATATCACTTAAAACACAGGAGCAGGATGTAATAAATTGGTTAATAAATTAAGAAGAATATTCACCTTAAAAAATCCCCATCCACAAACTTATAATAAATAAGGCAACTGGGATGTGGATCAAAAAAATAAGATAAATACGTTAAATTATACAGATGAATATATAAATAAACAATGATGAATTTGTTTTTTTGCTCATAATATCACAAATGCCAAAAATTAAAAAAATTGCAAAAAACAATGACCCGGACGCAAGAAACACATAAAAAAATGAATTTATGCTATATATTTATAAAGATGACATTTTAAAAACGAATACTTCTATTTTATAATGATTAAAAAATATATCTAAAACTCTATGGTTTAATGAAGTGTTACACCTGATAGCATAAACATATTTAAATGCCTCAAAAAAAATAAAAAATACACCTAGATTTTTTCTTTTTATAGGTCCTATTATATAATGGGATTAATAGTATTTCTTCAATGCAATCAATCCTTCGAATCAGTAGAACATGAGTTACTAGATTCATAACAAGGTTTCATAAAAATATATAAGAAGACAAAAGTAAAAGAACTATGTGAGTTTTTAAATCTATTTATGTATTTCATTGTATGAAAACATAAGTAATTTGATAAAATTTTTTTAAAATATATGGATAATTAACTGGCAGAGAGCAAAGTGAAATAAATGATAAAGAATGTCGAAAAGCATTCATTTTTCATGTTTTATATACAATAAAACGTTCAAGAATGCAATTGCATGTGATAATTGAATAATATTATTTATAATTTATAAATAGACGCAGAATAAAATTATTATTTTTGTAAAGTATGAACTGCTAGCGCCTGTATTTTTCTACAATATATGTCCAATTTGATTTGAAAATCGGTTTTGTGTGCAATTATAAAGAAATGAGATCACAAACGATTCAGATTTTTTTTAAATTTTAAATTCGTTGATTTCATAAATTTAAACTATGATAAAATCATTTTTTATTTCGATAAATTTCAAATAAAGATTTGTAGTATTTTAAAACAGCAAAATGATCCAGTTTATTATGAGGATGTACATATGAACAAAAAAATGTGTGTTACGCATATAGAAATTCATCTAAAGCTTAAAAACAAAATCATGTTATAAAAAATAATTGCATAAGTCTAAATAAAAATGCAAAAAAAAATTTAAATGCAGAAAAATTTTATATCATATGTTTAATCCTATAATAAATTTCGAAAACTGCTATCAAATAATTAAAAAAAATACAAAAAGGATTTTTTTCTAAAATATATATTTTTATAAACCTTACTATCTTAAAATCTTGATGTAAGATCGAAGAAAAGATTTAAATATCTAGATTTATTTAGTTTGCATTTTTCTAATTATAATACGGCGTGCTTTTAGAAAAAAAATCACAAGTAAAGATAGAGCTAATGAACAAGATTTTTAATATAAATGTATTTTAAAGGCTTTTTTGTGTTATAAGCTTCTTAAAAACCCCATGTGGTTTTTTAATAGAGAATTTGCTTCTAATTTAAAAAAAATGTCTATGAACGTATTAAAGCAAATTTAATCTATGTGCGTATTCTAAAAACATCAAATTACATCATGTCATATTAATAAAGTTGTAAACTTAATTCTTAGACCATTTATGTATATACATGCTTTGATTATTATCTGGTTTAGAGATAATCGCATTTATGTATTACAATTTTTTATATAAATATATGCATTTTTTTATGTTAATCTTGAATATTTTAGTTTATTAAAAATGTTTGTCTATATTAATATATTTTTACGATCTTTACCCTTATTTTCTATTTTTTTACGCTTTGTCTGCGTTCATTTAAATCTAGAACGTTTTGAAATTTCTAATAGCTTCGATACTCGGCAATATCAAGTTTTTAGATTTTATTGTTTTACATATTCTAATTTTCTTATTTTCGCTTTAAATAAGTATATTTAATTTGTATAGTAAATATATTTAAAGAACATTTTGTGTATTTTTAGTCAATTATATTTTAATGATTAGCTTTTTTAATAGTTAAAATATTATATTTGTTATTTAAATCATGAATTTATTTTATCTTGAATTGAAATTTTTCGTTTTATTGTGGAAAATACAAACTTGAAACTGAGACTGCTCTATTATTTAAAAAACTTTAGATCATTCATCGAAATATTTTAATATATTTTTTGTATTTAATGTTTGAAAAATAATGAAATTGATCATATTCATGCATCTTTTTAGAATTTGATGCATATTTTAGATTGACTTACATCAATTAGTAGAATAATAATGACAGTGAATGTATTAAAGCTTTCAATGAAATTGGCAAAAAATTAACCATATTAGAAAAAAGAAAAATGTATCTAAAATTGCCTGCAATTTCATTATGATAAGAAAATTTTGATAATTACAAAATTTGCATTTTAATGGTTGGTTCAAATACTATACTTTTGTTTTTTAGAGCTAACATTGTTTATATAAGATTTATAATTTTTAGATATAAATCAAAAAATAAAAAATAAAAAAATACAAATCTATTGTACATGTATCAAATAATATGTAAAGTGGATTTATACGGATTTTTTATTTGTCACAAAAATTATTTTATTATCATGTTTTTTTTTAATACTATAATGTAAGACTATTTTTTATGTGAATATACCTACTAATACATTTCGATCGTAAATTTTAGAATAAATACAGCTTTTTTTTTATAAATTGTAATCAGAATGACTTCAATAGAATTTAGTCGCGTAATTCTGTCATGATGGTTGTAATATAAATAGATATTTAAGTTAATGTCATTTTCTAATGTAATACTTAAAGCATATTGAATTATAATTTCTCATAACTTTAATTTTTCTTTTTTTGCAAAATGATTTTAAAAACCCCATCGTTGCTCAATTAAACTATACAGAAATAAAATTCCGAATAAAAAAACTGGTTTTATTTTTTCAAGTTTTTCACATAAAATATTTTAAGTATAAATATTATTGAAAATATTTGAAAAGGCAATTTTTTGCTTATTAAAGCATAATTTGAGGCTGTTACCTAATTTTTTTGGAATACTATTGATCTTTATTAGATTTGAAACAATCGATAGATCTATATGCTTATCTTTCTCATTATATGATTAGCATAAAAGAAAGTCGAATACAATGATTGGGTCAATGATTAAGCATATATTAACTACTATTTTCTAAAATTCATAGTATTTATACCTTTATACACAAGTTTTATCCTCATTATATTAGTTTTTTATATATATTTAAACTCAAAGTCTAAAAGATTTTAAATAATTTTTTATAAACTCTTTTTGAAAATTATAAAACATTTTTCTGTCGTAAATATATAAAATATTATAAACTCTAGACCCTTATATATTAGATTTTATATTTGACCATTTATGCACTATATTTTCCATTTTTATATTTTAAGTTTTTAAATTGTTTAGTATCAAAAGAAAAATATAACTAGTAGGTACAAGTAAAAACAGTGTAATTCTTAAAATATAAATACTAAAAATATACAGATTTGATTATTGGATGTTTTATATAACTCGACTCTTTTTTTATGAAATTGTTTTGAACCTATAGATTTTTCTTTATTTGAATATGTAAAACAAACTAATATATGATTTTCTTGCATATGAAAATAACTTTTTAAGCATTAAATTTTGTATTTTTGGCCTGACTAAAACATTTTATAAAAAAACATGTTTTCACACAAATTTTATAAATAAAAATAATAAAAAATGAATTATGGTTATTATTTTGTCGTAATATATCTTTTCTAGTTTTTTATGATAAATAAATTCTTTTTAATTCTTGAAAAATCAGATCGTTTTATATATTCTTCTATTTTTTTAAAAGTAATTTATAAAAATATTATTTTCTTTGTTTCAAATATTATGTTTTTTTACTAATATCAAATTCCTTTCTTATATAAGTCGATCTCACATCTTTTCATATTCATTTAGATATATAGTTTACAATAAATATATAAAAGTTCTTGCTGACGATAGTCACCCACATATAAGTATAAAAAAAAATTAATATTTTATATATTCAAAAAAACCATTTACAGCCTAACTATTTTTCAAAAATTTATAATATTTGTTTTTTAGCCTATTTAAAAAATTGGTTTTACGCAAGAATAGCCAAAAATGTATATTATTTATCAATTTTATAATTCAATAAATAAAGTGTATTCTTTATGATTATAATTGTAATACAAATCCTGTAAGTATGCTTGAATACATTAAAATTTAAAGGTAAAAGTTTGGCACTGGTAAGTAAAAATATACTGAAAAACATTAAATGCATCATTGATAAATTTAATCAATAGAAAAAAAGAGGTTACCAACAAGCAAAAATATATAAAAATGAGGTTCTAAAGTTAAATATATTATGCTTTTTATCAATAAACTTATTTTTTCAATTTTTTACGGGTAAGTTTAAAACCTACGCAGAATTTGCAAAATGTAACTTACACACAAATAAGAATTCAGATCGAAACATAATACATCTGAAAGTATTTAATTGATTTATACATTAATTCATTCTTTTTTTTACTGAAAATAATAAATTTACATTAAATTCATTAGCGAGGTTTTTTAAATCGGATAAAAAGCCCTGTCACATATAAAAAAACGTTATCTATATTTTCATTATATAAAAACATTTTTCATACAAAATTACTTGATTCAGCTAAATATTAAATATAAACGAGCATTTTTTTTTGTATCTAATTTAGTGCGTAATATATTTTGAATTTATGATACGAAATGGATTATGATAAATAAAAGGCTTTTGTTATTTCAAAAAACGATATAAGTAATCAAAAATAAAAAACGATATTTAATACCAATATATTTTATATTGCGGTTTTTAACTGTGGGTCAGTCAAATTATAACTAGATAAGAATTTTTAGTTTAGATTTTATAATATAAACGCAAAGTGTCCTTGAAAAAACTTAGGGCTTTATATATATAATCATATAAAATTTTCATTAAGTTACAGAAATTTAAAAAACCGCTAAACACATAATTCAAAAAATATCGTACATATATAAATTAAAATTAATTTCTAGATACCTAAAGGGGCTTAATTATGTTAATAAATAATTATATTTTTTTCGAATGTAAATATTTTTTTGCATAATTATCGAGAATATTTAACAAAATGATTTTACAACAGAAAATCTTAAATCATATTTATAAACATCTAATCTGCATAAATTGACGTTTAGCTTTTATTTAGATAAAGAATCTTTACTATATAGATTTATGATTTAGATAAATATTTTTGAGCCCGAATTCAAATCAATAAAACCACTATTTGTATTATATATTTTTTTTCTTTTCAGTTATATATTTTCGGATTTTCTGGGCATAGTAAATGTATAATTGATGATACAAATTAAGATTTTTCTTAAGCTTTAAAGTTCATTTAAAATTCTTATAGACCAATATTTACTTGCCTTATAGTAACTATTTATCGGTATTTTATATATATAATTGTTTACTCATTTTGTTACAAATAGAAAAGGGAGGAAAAACAAATGTACGAAGATAGAATTTATGATTACGATATAAATAAAGTAAAAATATGATAATTAGTAATAAATTAATATTATTTCTACTTGGTAAAGAGAGTATAAATATGTTCAATATTTTATTGTGGCTTTTAAATTATATAAATTTGCATTAGCAAAGAATTATCTGGATTTAAGGTGATACAAAAATCGCATTTAGGTTTTAGAAAGCATTAAACATAATACTTTATAAATTTTTTTGTTTTTAGAAACATCATGTTGCCCATTAAAGCTTGATACTATTATGTTAAGGTATCTAAAATATAAAATTTTATATTTTTTCTTAGAAGTAAAAAACACAATCTATATTTTAAACAAAAAATTAATTTTTCGATTAGTAATTATAATTTTTCTTTATCTTAATAGAGCAACTTTACATGGGTAGATTCTAGTAATATTGTAATACTCCGCAAAAAAATATGCTGTTTTAGCAAGCAAAATTTAACTTCAATTTTCTCACATAAAATTACAAGATTTATAGTGTTTGGAGGTATGTGAATTTTGATCAGGTCATTTGCTTGAAGATAATGAAAATTTATTAATCATTTATGTGCACGTTTATTTTATGCGCGATTTGTTGTGTTCTTTTATTGTTTGTATATAAAATATAGTCAAAAAATACCCTTCATGCTTTAACATCTTATAAGCTTCATAGATAGTTACTCTTGCATCATAAAATTGTTCATCGTTTATGCAATCAAAAAAATTTCTATTCCTAAATATAAGGAATCCTAATAACTATATTTTATTGTATATTCTCTATTATTACACTATGTGTTTATTTATCTATTCAAAATTTATGTATATTTATAAATTTAATTTTGCTTTTTATCAGCCTGTAAATATAATTAAAGATCTAAATTTCGTTATTTCTTTTTAATGCTATGGAATGGATATCAGAACATTATAATTTAATTCAAGAAAATACAAAAATTTTGGATTTTTTTACGAATAAAGTAATTAATTTCCATAAGACACTTCATAACCATACTCTTAGCCATATATTCTTTGATATTTATTATTCATTCAAGCCCTATTAGTTTAAAGGGGTTCTTTAATCCTATAGTGATATTGAATTCTGTTGTTTTTTATATTTTATAATCTCCACAAGAGCACCAATTATTATATGAAAAAACAAAAAATCTAATGTTTTTATTGTAAAAACTAAGTTCAGATTTATCGAAATCTGTGATGTCTTTATAAAAATTAGAAATCTAATGATTTTTTATTCTTTTCTTTTTTGAGTAAATATTTTTAATAACGATTATCATGTGTGTAGACAAAAGAAAAAGAAGCAGATTTTGTGATACTAATTTATTTAACGTTTTTTTTTATATAAAAAAACAGAATAAAAACTTTAATTTAGCAAAAATATAATTTATTTCTACCTTAGTTTCTATTCTACTGTTTTTATTTTCTGTACCAATATAAATTTAGTTTTGTTAAGAGCTTGTGATATAATTATATTGTTTATTCTTTAAAAATCAAATACGTGGATATTTAAATAAAATAATCCTCAGAACTTTGTATCATAATCGGTAACATATAGTATTGTACATTCATATATTGTATTTTATGATTTCTGAATTATTTCCTAGCTGTAAACACTATAGAAGTCCCATAATGTATAAAAAATAATCGGATTACCCTATCATAAAGTTTTATGAAAAAATAAAATACGATAATAGATGTCAATATTTGAAAAAATTGCCTGATTTGATATAGAACATAATGCATGACTTAAATTAAAACAGAATCTCGCATTATTAATGTAAAATAAAGTTTTAAAGAAATATGGTTCTCTAAATCACATAAGTTATACTCTAAAATACATATATGCTGCTTCTTTTCGTGATTTTTTATTTAATTCTTTGTCCTGCTAAGCTCTGCTTTTTTTTTTAAATCTCTTTTGTTTATATTGCATTCATAATAATTATTCTACGATCAATGGTTTTGTACACTGCTCGTTTAAAACCATAGAATGTAAGTCAATCTATAATTAATTTTTTCAGATAATTCTTTGTATAATAACGTGAATGGTGTTATATAACCAGAATAAATACACATTTGATGCCAGCAAAACGTCCAATCATCCAATTCAATCTTTGCAACAGAATTACATTCATGGAAAGTGCATTAATTAATGCGTATGATTTGGGGTTAATATGGAATCGTTATTGGCATGAAATTGTGCCATTAACATTACCGTGACTAAGCACGTGTTATATCGTTTTGAACTGGTTGTATCAATTATATATATCTATACTAGCATTCATTGACGGTTCGGCCAAATGAATTTATCAATAACTTAAACTGAGTAGATACTATGAAAAACCAATTTGACTTTATTTGTCCGACAATAAATAATTACCTTATTTCACTACTTATATACCATCTAGTTTTAAGTTTTTTTTTGGTTTATACTATTTTGGTGTTTATATGTGTGTCTTTACTTTTAACTACTATTAAAAGGAAGACGGGAATGAAATACGACATTATCACTATAGCACAATTAGAATTCGAAATCGTCTAATAATTTTAGATTCAAACATGGACGGATAAAAACATCATGATCTATTGATATTGGGATGTTTAACACATATGCACTTCTTTTGGAATGTGTATTGGGTTAAAATAAACATATGGAGATAATTTTATTTGGGTATAATTAAATTAAAATATTTTTGGTTTCTTATTCCATTTTAGAATGAAAAAAACGCAGGATTCATGGAAGATTTACAAAAATATTTGAGGAAAACCATGACTGGCAGGTAAAATAAATAAAATATATTTGATGTTTAACATTATCAAATATATAATCTTTAAAATTATTGAATATAAAATTTAATGATGCTCATATGTTCATTTTTTAACATCAATGTAGTCTTATGTAAAGTATGAGCATTTATAAATATAATTTCGTGTTAAATGTAATCCTCTGAGAAGCCATATGTTAAATAAGGCGGCCCTTGTTTCTACTTTTTAGTGCGTATCAGGTTATATATGGTATGATAAAAATCTTTAAATAAGAATATTTTCAGACTAAAATAAATTTACAGCATATTTGGCTTTCTAAAAGTATTCAAATTTGATGTTTTTGGAAGTATTAAAAAAACAAGGGGGAAACAAAATTTATATAATGCTTTCAGAAAAAAATATCATACTTTCAAAGAATTTCTTCGAGGTTTCTTAAGACCAAACGCACGTATTTAATACATTTTAAAGTCGAACTCTTGCTCTTTCTTAATATAACGTCACCTGTAAGTGGAATTTTATGATCTTCTGATAGGTATCAATATTATATACAGAAATTCTAATACTCGGTTATTTGACTTATTTCGCAGAAAAGTAATGAAATTATTAGTAATATATAATAAAATATAAACTTTAAAAAAGTGAGAGTATTATAAATTTTCAATATAGAACAAAAACCTTGTAAATAAATTTATATTAGATGCATCTATTCAGAGTTATTGTGTTTTCTTATGATTTAAAATTTATCTTTTATTCGTATATGAATAAGCGCTCTTATGTGAGAAATCGTAATAGCTTAAGAAATCGAAAATATGATTTTCCCAAATTTTTGACATTAAATGTAATGTAACTTCTTTTATAAGGTTATTTATACATTTTGACTAAAAGTAAATATATTTATTGCTCGTTTTTTATTTTATTATATTATATATCTTCCGTGTTTTATAAAAATAAATATGAATGAAAGGAATAAGCTATGCAAATATGTCAAAATATATTAATTTTCATGCATTATTGTGATAAAAATTGTATTTTTGTCCTCCGAATATAAAATCTTTTATAATACAGAAAACACTTCTATTTTTTTATATAAAATTATATAAACGAGCTTTTTTGGCATTAAAATGCACAGAAGAAACACAAAATCTGATCACATACAAATTTTTAAAAGAGGATTGTGAATATATTATAGAAGAATAAAAAATAAAATTATTATGTTGATCTTTTTTTTATTTATTATTCTGTATTTTAATTTGTTTGATTGAAAAACGGATTATATTTAGATGAAAAATTACATTAAAAAAATATTCTAAATAATCATTAAAAAAATCTAAATCATAGATAATATTGAATTATTTATTATTCATGATTAAAAGTGATCGCGTATTTGAGCAACTCGGATTTGTAGAAATGTAAAAATTATGGTCATTCTACACAATGGAAAGTTTAAAGAAGAAACTACTAATAGCACAAAAAACTAAAATTACTAGTTGAAACTACAAAAATACTCTTTCCTGCATCTTTTTTCAATGAGTTTTATCCCAATATCTATAAGAAATATTTTTTCTAATAATTTTAAAAGATTTTCACAAATAAATCCTAAGTATGCAAAGGTTTTTTATTTATTAAATATTTCGAAATTTAGAGTTTTGATTAGTTTACGGCTATGTCGCAAATAATAATATCTAATTCACATATAAGAACTCTAAGTCAGAACAAAACTAAAGCATAATTAAGAATTTTTATTTTGATATAATCCTAACTTAATAGGTCTTTATAAGTAAAGAATTTTTGAAAGAATAAAAGAAATGAGGATATAATCAATAGTATAAATATGATGTACCATCAGAATCTTAATCAAGTTTTAGTTTGAGCAATTATTTTAAGATTATTATTACAATATTTGACCAATAACGGACTTGCTTTTTAAAACCTTGCTCGTATTATAATGTATGTTATTTTGCATTCCTTTCCTTTAGAAATATAAATGAACATAAAAAGTAAAAATCGTATGATTTGATTTTAGCTTAATTGGGCCTTGCTTGGTGTTCATTATAGATATTTAGTTTTTTTTATAGTTTGTTTTGTTTTTTATTTTAAAAATTTCATATAGAGTGATGCAAACAGCCCGTTTTAAACATTTCACATATTCTTTATATATTTTTGCACCTCCACCTGATTTAATATTATAAACTACTCTTTTTCCCACAAATTATGTGTGTTAGAGTGTTTTATGAAATGTGAGAGCTTGCATGTATGTCTTAACTTCATCTGGGATTCTTAACTCCTTTGCATATTTTTATGTAATAACGACCCTATAACGAGTCATGACATATGTCATATGTATTCTTTTATTAGTATATAAAAGGAATTACATTTTCCAAGATCGAATACTTTTTACATTTTTAAGTTCATTATATTCTCAAAGCTAATTATACCTATTAAAATCAACGTGATAATATTTTCTTTTTTATCGTATAAGCAAATGTTAGGTCTATTTTCTATTTACTTTAAAATTCTAGCATACACTTTCATTTAAAATTTTAAATTATTGTAGAATGAAAGTAAAGTGTATTTTTATTGATGTTAATCTTTGAATTACATTTTAACTATGATTTTTTATAAAAATATATAAACTAAATCTAATATTTTTTTAAAAATATAATATTTATGCTAGAAAAGAGAGAAAAAACGATTGTATATTGTAGAAGAAAATTATTTTAGTGCAAGCAAAATAAAATATATAGGAAAAAAAATTAAAAAATAAATCAGAACATATAAAGAAAAGGTTTTTTAATCATTAAGTTTATTTTTACATTATGTTTTTGTAAGAATCTATAAAGGATTAAGTTCGGAATAATTGCGGATCATCTAATGTGAAATTTTCAAATATGAAATGCTAAAAAGTAGGTGGTAAAAAATCAAATAAAATAAGCATCAGCAACATAATAATTAGCTTTATCGTTTATATTATGCACAGAATTTGTGTATGGGCTTTTTAGAATGCTTGGTAATGTATTTTTGATCATATATCATAAAATTTTACTATTTAAAAAAAATATAAAGTTCACATTTGTCAATCTTTTTGATATGATAACTATATCTCTGAAGTTACCTAGAAGTATTTGCACACGTGGCGATGCCTAAGGTTACAGAATATGAGAAAATTTTGTTATCATTATAAATTTCTTGAATTATACGAAAAACATCATATCCAATTTTTCATTATTCATTTCATTTTAGTCGAATGTAAATAAAGTTTGAAATAAAAAAAATCATTGTATGAGATAGAAAAAACACTAGAATCTATAATTTTTAGTTGATCGCTATTGGTTTTCAAGTGATAAGATTATCTGAAACTATCACAAAATGTATAAATTGTATCGGTTTTTAGATTTAAAAATATAATTGAATTCTATATATCAATCAAGTACCAATAATATTATATATATTAATATTACGAAAATAGTCATTTATAAGTTGTTTTTTTAATTGTAAATCGTGTTATGACCAATTATTTTTAATAATTAATTTAAATCCTGTCAGATAAATAAATATTAGATACTGCATTGCAGTATTATATAGTTTTCAAACCAAAATAGCATATCTTCGTATTAAAGATAAAAACTATTTTGCTTATGTTTCGGCAAAGATAAATTTGTGTTTAAAAAGTGTTCATGGTTATATTAATAAACATTTCTACCGTATACCATAAAATGAGATCCCCTGGATTATTATTTGTGTAATTTGTCTGCGGGGCTTATGAAATGAAAAAATTTATATGAATTTATATATTACTATGATAAGCAACAAGTTTAATTAGATTGTAATATATTGTTTGAAGGTAATTAGAAACAAGCTATAATCATCTTTCACCATATAATCTCAAGATTTCAATTAATTATAAATGATCATAAAATCATTTTTCTGCTAAATTTGGAATATAATTGTTAAGTCATACTAAATTATCTTTAATTCTATTTACAGATTTTATTTGTCTAGTTTCTTTTCTAATTTCTTCAATAAAATATTTAACTCACGAAAAAACAATTGAATTATAAAATTGAGCCCAGAATAAATTTTACATGGATTAAAGAATCTTTAAATATAAAGCTTATATAAAAACAAATTTTACAAAAATTGTGAGTTCCAATTATAAATCATTAGGCTAACGTTTTTGATTATTCCAAGACAAATGAACATGAACATCGCACATATGCTTATTTATTTTATTTCAAGATTTTTTTTGCATTAATTTGAATTATGAAAAAATCGCAATGTATACATATTAGTATAATATCATAAAAGTTATTCGAGCAAAAATTGGTAAATAGAAGGGAAACAATAGTTTTTAATTTATTTGTTGTTGAATATAAATTTTCTTTTTATAAATTTTAAATGCAATATTTTTTGTTAGAACAACTTATTTTTTATAAGTTTATATGATGTATGTTTCGGATTTGAATATTTTAATTTTTACTGCTGCCTCTCATGAATTTTTGTTTAGTCTTGGCCTGCATATAAGCCTTTTATAATTTTTCCGACAATAAAATTAAACTCAAACGTAATAAGATATTTTTGATTTATTTTAAAGCCTTAAGTATATGAAATTCACTTGTTTAAAAACACTGGAAATCATTGATATAAAGATAACCACATGACAAATACACATCTTATATAGCATAAATATATGAATGTGTTATCTGAAGCTTTTACTTGTAATTGAAACACCTAAATTTGTTTTCACCAAAAATATTTTTTACATTGTTAGGAAAAATATACATAGTTATGCTTTCTATTATAAATTATCTATATTTCTTCAGTGTACCAAAAAAATCTCTTAATAATAACCTTTTTGATATTACGTATTGTTTTTTTAATTTAAATCTTGATATTTACTTCACGTGTCTTAAAATATATGTCAAGTTGTCTTAAAACCCAGCCATAAATATTGGATTTAAATGTGTTCATAAAAACATAAATATATTTCCTAATGCAAAAAAATTATGAAAAGAATATGCTGTAATAACGAGACTATACTATTGTATAATATGTATCATATTTTGATATGCCTTCTATAGATATTGCTATCGAAGTTATGCATTTTGATTATGATTACGTATATATATTTTTTGGAAATATAAACTATGTCAACTTAAATCTCTATATGCAAGAAAAGTCAATTTCTTTTCCCTGTACGAAAACCCATGATTTCATTATTGATTATATTCATATTACCCCACACTTAATTAAATTTCATGATTAATCTTCTTTAGGTTTATATATTTAAGCATCAGAATCTAGCAATTTCAATCTGTCTATGTTACATTGTTATCCCAAATTTCTAGATTTAGATAGGAATTTTGTATCAAAAAAACATGGCTTTGGCAGCCAAAAATTTTAAAAATCTATCAGATTTAAATTTAAGTATCGAATTTCAGATCATATAAGCTTTTTGTGTTGCCTATCTGTTATTGCATATTCTATGTTGTTTATATCATGACTACTTAATTTTCATATAGGATTAATCGTCTGTATAATTTTGTATGCAGAAATTAATTTTATTTTATTTTAAACATCTCAAAATTTATCAATAGTCAATTATTTTCAGCTATATTCATAATTAATTCTAATTTTTTAAATTTATTTCATTTTTATTTGGTTTCCTACTGATTTTTCCTCTAAATCTTATGTCAATAACTACGCTTTACATTATATTGAGACTACATGATATCTAAAAATTGAAATACGAAAGATGACATTATTTTATTGATTCATTTTAACAAGGTAATATTACGTTGTCATGGTTTTACGGTAATGTTTATTTATATGTTTGTAGATCAACTTCATACCATGATACCAAATTGTGTGCACAATATGCAACAGAAGAAATAATTACATCTTAATGGTCAATGTGCAGTAAATCGTAATTTTTCATCTAAATTTTAAAGTCTTCTTAAATAAACCGCTGCAATGTAATCTTGAATTGCCAATTGTATGCAAATTGTTGCTTTAAATTTTATCAATAGTATTTCCAGATGATAAGAAAGATGATACCTGCAATATACAGCGAAAATAGAAATTCTGTAAGTTCTTATATTTGTTACAGCCGACTTGATAAGCCATTAAAGAATTGTTGAACTTGTATTTTCAAGTCATACTTGGATTATACAGTTTAGAATAGATTCTATTCATAAAATGCATTTTTTTTGTAATAATATGAATGAATTGTGTGGTGTTATACGATAAAAAGATATATAGATGGAATAAAGAAAAGAAAAAAAGTGTGTATAACAAGAAAGCGAATGATAATAGTTGTATATTAACCAGATAAATATAAGATATAAGCTATATTCATTATGTTTAAAATTTAAACTAGCATTAATAAATATATTCGCAAAAATTAAAGGTGTGCTAAAATTATTTTTATGCATACAATATAATTAAAATTCAACTAATTGCTTCGGTTTCAATATTTGCATTATGCTACCACCAGAATGGATTACAAATTTCAATAGTTTATATTCATTTTCAAAAAATATTTTTTAAAAGAGCATTCAATTGTATTGAACATATGAGAAATGGAATAATTACGTCTATGGTCTACTAATATAATAAAAAAAATATTTGTGCAAAAATTAGGAAATCTTAGGCGTCTTATTGTTGTCTAGGAGGGTAAATCGGAAAAACCGAGTTGTAGTATTTGAAAAAGTAAAAAAAAAATATTCGATTCTTTTTGACTATTATCATATTATATTATTTACATTTAAATTTTATTTCTTTTAGATCCATAAGATTAGGTCATGCTGTTTAATTAGAAAATAATTATGTTTTATTAGAATTGCTGGTCTATATATTTTCAAAAGATGAAAATAATAAACTTTTGCATAAACACATATTTCTTTAATTGTAAATTATATGTATAATTCCTTATATGTCTAGCACTAGATAGCATTTTTATACTACAAAAAAGTTATATATATATTTTTCAGAGAAGTATAAAATATTTTATCATAATGATATGTTGACATTTATCATTGAATAAATATCAAACTTATATGATAGATGTAATACTATTTAAATCTCTAAAAACCTCTTATAGCTTCAATTTTTATCTTTAAAAAGCATCAATACTCTTTTACATGTGTAATTATTACAGAAACATTTTTCTTGATGATATACTATATTTCTTTCTCTTTTCTCTATAAAATTTATTTCTTTTTGTTTATTAATAGAACTTTCATCAGCGTATATAAATTATTGTGTCATATTTGCTTTGAAAATTAGAATGGATTTTGATAAAAATGAACAGATATAATTTTCGCCTGAATAATTAAAGGCCAAAAAATATATAAAGACGTTTAAAAGTTTTTTTCTATGCATTTAGTATATGTTTGTTTTTATTGGTAAAAATTTATTTAATATTCATAACCGTATAATATATTTATATATTATAAAACGCGTATTTTACGATTATTATAGACATAACTATTTTTGCAAATTTATTCAATTATTATAAGGTTATATGGTACCTGTAGGGAATAAATCGTTGTAAAAAGGGGTTGATGTATTCGAAATTATTTTTTTAAATATCTTTTCTTTTTCAAAAAATTTGCATATAAATGCTTAATTTATAGATATTTATTACACTTTTCGTTTTTTACTCATTGACATGGAATCAATAAAATACACTTCCTTATTTTTTTTTCTATGTCCATTGGTATTTTATTGCCTAAAAAACGCATCTTTGCATTATTTGATTTGATTGAGCTCGTAATGTATACGCAACTAATTAATTCATATTTCATTTTCTGATTTGCTTTCCACAACTATGATCAGATAGATATATCTCTATGTAAGAATCTGATTAATTTTTAATTTTTTTTTAAACAAATAGATTTATAGCTACAGAAAAATTTTCATATACCAAACAGAGCTATTATATCAAATCCTTTATATCATAGAAAGAATGTAGCAGTATATTTTTTTACTGATTCTATTTATTAAAAAGAGTTAATTATTAAAATGAATGTAAAAAAAATGGAAGTTGGAACAAATAAGTTAGATATATATGTAAAGTATTTTTATGGTATATGTGAAAAATCTGTGTAAAAATGATTATAGTTTCATGGTTAACCATCGTATCATTTAATCCAACCGCTTCACAATCTATACTGTATTGTTGAATTACGCACAATAAGTAATAATTTTTAAGTAAATGAATATATTAAAATCATTAAATTTGTAATTATTGCTTAATTTGCTATTTTAGATCTTTTATAATAAAGAAACAGTACAAAAACACAACAAATATAAGAAAAATATAAATACGTATTCATTAAACATTTTTTCAATGATTAAAGTGAATTTTTATTATCTAAGAGTATGTAAAAGACGCATATTGGATGCATTTATAAAAAGTAATGTTATCTAGGCACGAATTTATAAAACGAATATTTCTTTCGAAACTTAGATATATTTAATGAAATTACCAATTTAATGGAATTTCAATATATCTTTTTTTTATATTCTACAAATTATAAAACTAGATTACGAACTTTTATATAATTTAAAAATTTATTTCAAAACTCTAACATATTATTTATGTATCTTTTAACAAATTTTATGTTTTATTCGTTAGTTTCTGCGCTAAATTTTTTTAAAAATAATCAGAGCAAGATTTATATTCATAGTTTGCATTTTTGCAAATAAAAATATTATAAAATTACATTGCAAGTCTTCAAAATAGTCAAAAGGATTGATGGTGACATACGTGAAATTATATTCAATTAGTTATAGATAAAAATTTATGTGTTATTACATTAAAAACGCGGTTTTATATCATAAAAACAATCATAGAGATGGTAGAATCGGAATTTTATATTTTTTTTACATTCTATGTTGAATTTTTTTATGTTTCTGGTGACTCCGCAATAGTCGACACATCCACGCGTGAAAATATGGAGAATCTGTCTTATTTTCACATTAAAAGCTAAAAGATGTCTGGAAATATAATATACTTATATATTATCTTCAATTTTATCCTTTAAATATCAATAAAAAAAATAACATGGCCCTTAAAAAAGATGAATTCATATTTAGAAACGAATTCGGAATGTTACACATTGAAAGACGAATTCTAAAGTGTATTATATTGATAAAAAGAGTATGGTTTCGTCATTCTTATTCATAAATAATTTTTAGCGCGTAAAGCCTTTATACTACATATAAAAGTATCTTTGTAGATTAATAAAATAAACATACAGAAAAAAGATCCTTTATCGATCTATACAGTTCTAAACCACTTATTTTCTGTTCATGTACTGAAGTCAGTAAAACAGTAGCGAAATATATTTCACCCTACTTATATCTATATTTTTATTTGAATAAAAATGTGATATACAGCGAATTTACATACTAACATGACCGGATGATTAAAACTGTAATACATTTAATATTTATTCGTGTTTTGTTGGATATTTATTATTTTATGACTTTACAAACACAGTAAATTCATTATAAATAATCGTAAGTGAATTATGTGCTTAATATATATAAAAGCCACTTAAACTGCATTTCTACTATATAAGTAGATTATAATTGACTTTGTTATATATAAAAAATAAAAAGGTTTAATGTAAATCTCTAAATTTATAAAAGTCATTAATGTGCAAATTTATAATATTGTACCAGAAGATATTTAAATAAAGGTTTTAGTTTGAAAATAATTTACGTCTTGGCAATGTAAATGTGGGAATAAAAAAATATTTTTACAAACATAAAAATCAAAGAGGCTGGATAATACATTTTAAATGCGGTTGTTCCCTGCGATAAATGTTACATTATCAGCCAATTATTCATTAATTTTGGAATGATTTATACGCTACAACAGCAGATTTTACAGGATAATTAATATATGTAATTCTGAGAATATAAGATAATACTTTGGCAATAATTTTATAATATAGAAATAGCATATTACATAATATACCATATCTGATAGCTTCTAAAAAATGTAAAAATTGATCAAGCAAATTATTTTTATATTAGTTTGACAAATTTCAGACCAAAAAATATTAAAAAGTATTTTTTTGTGCATGCGTAAGTGTAATAAAACATTTTATTATTTGATATGAACTGAGAATAATTCGAATATTCAAAACTAAAGAACTAAATATTTTTTTTTAATTGTAATTGTACGCGATGTTTAAAATTAGATATTTTTCATTTTTTATTTTTATCGTGCATTTATGATATTTTAGTCTGATGCACAAAAATTTAGGAAGTTAAAAATATTATGAATTTAAATTATTTTATAGAATTTTATATTGTTTATTTTTTATATAGGAATTCATATCATTAATACTTTTTTTGTGCGTATTTGAAAGTATACACAGTAGAAACACAACTATTATGCACAAAATTGCAAGTAATAAGAAAATTAAACTTTTAATAACGCTGTGAAAACAATCTTGAATATATTCTATATACAAAATATTTTTCTCTTATTTTCTTTATCTATCTGTAATTTTTCAAAATTGAGATATTATTTTCGCGTTATATATGTAAAAAACGCTGACAAATATCGCATGTCAAAATTCCGATCTATACAGCATTAGTAAATTCCTGTACTTTCCAGTCACAAATTGTGGAAGCACCGAATAAATATAAACGGCATTATATATAAATAATCTTTTTATACTAGATCACAGTCATATGACTTGACTTTTTTTATTAAAAAAAAACCAAAAAACGTTTCCAGTGCATATTTTTTTGATTAAAAATAGCTTAATTCTATTTGTGGTTTCAAGATATAATTGCACACTGCTGATATATTACGCAATTAATTTAATATAAATAAAATTTTCCTCTAAACTGTATTTTTTATGTGAATTGCAACGCATACTTATAGATTCAATATTAGCAAGTTTTAATGAAAAAAATAGCAATGTTTATCATTTATAATTTCGGGTGCTTATAATCAGACCTTAATCGCAAATATGTCTTTAATGTTTTATTTTTTGTCAGTGATCTGTTTATTATCTTTTGTTAACGAAAAATGAATTTATAAATGATTTTTGTGTTTTTTTAAACTCATATGGATATTAAACATGCTTCAAATAGAAAATTAAATTTTTCAAGATATAAATCTGCTTATTTATTTTGCAGATGATAAACTAGCCTCGAATATAAATTTTCGTATGTAAACTCAGCTTAATACCATAGTTGCAAATTCGAAAAAAAAATTATGTTTAAATATATTATATGTTAATTTAAAAATACTGAAATTCTATATTTTATTGTAGATTACTTTTATTTTATAGGTTCTATTGCACATTTAGACTGATATTAATATTTAATCTATGTACAAACATCCTAAATAAGATTTTTATAATACATAATTGTCATTTACGGTAGTAAAAAATTTATTGGTAGATAACATAGATATAATTTATAGCACAAAAATTTAAAAAGGTGAAAATCTATTCGTGTTAAGACATTGGATATAAGTTGCTCATATATTCTATATATTTTTACCCTTCGGTTATAGATCTTATGAATTTGCAAGCTGATTTGAAAATATAATTTTTTTAGAATATATTTTAAAATGTATTACAAATGTTTTGAATAAACTTCTTGTAATTTGCAGCATTCAAAGAAACAATCTATTTATCAGTACATCATCGAAACCCAGAATTTTAAAAATGAATATCATTTAGATAAGATAAAACAGCAAACCGAATAGAAAATTGCAGCTCTTTGTTTGTTAAGATCATTTTATAACTTTATAATAAGGAATTATATGATCTAATATATGAATATTGCCAGCTAATCAAAAAAAAAAGACATCGAAAAGTTACATAATCGTATTTATAAAATATTTCAATTCATCTAGTATTTAATAGAGCGTTACAATATCAGCATATTCAATTCCAACTTTTTGTAGCCTCATAAAGATTTTTAATGGCTAATCTTAATATTGAATTGCATTTTTGTCTAGTTTAAAAAATATTCAGCGTTAATTTATGACGCCTAATCAAGCTTAAAGATAGTCCTGTAATGGCGTATGTTTATAACAGTATTTAACAAGCTTGTGGCAAAAATATGGTGATTATTTTTTTAATCATAATAAAAACGACGAAAAAAAAATTTCTAAAATAAGAATCCTAGTTCACTTTAATTAGGTATAAAGCTTATTTTTCGTGGATCTTTTCGGTAGCGTTTTTATGATATTATTTATTAGATACCAAAAAGGTTATTAGCACGATTTAGTATCAGAATCAAGTTTTTAGAAAACTTAAAAAGAAAAATCAAGTTTATTATTGTTTCGAGCATAGACAATAAAAAAAGATTTTTTATCTTTTCTAACATATACATATGACAATTTTCTCAAAAAAAATGCATCAAATGTAGTTTTAGTATCCTAAAAAGACGGATTTTATTTGTGTCATATAGGTATACTGAAATGATTACAAAAATGTATTCGAAAAAAAATTCGGAAATAAAACAAGTAAATACAGCTAATAAGCATTAGTAAACATGTAATAACCAGAGTAAAGTAACGAATAGTATTTTTTTAAAATTTTTAATTCAAGTTACCAGAAATTTATCTTTATTAGGTATCGAAATAGTTTTGAAGGCACAAAAAATTACAATGGAAAAATAATATTATAAAACCAAACTCATGCGAAATAACGATGATTTATAAATCTACATCATAGTATGCATCCAAAATTGCTTTGTGAAATATTAATATTTGAATACTGGAAATTTATAACTGTATAAAAGCTTTTAAAAGATTTTAATTTTTTTAGCATGCTAAATATGTTTTAATACTTATCAATCATTTTTTTTTGTAAATTATCCATTAATCATACATTAATTATTGCGGATCTTTTGGACTGTATAACTATAATTTTCTATTAAGACGGCTTTGCTAATATTAGCGTGTCAGATACTAATATACAACCAGAATCTGTTGATTCTTATATGATACGATAGAAGTAAATTCATAAAAATCTTGATGGATCACTTATACGTCAAACAATAATTCATTTATAAAGCAACCTTTTATATAATTTAATTGAGATTATTTGTATTTAATTACTTAAAACATTTTGAACCTTTGATACTTATTTAATTATGATTTTCCCTTATGTTAAAAAATCTTTTTTTGCTTGTTAAATGTTGTCTTCATATTGGATTGAATTTTTGCGATGAGAATGATGGACAAAAACTCAACTGAATTTATGTTATGTCTAGAATATATGCACTAGAAATTATAATATATGAAATTTGCAGTTTATTCTATGATTTTTTGCTATTTATGGTAACATTATAATTTAATTTTGTATTTATAGAAAGGTATAATGACAGCACATTGATATAGGTTAGAATATAGATTAAAATCATTTTCATGCGTACTAATACAATATTTAATATTTTTACACATGCATAGTGAAAAATTTATGTATTTTATTTCTTTCCGATATATATTTTTTCGGCTCTCTTTCTTAATTGTCTACTTATTTATTCTATTTATATTAGAGATTAATATATAATGTCATCAGGGTCATTCTTTAAATTATCAATTATGTGGATATTTAATTTAGCCCCTTAATTCAAATGATGTTTAGTTTGTTATTTATATTTTTTATCACACGCAAGAATTGAAGTTGAAAATATCGGATTATCCTGAAATTGGAAATTAAGAAAAAATTAAGTTGACACGTAGAGTTGCTCATTTAAAACCTGGTTCGCTACGATGGTAAAGATATTTTTAAAGAACATTGTGACAGATCTAAGAAAAATCTGTATAGCACTAGTTTTTTAAATTATCATGGACTGAAATTTGCATAGATGATAAAAAATATTATTTATAGTACATAGAAATGCACACTTGAAAAATATGATAATAAAATTATCAGTCTCTAATAAAAATCACAATTTACCCTTTTTTTCTGCAAGGTTCCGGGTGCATTACTTTACACTAAAAAAACCAACCTCACATAAAAGTTTCTGAGGCAAAGATATTCTTTCTACTATTCATACTCAATGAAAAAACTCTTAATTGCTATTATTTATTATATACCTTTACGATTGTCTAGAAAGGTATAAACATCTGTGTGTTTCTTACTATCATGTTATATCATTTGATCTTTATTTGTTTTTTTCTTCTCGATATTATGCCATAACAAACTGCATCATATGCTGTAACATGGGTTGGAATGGTAGCACAATATCATAAAAGGTGAATCGTAGAGTGTAGAAGTCACAAACCAAATAGATATATAGATTAAAATTATAGGATTATATACAATCAGAACCAATTCCATATTCCAAGAGGAGAGGTATCGAAGAAAATATGGTCAAGAGTATATATGTGTATGTGCGCAGGATATTAATCAAGTAAATCAGAAGGAAAAATCACAATCTAGATTATCAAAATTATATTTTTAAGTGCAATAGAATAACCTAAAATTTGTTTTCTAGCAAAAAAAATATACATGTAAATCTGCATTTAAATTTTTTAACACATACAAAATGTGAAATATTGAAAATTCTTTAGACAAACATTTTTACGGAATAATACTTATAATTTAGAATGTTTTTTTTCATAATCCGGGATTATAATTTCATTTATAATATTTTCATAGTATTTACATTATTTATTATAATAGTCAAATATCAAACTAGAATTAAATATAAAATTGAATGCAAGACTACTTTTAACAATCTTGTATAAGTTGCTAAATTAACTAAAATAAATATAAACATTTCATTTTGAATATTTTTAAATCAATATGTTTATAAATTTTATACACAAAAAATTATATTAGTGTATCACTATATTTCATTAGATATTTAATAAAAAATAAATATTATACAAAGATAAAATGCTAAAATAATCTAATTTTCCATATAATAAACTTATTTAAGTCTATTAATATGCAAAATTCAAGCGAAATATCAAATCTTATTATAATTTAAAATTTCTAAAAAATTATGTGTATTGTTTATCGCTAAATTTTAAACAAAAAAAATATGATAAATTAGTTATCTTATATATTAAATATGGCTGTTTAGTCAAATAAATACAATACATCCAGCAAATAATATAAATATATACCATTAAGTACAAAATAATAGTATTTGATCAAACATGATTTTCGTGCAAAAAAAATGTTTATAGATGTATATAAAAACTAAATGCAATTTTTAAGGACCATACATAATTTTATGTAAAAAATATATATAATCAAAAGGAAAGATATCTAAAATGAGTTATTATTATATTTTATAAATAGATTTATGTAAATCACGCAATTTACCGAGAACATAAATATCGGGTCTAAAAAATAGTTGCGCGATTATATACAAAATATTCAATTTTTGTACCTAAAGCATATAAAAATAGCATAAAAATGATTTAATTTTTAGAAAATTTCGTAATCGTCTAACAAATTTTATGGTTTGTATAATATATATAATCTTGAGAACTCGTATTTTAGAATATTAAAAAAAATCTGCAACGTAATCTATAATACATTTTCGTGCCAAAAAAGAAATTCGACACTAAATCTTTTCAAAAAAATAAACTTATATTATACACAAAAAATTACAAGTTTACACAAATATTATCTCTTTATCAGCAAAATAAACAAAAAATTATTTTATAGGTTTTTAGGGTGATTTCGTCTATTTTTATAATCAATGATACTATGTATGAAATTTTCTATTTATATTAGTTTTGTTATTTTCTTAATTTTCAATAAATAAAAACAAAAAAAAGCATAGAATTATTTAGTAAATGAATCATATATTTTTTCGTGTTATAATTTTTGTAGAAATTCAAATATGACTATATGTAATTTTTAGCTATCTGATGAACCCCAATATGTGGTCCTTCACATTTCCCGTAAACAGTTTTATCGTCTGCTTTAGACCTTTTCTACTAGATTTAATTTATGGTTTGGAATTAAACCAATCTATCTTATATCGCTGGTGGGCTATACAAATACCAATATACACTTCGTATTGCTTTGCTTAGTGGACTTGGTGAAAATCAATTTGTGTGCAGTTCAAAGATTCATTCGCAGCAAATATTTTATATTTTTCTAGCTTTAAGTCTTTTTATATTTTTAATTTCTAGTTTTAGAAGTTCGTCTCACATAATTATTTATTTTTTGAGTATTATACTCGAAATAGGAAATACTTGATACTAGAACACAACCCGCTTATACATCTTTTTTTCCTAAACGTGATTTTACACCCTTTAGATCTAAAAAATTAATTTGAACATGTTAATTTAACTTATTAAATTTCATAATGTTTTTTCACAAGAATCATGCTGTGTGAATAGATGATTAGAAATCAAATCAGCCGTAAAGTTTACACTTTTTTAATCTAAATGTGTATTTTAAATTATAATTTGCTGCTTTATAAGAATGTTTCAACGAATAGTTGCAAGAAATGAATTTTTTACTATTTACAACTGAAAATATGATTTAATAGAGAAAATTTTGGCATAAAATACAAAATATTTTAATTTTAGAATAATAGTTGTGTCTCTAGGAAAAATCTTAAATCTTTAATGGCATATTTACATATTAATCTAATGCATTTACGAAATTAAGCATAGTTTCATTTTGTTTTTTTTACCGATTTTGTAAAAATCAATAAATTTTCTTTATACTTATTGTGTCATAAATAGATTAAAAAACATTATAGATTATTTTTTCTATTTTTTATTAGTTATAATTAAAATAGTATTAAAGATTAATAGATATGTGCAACAAAACCAGTATTTTAAAACGATACAACTTATCAAAAACAATTTTTAATATATAAAACTTATTATAAACAACAATAAACTAATTTAATAATATTATAAGAAATGTACTATATAATTCTTCATTATACTAACAAAGGCAATATAGATGCGGTAAAATCATATGAATAAATACTTGAAATGAAGTATTTCATTTTATAAGTAATGTAAAAAATAATACGCGATATTTATATTCATATGTAGCAATTGAAAAGATTAAAATATAATATATATTAACACCCATAAAACATAAAATTAGTGTTTTATATAAATGGTGACTACTTGAATATAAACATAACAGATATAAAAAACACAGAAGACAATATACAATAATATCATACTACAAAGTGGTCTAAAAAAAATTTTTGATTTTTTTATCCGTTTTCTATTTTTAATGGCGTTTAATATTACCGATTAGTTTGTTGAACTTCAAGTGGCGTTTTAGCATAGCAAATGTGCTCTTAAAATGTAACTAGACATTAAATAATGCAATATTGAACTAATTTGAATATCATAATTGATGATGTACTTTATGTTTTTTATTCTTTTTCAAATTTTCAATTTTTTCATATAATCTAGCGATATAAAGTTGAAGTTATACATGTTTTAAAAATCAAATACGCCTTTACATCTATATCTACATTATAGATTATAAACACCATATGATACATTTTTAAAATAGGAATAAAAAAGAGTAAAATTATAAATTTATCATAAAAACAACAAAAAGATGATTAGATGAGCGCACACATTTTTCACGAACTACTATAAATAAATAAAAATTCTGGTTAATATTTGATAAATTAAGCCATTAAAATACTAATTTTCAACATTTATATTAAAATCTTTTTTATATATTCGACGCTTTATAAACTTCTTATAACCATATGCTATGTGAGGAGAGAAGTATATTAGAAAGAAAGTGAATATGTAAAAGAATGATATAAAGAGTTATCTAATATTTTAACATGCACCAAACGAGTTAAAAAACAATTAATATCGCATATGGCAAATCGATTCGAAATAATACAGTAAAATTACTATAATTTGTCTTGAAAAAATTTGTCCAGAAATACTTAGAAAATTGTATTATATCATGTAAAAATTAATATTATACCATACATAAAACACTAAAAATTGATTTGCAGCAAATTCTGTTGATAAAAATTATGTGACCTTTACTATCATATACATTAAAGAACAATTAAAAGATCTTTAAAAAGGTTTTAAACCTCATAAAATTACAAACTGTACAAAATTTTAAAAAACGCTTTTTAAATTATGTTACTCAATTCCATACCATATTTTTTACATTTTAAAGAGTATCGTGAATTTCTGGATTTTTATAGGATATAATTCATGATTATATAATAGACTTTTGTTCCAGATCACAACTTTCTCGATGTCTTCTACATTTCTCGTATTAATACTTTTGGCTTACTTCTTACTACCTCTCACTATGACGATACCATTTCATTCAACTGTCCGTCCTAATATTATGGTTGTATATACTCCCTAATCCGGTTCTTTCTTTGGGTTGAACAATTATCGTAGTAATTGTATGTTATTAATTCTATTAAAATATATATAAATGTAAAGGGGTAATAGATTATATAAAAAACGATTATGAAATCTAAACGTACTGTTGATCAAGATTTAAAAATATAAAATTAAACATGTATTTTATTTTCGTTTTAATTCATGTGTGAAGGAAGATTATCTTTGATTTATAATCATAAAATAACAGTCCATTAGAAAACACAAAACATGCAGGTAATGAATTATACTTGAAATTTTCTTACATAATTTACACTTTATTTAGTAAAGTTGATTTTTAAAGTAGATTATGATCATACTAACTTAATTCGAGCTTTTTAGTACTACACAGATAATTTCGTAAAAAAATTTTTGGCTATATTTCAAATAAAATAAATTATGGTATTTTACGAATAAAAATTCTTTTGGTATATTCTTTACACATTAGAACTGATAATAATTTCAATTTATAATATTATTCCGAATCCTGTTTGTCTTCTATCTAGATCACTATTGTGTTGAAATATTGATTCATTTATGTATAATATTATCTAGTGGATTTATATTTTGAGCCGTTATTTTTATTAGAATCAAAAGTTAGAATCGCAGGTAAACTTTGTTTAACATAAAATTTTAAATAAAAAAATAAATTACGATATTAATGGGAAAGGTTTGATCATAGAATTTCATAATAAATCTGCTAAGGAATTAAAAATCGCATATGAAGTCTAAGCATATATGCAAGATCAAACACTTCGTAAGGCAATTCTACTCATATTATTTACAGAAGAATAAGCGCTGAAGAAGCTAGAATGCGGAATGGTGTCAAAAGATGTCTTAAAGCGTTTTGCAATATTTTAAATGAGCCCTCAACATCTAAGTACTTAGAATTAATTAAAATAGAAAAATTAGCCCATAAATGCGAATTTAGTGTAACAGAGACTACTAGATATTTTTTATTGTTATTTATATATAAAAATCATGCATGCCCAATTTTTTTTCTAGAAATAGAAGATTTTAAATTGCAATTGAATTTTAAATATTGGATTATTCGATCTTTGTCTAGCTCCATATGTGCTTGTTTCCTTAGATGTAAAAGTTTATTTAAAATTTTTATGTATGAAAGCAATCATAACCCTAAGGTAATTAAACAATAAATATCTTATTATATCTTATTTATATTTCGTATATTGCCCTGCGCTTTTAATTTGATTAGCATTAATTAATTATAAATAAATTATCTTAATAGATTGTATATATTATATCAATCAATTTAAATTTTTATTATATTATTTTTTGTATATATTGTATGTAAAATATAAAATTTACCGTTTTCCATCGCAATATGTGGATATTTGCTGACATAATTCCTTTGAAATTTATTTTCTTAAAAAAATGTTACCTTGTTATTAATGTGTAAAGAAAATGAATGTAGTTCGCACAAGTAAAAAAAATAAATCTTGTCATGGTAAAACAATAAGCGAGTAAATCCCGAAACCTTTTCCCTTCAATTTTAAAGACTGCAATAACTTGACTTTGGCACCTCTAACCAGTATATATTAAATTATGATAAAGGTTTTTAGATTCGAAATTGTGGCTGTTGGTTCGATAGAATAAAAAAAATTCGGTTATTGAGAAATAGGTTAAAGTCCAAACCAAATTTTTCTCTATACGAGCTAGACATTTGATTGGAATTGTAGATATGATATAATATGATCATTCAATTTTTTTATTATTAATTTTGATCGATTTATATCTAAACCATTTTTTTTCAAACTTTAATTTTTATATTAAACACAAAATAATTGCCAATAATTATTTTTCATAAATTTGTATAATTCTTACTATCAATTCCATCATTGAAACGTAGTCAGTTCACTATGAATTTTTCGCAATAAAATGGAAGATCTTTCGACACCTATACTGACCTATCTCTGCCAGCTGCTCTTCTTCTCTCAAATGAGATGAGTTCGAGTGTCTTGCATCATCATAAATCTCTACATACGTATAAATGCGTACGATTTATGTTAAGAAGAAATAAATTGTGTTCTATAAGCAGTTATAAAATATTAAATTGAAATACGAAACAAAATATTGTTGGTGAATGAATATATGGTATATACAAGCAGTTTTTTTATAACAAAAATGTAAAATTTAAAGATGTTTCGGTTAATATTTAGCTTATATTTTTGAATATTTTCTAAAAAGAAATATGAACTATTACTTTTTTTTTAATTTACAAAACTGAATAGTATAGCATAAAATGATGTTTTTCAAGTTAATAAATAACATCCTTTTTTTTATTGCTTCATAAATTGTAAAAGAATATTTATCATGCTTATTTTTGAAATACTGCCTATGTTATTATACATTAACCCAATAAGAATTATGCATTATACAATATAATTATTTTGATATTACTTAAAACATTATTTATCAAAAGTTATGCATGAGACGATCATTTTATTATTCAACATTAGGCATAAAATTTAAGTTTCCTTAAACACAGCCTAAAATATTATACCCAAATAAATTCTATCATAGTATTGCTTATATCTATCGTATAATAAGTCCGTCTGTGGTAAAAAGCAAATTCACAATATTTTATTTATATGTAGTTCAAAATCTAGAAATTAACACTCTATCTGGAAGCATAATTTATATTATTTATTTGTCATTATCGGCTTTAATGATATATATGATCAAACGTTTACTAAATATAAAAGGTATATTTTTATAGTTCTAATCTAAAAGTATATTTCTTTTTTATATAGGTAGGTATAATAAAAATTCATCTGATAATAAAGTTAGTAAGTTTCGATTTTTGTAATTGTTGAGTATATCTAAAATTTGTTTACGCTTATATTTTTTGCTGGTTTCTATACACTTTTATCATTATTTGAAGAAATATTGAAGCTAATTTGTGTTCTGTTTAAACACAATTCAATTCAAATAAAATTTAAATCGTTGCAATTGTTTTATTTAATGTAAATTATTATATAAAAAATACATACAAAAGAATCAGATTTTTATCTTTTTTATAACTTACATTAAATTTTTAATTATTACAAATTGCTGAAGACTGTTGAAATTTTATTTTTGATATGAAGTTTACAAATTAATATTAAAATGTGATCTAAGGACATTTAGCACACAGTGTGATTTCTAGAAAAAAAATATATTGGCTTAAAATCGAACACATCGGTATTCATAAAATTAATGAATAACTTATCTATGTAAATACGACAGAATAAAAGAAAAATTACATGTTTTTTATAACCAGTATGTAGTGTCATTTGAAAAAACACATATTTAGGCGTAAATTTTTGAATATTATTTTGTTTCATTAATCACTAAAACTGCCATAAGCGCTCTATAGATAAAATTTGAAATCAAACAACAGCTTAATATATCGAATATATGTTACAATATACAACTATTGAAACCAAGAAAGGCTGTTAAATGTAAAATTCAAATTAAATTATATGTACACTAACGTATACATACCCCAAGATAATAATCGATATAATTATAAGTAATTTTTTAACACGATATCATAATATTGTGTTTATTTAATAGAAATCATATAAACATTTATCAAAAAAAATACAAGTTTATATTGTGAAATTTAGCTATAAGAAATCCATATAATAATGCAAATTACAAACGCATCAATAATTCAATTAATTTGATATATCGAAGCATATTCGAAAAATAATTCTTTCACTGCATTAATTACATAAATATTGAAATATATTCATGTTAAAATTATTGTTTGTATTTAGGGTAAACAATCGCCATGGTGATTTATAAATTTTCATGGGTGCAAGTTACGCATGGTAAATAAATTATATACGTTTTATATATATAATACAAATTCTATGCTAAAAAATGCATTAAAGTGGGTTTTCAGCATGAATATATAAAATAACAAAAATTGAGAGAACAAAGACAGTCAAATATTAAGGGTGGCTTTTATATTAATCTAAAACATAATTAATATAAGAATCAAGCGTCAAAGACAAAAATACAAGCTGAATCTAAGTTCTAACGAATAAAAATAGGATTTAGAAAAAAGTTAATATGATATATCTTGAAAGAACATGTATATTGAAAAGAACTATAAATTTAGTGATTCTGAAGTTTTGATGCGCAAACTATTTAAAAAGAAATATAACGATTACATTCGACGCTTTTGTATGACCAAAGATCAAATAAACCAATAAATAAAATTGATCCACCTTATTGATATAATTTTTAAATGATAGATTTTTAATTGTGGATAATAAAATATTTAATGTAATTTAAGAAATTTATAGCATTTTTAATTCTAAATATAGATTAATTACACAATTTATTTATTTTAATTTACGTTTTCAGAGTAAAAAACATGAAATATTCAATTACAGTTCTTGATTAGTTTATAATGCGGATAAAAATACTTTGAATAAAATTTCACTGGCCACTGAAAAATAGTATATTAAGCATTTTATAATTTAATAAAGTAAAAAATTGCTTTTATTCATTAGCATAAAATCTTAATTTTCATGTAATTTAAATATTAAACATCACTAAATCAAAACTAAAGTGGATAATTTTTTGAAACTAATGGGAAATCCGTTTTACGAATTACTACTGTTGTTGATAAGTTTGGAATTTATCGCCCTGTATATTTAATTGTTATGGTTTTCGTATAAAATAATTATCTATTACTTTAACGGTATATTTCAGATAATTAATTTATAAAAATTAGATCGTAATACCGAGTTTTATTGACCTCTGCTTAGTCCTAATAAATAAAGAACCAAATGAAAAAACAAATTAAGAAAATATTCTTTAGTATTTCTATACAATTAAATATATATAGTAACAAAAAAAATCCAGCACCAAAATATTAATTAACTCGAATATTCATTGAGAAAAGCTTTTAATCAAAAAAATTTATAATGCTATATAAATATTTTGTGTATTTTATTTTCAGTCTTATATATATTAATAGATTTTGTTATAATTTTATAACACAAAATAAATTACTGCACGTTTTTTGTCAGCATACTTTATTTATGCTGATAAGCGATACTATGGTACAAATTAATAAGTATGATTTTAACGTAAAATAATTTTAACTCATTTTAAAATCTATTTTTGCCTCTAGTTTAATATTTTCTAAATAATATCCTTAAAATCTTTAATTTATTTCTTTTTAAAATAAACAAGGAATGTTTTTTGATTCTAGATTATAGATGGTGTTCTAATTTATGTGGTCTTAGAGAAACATAATTCGAGGTTTCAAATGTTGATTAATTCTGTTCATGTGTGAGTGATACCTAAAAGCTATTGATTTATATATTTGATATTTTATATTGCACAGCTCAATCTAAAAAGAAGCATAAGGTACTATAGGTTCAAAAAATATATATCTATGTTTTTTGTACATATGCAACACTGTAAATCAATAAAAAGGTTTAAGTCTTTTAAAGTCTTTATTTGTATAGTAATACATAGTCTAAATTCTTTCGTATTTATATTTTTATATGAAATGAACATCTTAGTTCATTTACCACTTTAAATTTGATTTATTTATATATATTTTTATATTTTAACAAATATTAAATATTTTTTTGAAAATTAATCGATGATGTGGTAAGTTAAATATTTTTTTTTGGTAACAGATCATGATCTTGATAGATTGATATTACAAAAAAAATCGAAAATATAAAAAAGTCATAATATTGTAGCATTACATACGTTTAGATGCCCATTAAATTATATTTGTGAACAAAAATATGATATAAGATTAAATATAAACATACACTCATAAATTACAAAAATAAATAGAGTCTCTATTTCACACATTAAAAATCGCATAAAAATCTTACTTTCATAGCAATAACATGCTGCGAATTACGTCAAATTATACGGCAACAGCTAGATTTTCTAAATTACGTCTTTAAATCCAGTTCAATTGTTGTTATATAATTAACTTAAATGCTTGCAATAAGTTTATATTTATATAATTCACTTAAATGCTTAAAATAAGTATTTATACTTTTTTCCATAACACCCTATTTAATTACCTAAATATTTGAACCATATAATAATTTCACTATAAAAATGCTATTACTTAAAGAAAAATGTACAAAAGATAATGATATTCTTATTTTGTTGCAGTTTTATACGTGAGATATATATTTTTTTCTACATGATCTTACGAAGAAATCAATTACCACCTGTTATGGTGGTCTAAACATCGCATATAACAACTTTTGTAATTATATTAGAATTTATACTGGCAATAGCATCTTAGAAACATTTATGAGATAAATATTACTTATATGTTCGTATGCGTAATAATTTGTAGAAACTTATATTGGAATGTTTTTTTATAATTTATATATACTAGTGTGGTTTAAAACTTGTATAATTAATGTTTTAGAAGTATTTTATATATACAAACTTATTTAATGTGTTTCGATCGTAAATTTCCGAACGTTTTTTAACTTCAAAAATACAATAGCTATAATGTTTCATTGCACTATATAATATACCATTTTGAATTTATTCAAGTTTATAATTTAAATTCAAAAAAATTGATGGTGTGTGAATATATAATTTTTCTATAAAAATCAAAATTGAACTTATATATGAGCCTCTTATTAAATCTAAATAGTGAATATTAAAATACATACTATTTTAAAAAAGAGAAAATAAAAATATGATTCTTCAATATAAAACATTGACATAAATTAGTTTTTACTGTTGGAAAAATTTTATTTCTGACAAATTTTCTAATTAGGATAAGTTTTAAAAGTTCATCTGTATATTTTTCGTATACATCTACCATGATGTAAAAAAATAGATCCTATTTTTCTTTTATTACTAAAAATAAACTTTCAAATGCAAGTATATTTAAATGCAATAAACCGGATTTTATTATGTGAATTTTTAGCTTTTATCAATCTATATCATTTATATGTATTAAAAAATATTATTTATGATCGAAAAAATTAACTTTAAATTTATAAATCTATCTTAATTTTACCCGTTGATCTTTTACTATTTTTTGAAATTAAACTAAGGGATTAACACAAATACACAATCTGAAACATATAGATCGACTCCGAATATGTTTTTAAAACTAGTTATACCATTTCTAATGCACATTATGCATGGAAATGACAGAAATTTCTTTTATACAAAAATTATGGGAAAATTAAAAACATAAATTTATGACAAATAAAATCTACGATGTAAAGCTTGATAAATAAAATGAATGTGTAAGCAAAAATCCGCACTATTTTATGTATAATTTCTTGAAATGAAAATTATATTTGAATAAAACGTAAACGTTTTTGATCTTTTTTGTGGCTTCAATTGGACTTTTAGGGCCTGAAAAGTCTAATCATGTATATAAAAACCATGTTCAAGTAAAAAAAGACATTTTTCTCCTAAATTTTTATATTGCATGTAGTACAACTATAAAAAAGACACAGTTTATAAAAATTGGTTTTACAAATATATAAAATCACGAAATACATTTATACCATCGTCGGAAAGAAAATATGGAAAATAAACTGCAGCATATAATAGGAAAATTTGATGTGCAAAAAAATCTTTCTGATAAAAGGAACCTATAATATATATTAAATACTATGATATTATGTAAATTGATTTCTTTGTATGCTAATTTTAATAAATATGTGTAAATTTATCGATGATGTCACAATCATAAAGATAGAAGTAACAGATTAAACGTGGATTTTTGAAACTTCAACTCGAAAAAAGTAGCAAAAGCTCTTATTTTTGTCTTTTTTTACATACAATTTAGATTCCGTATAATTGGATCTAGCAGAAAATGTGAAAATTTGTTTGTTAAAGATGACAAAGTTATAAAATCTGAATTTAGAAAATAAAATATATGATCTTTTTCTTGCACCTTTAATATACACATGCACGAAATGTATTTTATACTTAGGTATGGTGTCGAAGTTATGCATATAAAACAATTTTTTGTTTTAAAAATAAATACATATAACTTAGTAAACTTAAAATATATAAAACGATCTTATGAGCAATTTTAAAGATGCAATGTGTTATTTTTTTTTCTATAGCTACGTCACTATTAAATAATAATTCTTAAAACTTAAAATAAAAAATGTTATTTGAGATTGGAATAGTTTATAAATCACATATAATTTTAAAAATACAAGTTTTAAATTACAGAAGAAATTTTTGTAAAAAGCATATGATTTTTTATTATGAGCACAATGTATACTTGTATGCATATGACATGCAAATTGTGTTAAAAATATTTTATAAATTATATAATATATAGCATTCTATCTTACTACCATCAGATTCATATAGCCTTGATCAGCATTTGTATGTTTTTAGTACACATGGTGTTGCTTCATCTAATTGTAATAAAAATAACGCCTTTTTATATTGTTAAAGTAAAAACTGAAGCAAGAATTTTTTTTATAAACAGGCTGTGGATTGGTAAGATATTCATGGAATATTCTTTAAAAACTACAACTTATATTTTATTCTATGTTTATTGTAGACGGAACACCATATAATTGTATTTATTGACGCGAAGTAGTTTTTTTGTGCGTCTTTTTTGATTAAATAAAAATTTTATAGATCAAAAAATACTTTCAACCCCAAATTTCTATCATACGATATTTCATATGATTAAAAGTACATTTATGTGACTTGCAATATGCAGACTTTTACAGAAAAGATTAAAAACGGAGTCATCAATAATATTCTTTTTTTATACATTTTAAGCACCCCTATTTACTTTAGGCAATCGAATTACTATAATCTAGATTCATGTGATATCAGCATTGCAAAAATGCACTAGAGATTAGAAATGTAGTAAGTGTTATTAATCGTACAAAAAATTTTCAAGATCACTTGTTATGCAATATTCATCGCTATTGTGCAGTGCAACAGCATAGTTATTTAACTGTTATTCGCTTAAAAAGGCACTAAAAACTGTATTTTTATTGCTGAAAACAAAAAAAAAACTATATTTTAGCATCGTTATACCAATCAGATTTGCATAGAAATTTTTTTTCAATTTACTTTTAGAAATGGTAAGATTGATTCACAAAAAAAAATTATATTTATTTTTTGCCACTATATTGATTTAATAAAAAGTTTGTAAAATTTAGATGATTTAGATTTATGCATAAATATATCTATCGCTGGTATTATAGAATTCTTGAGAAGTTGATCTCTAAGCAAATTTATGTGCTATATTGTATAATTCAAATAATTGTCATCATATTTAGGAATTTATGTAAACGTTATATTTATATTCTTCGATTATTGCATCTTTTATACTTTTTGCGACCAAAAAATATTAATTTTCATTTAATAAAAACCTTAACAAAATTATAATCGTTTTCTGATGTTAAATAATAAAAAATGACTATAAAATTTAAAATTTTCCAAGTTAAATATAAATTTAACCATCCAACGATTCAGAAACGTCTTCTTAATACTCTTAGCTTAACTAAATTTAGCCATTTCTATAAGGAAATGACGAAAATAACCAATGCAAAGAATTTGTATGCCATTTTATATTTTTCGAGATTTATAAAAGACTTAACCTAATTGTAAGTGAATATCATGTTAAACAAATAGCTGCACATTTTCGAATTTATTAATTTGTAATTTGTTTTTCTGTGCATCTATTCAAAACATTTTTTTCGACTAAAAAATCTTAGTTTTTTAAATAAATCATATAAAAACAAGAAAAAGACAGGAATCGATTCTTATAACGATATTCATTTATATATTTTCTGCACACTTTATTGTGCATATTGACTTGTTTGTGATTCTGAAAATATAAAAGAGTGTAGTTTTGATTAACCGAATAATATGGATTATATATATTTTTTGATGATCTGTTATAAATTCTTTTACCATAGACAATCAAGCCTAATCAATCCGCTAGAAACTAATGATTACATGTATCAGTTGTATGTAAACTTAAAAATCATTGTTTTTTTACTATCTTTAAAAATAAATTATATTATATTATCTTTAAACTGCTCCAATGTATATATTTAATAAAATATATATAACTATTATAAAAAAAACTTACATGCGATTTTTTTTCGTTATTCTGCGCACTGTTTTATGTAAACAGAATACATTTTAGCCTTGTAATTCAGTAGCACATTATAATCATAAAAATATGCTCATTATAAATTTTTTATAAGAAAATGTATTGTATTAAGGAAGAATTATGTAATATATAAAATATCCTCACGACTAAAAATATGCAATATATAGGCACTAATCTTAGATATTTATAATTTCATGAACATTAAAAGGTATTTTATTGATTTCACAACATATATTTTTTTAGAACTCCAATAAATCTTACTGTTCTAATGAAATATGATATACAAATCTTTCTAAGAATTATACGATTTTTTTATGGCTACATAGGTCACCGTATTTTTTTATATAAATTCATGATACTATGTACCAGATTATATAAAAATCTATAAAATCTTAATGATATAAAATGCTTGCTATAATTTTTAGACATCTGCTCATAATTCAAGTGGTATTTTTATAAGATTTTATTTATACTTATTCTAATATAATTGATTTAGAATACCAAAAATAATTAATGGATTCATTATGATAAAATGTACCCTTAATTATTTACTATTTCTAATTGGTTTTTAGCATAATTTTTAATGTTAAGCGACACAGTAATCGGAATTAAAATATAAAATGCAATTTCTAGTATTATTTGTATCAATTTATAGTTTTTGCAACTCAAAGATTGTTATGCATACGGTATATTGAATGCAGTGATTTTCTAGAATAAAACATACACAAATATAATTACAGATAAAAATGACGTTTTATTATGAATAAATCTGATCTGTTTTCTTAAGTGTAGGTCATGTCATTTTGCAATTACATATTTTTCGCCAATTATATTATGAGTAACGACTATTATGAGCAAAACTCTGGATTTTTATGTTTTGCTCCTTTTAATATACAAAAGCACAACATAAGTATAAATTTACATTAAACTAAGTAAATTATACGTGTTCTTTCTTTGCATCAATATGTTAAAATCATAATAATAGATATTGTCGGAAATATGTTAAATTTTGCAGAATAAACGAATATACATAAACTGATATTAGATAAAAAGGAATTTCACAGTTTGGATTATTTTACGAATTCATAATATATAGAATATCGCAGCATTTTAAATTAAGCAGTGCACAGTTTTTACTTATAATAATTTATAAATGAGTGAGTAAAATACACAAAGGCGAGTAAAAATATCTAAGGCTCATCTTTTTTATAAACCTTAACATATTATTTTATATGTTAAAATCAATTTAGTATTTATATTAAAATAAAAATACGTAAAATTATATCAATTGATCTAAACAGCATTTATCTTTTACATATTTATTTTAGAAAACTTTTGTGTTCTTTTATAACTAAACCACATGATTTTAAAATATTCTGCTCTTTAAATGCACTAATCCTATGTAATTATAAACCTTCAAACCCATAGTACAAACTTAAAGTATAAAATTTGTTATTTAAACACACGTAAAGTGATTTATGCATGATCATAAAAAAAAATTTGTTCAAAAAACTAATATTATGATTTTTTATAGATTTCTTATTCCATATTGCATGTTTACAAACACAAATTTAAGGGTTTAAGTTTATATCTATAAACACACTAGGTTTTGCATACTAGTTATACGTTTAATGCGATTTACAAACATTCTAATGCTTATTAAAATTAAGTTTGGGATTTTTATATATTTTAATCCATTTGAAAATTTTTAATCGTTATCAATATGACCTACGAACATTCTTATTTCATAAAAATAGAAATTGCGATAAAAAAGCATAGAAACTGTAATATGTAAAAAACACAACCTTAAATTATAAATAATATCAAGACAGAAAATGTGGATATGTAGTTAAATATTAAGAAATTTAATTTCATTTCAAAAAAAATTCTTAGAAGCCGTCATTTAGTGTTTCATTCTTTTGGTTCTAATAAAAATGTATTTTTTTTATATTTTAATCTGTTTATTGTGGTGACAAGATTAGAAAAACTTGTTAAATAGTGAATCGCTTAGCTTTGCCTTAATTAAAAATTGATGATGAATAATTGGTGGTAATAAGCGAAAAATAAAGAAATTATTTGATCTATTAGAACGTTCTATTATGTGATTTAGTGCTTTTTATTACTGCTTCAAATAAAATCTTACATTTTTTATTGTACTATATTGGATTTTGAGCAGTAAAAATAATAAAATTTTTATGCATTCGTAATAGACACAAAATTACAATCTATGTGGGAGATTAAGATTTTTATAGCCGTCATACTTATATAATCTATAGTTTATTATATATAGAAAATTTGAATCAAGCTTTATATTTTTTTTATCATATAAATGGGAATGTAAGATTATGATTCATTTAAAAAATATTGCGTTCCAGCTATACATATTGTTTTAAAAAAAATTTAATAATGAAAAAACCAATAAAAAAAAAATGTTTATTTAGGACCTATACAAAATGTCTATGATAGAAGGTTTCGAGTTTTGCCTATTTAAATTTTATTTTTGTTCATGAATCACCTTCTAGTATCATTAAAAATATGACTATTAGATCGTATATAATAATAAAAAATCGTCATTCAATTTATAAGTAATATTTTATTTTTAATCAATTTTAACTGTGGTCAATTACGCAAAATATTTCTTTCAAAATCATAAATAAAAAATGAACTAAATTACAATAATATTTGAAAAAGTCTAATTTTAGCATGATTATATATTCTAATTTGCTAATTATTAGGACAAAAGAAACCATTAAGATGTTATTTTGTTAAAAAAATATATAAATCTCTAACATCCTAAAAATCATTGATGCTCTATTAATAGATTCTTGTGCACCCCATCTAAAAACAAATGAAAAATATCACACACAAAACAGAGCACAATGGGCAAAAGAAAAAACATCGATATAGTCATATAAATATAACAAGATACACCATGTCAATATAACTACATCAATCAGCAGCTGTAATAGTCATGTTCATAAAAAAACTCGATATGCATCAAATTAATAATTACGAAGAAGTCACTATATACAATAATCATTGCCTTTTATTGATAAAGTGTGATAATCTGATGATATTTTTGTGTTGATAAAAAACAGATGAGTATATGGAAAATAACAGGTTTACGATCAATAAAGCCTAGAGTTATTGATATTTATCATAGAAATAATATCTTATCGAGCGAGTTGAATTTTTAAGGAAATCTAAAACCTATTGATTTTTTTAGGGGTAAGCTACTTTACAGATTCGCATGTTGTTTTTGCAAAACTTTTGATTTCTCTATATAAGAAATTTGATTGAAACTGCTTTCCCCCATTCTATCTTTTAAAATCTTCCTAAATTCACTTCTTTACTAAAAAATCAATAGTATAAGTGTATTCATTGATCCCTTTGTTTGTGTGCGATATTCCGCTTCCGTTTTGATTTTCAATTCCATATCATACAACGTATGATATTTTTGCCACCACATCTCTAGTTTTGGCAAATGAATATATAAAAGCCCAATAATAATATTAATGAAAATTTGATTCTGGAAGTACATTATAAAATATAATAAACCGTGATATATAACAAAATTGATTATAAATATGTTTTAAAAATTATATTAATTATAAAATCCATACTCGTTCTATATAGTAGAAACAAATATAGTTATTATTAAATTGAATTAATCTATTTTGAAATATGTTAGTAAACATTTCATATTCTCGATACTAAAAGTTTTTGAATATGTTTAATTTAATATATTCATATTTACCACAATTAAAATAATATGCAAAAAAAAAATCATGTATATCTTAGCTCCTGTCCCAAATCGATTTGTTTGATGCACAAAAATTTTATGCTTTTTGTTTAAATTTATTATATTTATACGTTGTGGTTTTATAATAATTAAACAACCAAGCGGATGATATTTTTTAGTGTGATCATGATTAGAATTCAATATTAATTTAACCCTTTAATCTGTCTATTTGTAGTGTAGAATAATTAAATATTTGTTCTGCATCGAGGCTGTGTCTTTTTTTACATAAAAAACATAAAAATATCGTATTTACAAAAATAATATATATAAACAATATAATAATATTCTAGTATTCCTTTACATAATATTATTTAAAATTATACATTGCATTATAAGAACAAATTTCATAATTTTTATAAAAATTTATGCTGCTAAAAAATTTCAACCCCCTGAAAAGCATATTTCTGTGATTAAATATAACAGATACACGATAATTATTATATGTGTCATCTAAAAATTGCAATCCTTCTTTAACTATCAGCAGCTTTAAATGTTAATATGTATACTAAAGCTATTTGAAATACGTAAGATGAATTCAATGGATAAAATATCAGCATTTATAATTGATATATACCTCATGGAAAAAAATATAAAAAACTCGAATCCGTAGATCCGAAAAATTCAAGGTTTCTTTTTTTATAAAAAACTAATGGCTGTATAGACGTAAAAATTATATTTTTTGATGATAGAAATCATATGCTAATTTTTAAATCACACCAATCAAAAATAAAAATGTTGGATTATCTTATGGTGTATCCCAAAATAGAATAAAAAACCTTTATCTGTTTGCTATACATCTACGCTATTTAATGTTTTGTATAGAGTTTTAATAAAATCTTATATTAAATATAAATATTTACATATTCTGGAATAAACATAATATTTCTAATTATATTGAGTTTTAGTCATATTTGTAAATTACTTTTGTGCATCTTGGTATTATCGTATCTAAATGTTAAAGAAACAAATGGGATTTTCAATCTGCAATTATATTTCTATCCAATTTACATATAAAAAAATATCATCAGATTTCATAATAAATTTTTATAGATGACTATTTAAATGTGTTTTGCTGTTTAAAACGCTATATATTATATTTGTAATAACACGATGATTCAAGTTTAGCATATTACATTGAGCATATACAATGATTAATAATTAATTAAACAGTTCAACATACATATTTGAACGCTTCAATGAAAATCCAATCAAAATGCGCTTTAAAACTAAGCTTTATGCTTTACTTACTGATATTTGTATATTCATTTGCGAAGAGAAAATAATATTACATACAATAAAGTGTTTTGTTGCTCGTATTTTTACTATTCATTCTTCAAATTTTATAGATAAAAGTAACGGTATGTTTTTTAAACCTATATCTAAATTAAGGACTGGATAAATATTTTTTATTTGTTTTCTCTGGAGTATTTATCCTTTAAATATTTTTGTTTATATTTGTGCGAACTAAATTTATTGTTTCTTAATTGAATATAAATTTTTATTCGACATTTTATTTTTATAACTTGGAAATATAAATACTTTAAATCTTTTCCAAAGTTAAAAGAACATGCAATTTGATTTATATAAAATGCATTCTTAAATTAGCTATGCATAGTCTTTAGAATGAGTATTTGCTTGCTTGAGAAGCATCTTCATTGCATGTGATTCATACTCTTTTGAATTTCAAATATATATTTTGCCCATTATACAACTTTACACTCTGGATTAGGTAAAAATTTATGATTTAATTTATCTACTTTTTAAATTTATACATAAACCGAAATACTTAAATCATGTTATATTATAATCATTAGTTATGAAAAAAAATTATACATACATTGGAAGGCAATATTTTTGATAATCATAAACATAAACTCTTTTTCACGTAAAATATTCTTGAAATATGCATATATTGTATATAATATAGCAATAAAATGCGTGATCAAAAACATATTCGAGGGTTGATGATCGTTATTGGTTAGTATATTAGATATTAATAACCTTGATATTATAATATTGAAAAAAAGCCAGCCTCAAACTAATATAATTAACTAGACGAACCTATATAGCTCAAATAGAAAAGGCAATCAACTTATCGAAATAGATCGTACACACTTTGAAAAATTTACATAATCTGTAATACAAAGGACTTCAAGCGTATTCTAAACTTTTGAGTGCAATAAACTAAGCTAAAAATGCTAATTGGAAAATCTTCATATACTAGGAAGATAATCGATATAAACAATAAATTATTTTTTCTGCATACATGATCCAGCTTCAACATAAAAGGTGCAATAATCATAAATATATGAGCTAAGTATTTCTTTTTTTGTACTGGTGGTTGAGAATGACATCCATATTTTTTTTATGATTAGTTTATGGCAATATATAAAACAAAATGGTTGGATATTTACAATAGAAATTTCTTATAACGCATATAATCTAAAGCCATAGAGTATTTATATAAACCATTCCATATTTTTATTTTTGTCTTTTTAGATTATATATACCATGCCGTAATTTACTATTTTTGTGGAAGATAAAATGTGGTTCAGAATAAAGAAAAGGGGATTCGACAAATATCGGTTTATAAATGTATATTATGACTGATGAGGAGTTCGGAAACATTTTTGAAAGAAAAAGTTATAAATTACAATATATTTTAGTTCACATTCCTAACTTTCAACATTATCATTACAATAATTATTTAGATTTTTTTAAGATAAAGATAATCTTAAATATAATTTTTAATACTCCATAAATAATCTATATCTTTGTTTGTGATTTATCGACTTCTAGTATTTATTATACATAACTGCACTCAAGCAAACTAAAATTATAATGGTAACATCAATATATTAATCGATTATTTTTCCTTTTATTTTCGGATAAAGTTTATCAATATAAATTTTATCTATTTATATGTGGTCAATTCTTTGAAATATTGTACACTTATTTCTCACATATTTTTCCACCTTCGCCTGATCTTTCTTCATCAACAACTGCTCTTCTTCTCACTAATGAAATAGGTTCTATTATCTTGTGAAGTGTGAAGTCTTGTGTGTATTCTTCTACTAATACCTGGATTTTTAACTCCATAACATATTTTTATGTTAAATTGTAATATTATATCCCAAGTCATTACATATGATAATATTATTCTTGTTTTGAATTGAAGTAAACCAATTTATGATTTTTTTATAAAAATTAGTTTATATCGCAAATACATATCTTTAGTGATTAAAGCTTCAAAAAGTTGAAAAAAATAGTAAAAATAAACATTGATTTTTAGCTATGTTATAAAGATGAAACTAAGAAATTATGATCTAATAAAGATGATAAACCATTTTTATTTGATACTGTACCTAAAGGATGTTTTATATAGCTGACATAAAGTTCTTATTTTTTTAGCATATTGTCATAATTAGTGAGATGTGATCACAAGTGAAGCAGTAGCGTATGAACATTAGCAAAATAAAGACGAACACACGATATATACCACTGCAAAGATTTTATTTTAAAAAGCTTGTTTTTTTAGTGCTGCTAAAGGATGTATGCAAAAAAACTCTGATCATAGAGCAGCTCGATGTTTTCGTCAACAAATGAATTTGCAACAAATTTCATTAACATCTAAATAAATAAATAGAACTTTATTTTAACAACTAAACATATATAAGTAGTCTATATAAAGAACGAAAATACACATAAATCAATGGTGGTGTTACTTGCATAGCATGTTTAATTAAACGGTTGGTGTTTTTATAAATTATGAATAAAATTAGTAAAAAAATTCGTGTAATAAATCCAATCCCATTATATTTAATTAAACCGTGACATGATTGTAAATTTCTTGTAGAAAATTTTCATGTGAGTAATAGGAAATAGAAACCTAAAATTTATGTTTACGTGTATGGATAAGTAGTTTTAAGTAATAATATGTCTTTTTTTATATAAATATCAAATCAGCGAATAAAATTCAAATCGAATATTTTTTTACAGATTGCATGTATATAATTCAATATGCATTTTAAGTATGTTTCCCCACGAAGTGATAATTAAAAACCCGGCAACAACAATCAAAGATACAATATAGTAGAATAGGTTAGACTTATAATATTAATTTTAAATTCATATCTTTGCTATTTTAAAGGATTTAAAAAATAATTCACATTTTTATATATAAAAAAATATATGACTTAATTCTATTAAGACTACAAGTGATTATATATTTTTATCGATGTTATAGCTACCTTTTTATGTTGATTTGGTTCTTTTTGACGTAGTTAAGGCATTGGTAACATTTAGAATTTAAAAATTCATTAGATGTCATGCCCTATATCAACACCAATAAACTAATTTTCTTCTCTCACATGAAATGTCTATAGAACCTAAGACAAAAAAAAATAATATATAGTCATGATCTCTTATAAATGTTTCCGGCGATATTCTATATCTAAAATGTAAAGTTTACCTTTTAACTGCTAAAATAGTTTCTACCATTAAAATATTAATTTTTCGATGGTAAAAAATCTAAAAATATCATAATTTCTTGGCAAGTCTTAGTAAACTTTAGAAATTAATCGAATAAACATTACTGTCACTATATAGAATCAGGGGAAAACTAAAGAAACAATTTTGATATATATTATCTTTTTCTTAAAAAAACTATAGGTTTTCAAAGGAGGGGAATAAAATAGAAAGCCTGTATGAGAAAAAGATATGATAAGACAAAATATAAATTCCAAGTCATGATTTGCAGTAATTCATTGACGTATATACGGAAAAAAAATTCACAAATCTTAAACTATTTTATAAAATACATATAGATGAGACTTTAGAGATAATTGAATGCATCTAATTAAATAATTCCTAACTTAGACCAAAATGGTTAAATGAATTATTTAAAAAAACATGGATATATTTGATAATAAAAATACACAAAATCTTGGCCAAAGGTTTATTTTAGAAGTTTACATGGTTTTTTTTATTGGTTAGAGTTTTTCTTTTTATATGTTTAAATCTACTAAAATGTAGACAGTATATGTGGAAAATTGAAAATTCCATATTGCATCTTTTGACACTCGACCTTGGTAAATCTTTCAAAAGCTTGCATATTTAATATAGATAAATATATCGATTAATTTATTTGTGTAAATATATAAAAAACAGAAAATAAACAAAATCAATCAATCACAAACCAGCATAAATAGATCATTTATATCAATTAAATACTATATCAGCATGTTTATAATACAAGAATTATATTTGCTATTAATTTTTCTTAAAAAGATAAGATAAAAAAAAACTTATTATGGCTATCATGATAAAATTTTATGCTAATTTTAAAATAAACAGAATAAAAACAGTTTTTTTAAATACCTTTATATTTCAAGTGATCTGGAATAACAAAGCAACAGATGCAATCTAAATGTTAATTTATTCAATACATGAAATCTTAAAGCATATAAGCTATATTTTTTTATCGCACCAATGTTATTTTTGGCATCATCTAAAGGGAATGTGAAATTAAATTTTTCTTATACGGAAACTACGTTTTGTCTGATTATCATATAATTGGAACAGAATAATTATATTTTAAATTATTTATATCTTTTTCTATAACTATCGTGTTTTATTGGCTGTCTTTTTTGCAATATTACGTTTAAGATAAAATTTTAAATTGTTTGATTTTTATATTAAGTGGTTTTTTTCTTAATTTTCTCTGTCTAACTACTTGTTTGATTTCAAAAGAGATAATATAATCAGATTTGACCGATTCATTTTTTGTATATTAAAGTTTTAATCTAAAATCGCTCAACAACTTGCATTAAATTTAGCGCACTTGCTACTATTTCTCAATATTTAGGCTTAATAAAAAATTTATAAAAACTTTATGATTTATAACATATGAACATATAAAAATGATTTTCTATCTATTATGCGTAATATATATCCATAACGATTTATTATTATTAACTTAATACTATACATCTTAATGACACAGTTTTTAATATTTTAATTGTGTTCTTATAATTTTAAAGATTTTTGCTGGTGAAAAAAACTTGTCCGAACCTTTTATTTACATTTATAATACCTATTAAACCAGGATAGTATAAGTTCTTCTTATTATATTCTAAAATAATAGTTTTAAATGTACTTATCATTTGTGTTTGTAATTAGCGCATATGTTATAACATGTGACGGTGTGGTGACACGATATCATAGAAGGTACCTGAAGGAACTAGATGCCACGAACCAGGTTGAGGCATATATTCAAACTTTGGAATTGAGAAAAACCCTTGAATTAATAGGTCTCGAAAGTGGGGAGAAGCATTGAAGAAGACTTTGGAGAGGAGAAGATAGCCGAAAGTATAAATACGTTGTGCGTACAGAGAATCAAGCAAGCTGTGCCTGAGAACAAAAACTAAAATTACGACTATAAATATGGCCCATAAATAAAAAATAATTATAAATAAATTAGAACCCATAACAAATAGCAATTTAAGAAGGACAATGATTATAGATACTTAAAGTGATATTTTAATGCATATGGTGACAATGTTGCCGTAAACTTAAAAAAATATATAAAAATTCTAATTGTTTTTAAATTTTTTCTGATTGGGGATCCAAGCAGTGATAACTAAATAACTTAAATGCTCAATATTTGATTTACATGAATCTATAGAAAAAAAAGACGATTGAGTGTAGGTCTAAGTTCGGTTAGAATAAATTAAAATTCGCTTTATCAATTATTCTGTATCTTTTAATTTTATCTATAAATTTTTAATTAAGGTATGTCATCGATCGGAATTATTGCTCGAAATTTTCTATCGATTATTTTTATTGGATCATACAAAATAAACTTGAATCCTTATTTTATTTATCTCGCAAAAGATAATATAAATGCTATTTCTAAACAAAATCTATTATTATATGCAATAGAAAGTCAAGTATTTCAAATAGATTTCAATGTTATAAAAATATGATTTTAATTTTTGTTTTGTTATCTCAAATTAGATTATAGTTATTTTTCTTATTTATACATAGCCTAGTATATGTTCGTATTTTTTAAATATTCGATATTACAAACTCATTTTCGCTTTATGTTTGTACTTTAAGCCGTATGAATTTTTAGAGCCTAAATTATGTAATTATTTTAAAGCTAGTATTATATTGATACATATCTCGCACTTTAATTTTAGCAACATTTTTTATTATACGCCTCCACTTATAAATATCATGAATTTTCATTGACAAAAATTTCATATCTTTTTACTTTGGCAAAATAAAATCTTTTAAGCTAAATTTTTGCTAATCGTCGAAGTTTATCGGTACTCTATTAAACTCTTTCTTTCATATGTCAAATTCGCATTTTATGTTTTTAAAATGAATTTATCCCCAAAAAATATCTATGTGAAACAGGAATACTAATTGAAGCGAGAACATACCCTAAAATCAATAGGGCTGTCTAAAACACTTGAATTAACAAGTCCTAAAGAATATCGTGTATGCTAGAATGCTGTGAATATAATGTGAATGTGTGACGTATATATATATTCTATTTTGTAGGCATTTGCTTGGGTAATTATGAGTAAAAAGTTTTAAGATAATTTAAATAGAAAATGAATTTAGGTAAGCTCATGGTTTTACGATTTTATAATATTTCCGAATAAATTTTTTTAATGTTTCGCATACAACAATACTTTAAAAAATGAATTTAAATTATTAGAAATTAAATAAAAATCAAGCAAATAAATTCAACTATAATGACTTGCATATTGTTTACTGTTATTTTTTATGGCTTTATGAAGATAAATTTACGAGTTAATATCTGCAGAAAGCGTGAGAAATCATATATTATATTGTTTTTTTGTAAATCCAAGATCTTTATTCAAAAAAATCATAATGATAAAAAACTAAATAATCCTAGAGAAAACAACTAAATTTATATACTTATTTTTCATAGCATTAGCTTATATAAAAACCCAAAATATCGTGATTTATAAATTGTTTTTGACGAATTTTGTATTTTACTTTTTTTACAATTACATATTTTTTCTAATTATTAACTGTAGTTGAAATAAAATTTATTCGGATACATTGGATCAACGTTTGAACGTGACAAAAATATTGAAATAATTTTCAGTTAAACTATTGTTGTTTTTTAACATTGAAATGCTGTTACTGATACTTGTGCATTAATATACTTTTCTTGAATAGATTTGGTTAAAATACTAAACAATTTAAACACATTTAATTATTGCAAAATAATCTCTCTTCTTGTATTAAATAAATATATAGATGTGTCTAAATAAATAGTTTCAAGTGATCGAAAAATTTAAATATTAGATGAATATTTCAAAAGAAGGAAAAAATAAATATGATTTGATGGAAACTTTTAGCATAAGGTTTGAGAAAAATACTTCCACGTGAATTAGAGAATACAAAATAAAATATTTATGATAATTTTTAATAGAAAGGACTTATTGTATGGTTTTTTTGTTTATAATTTATTATATGGTCATTGTAAATTATAGTTACGACCATTCTAAAATATCATTACCAAATTATTGCAGAAAGGATAAGTAATTCTTTTACAAGCCGTGCTGTTGGTTAACATCGTTACAAATAACATTTAGCATAATTTGTACTAGCACTATAGTAAAAATTTATTCATTCGAAAGGATGTTTTGAATCAATTTATAGTAGGTAATATATATTTTATTTGACTGTAAAAATAAAAATAAATGTTTATTTGTTTTAATCGTAATACATCATCGAACCATCAGCAAGTATTAAATTCTTTAGTTTTATCTTTATGTTATCTATAATTATGATTTTTACGATAACTTTTTATGTCAAGACTTTTTATAACAAGTATTATACCATATGTAATGGCTTGGGATGGGAATGGTTACAAAATTAAATAAAAATATGTACAAAGTTGTTAAAAATAATACTGAAGTAGAAGGATATATGCAAGCCCTAACAATTCGCAATATATTTGAACACATATCATTTCACTCATTAAGAGCAGTTGACGAAAATAAATCGGGGAATATGTCAAAATATGTATACTGGAGCTGTATAATATTCCTAATGGACTGTATACAACTCAGTAGTTAAAATCATAATAGAAAGAAACTTAACCCGTAAATATAGAATAAGATTTATACATAATAAAATCTGATGATTACATCAAATAAGTTAATGCAAAGATAACATTTTTATTCTATCACCAGTAAAATTGAATTCTTAATTTATAAATTTGAACGTTCGAAAAATTTCCCGATATTTAATTACATTTATTTAAAAAATGATATTATTGAATAAACCCAGGTAGAAATGTCCTATTGAAAGAAAAGGTGTGTCTTGCTAATTGAAAATTAATATATAATATCCCTTGGTATTGGTGAAATGGATGGCAAAAATTAGATCCTCTAAAACCATATCGTCTTTTAATCCTCGAATCAATTTGTGTAGACGTAAATTAATAATAAAAATCTGTTTTTTTGAAATGGTTAAAAAAGGTTTTATATACTATATTCAAGCAGTGGCAATGATGTTATTTTCTAAATATTTGGCTTAGAATTTATATTTCAAATGGTTCAAGGTTCAAATAATTTTTTACTCAAAGGCGTTGAAAAATTATCAAACAACCAATAAATGCTGCCTATAAGCAATATGTAGAGCAAACAGTGTTAGTTCGAATCGCAGTAAAAGCAATTTACATAAAAAACACCTGGACATATCGTCGATAAAAGGGAATCAATCCCAGAACGAAGATCATTGAATTCTGTTTTATTATATTAGTATGTTTCATGTAGCGTTCTCATGATTATAATAAAGAATACCGTTTGTATTCTGCGCATATAGGATTTGGACAAAAGCTTCAAGATACAGATTTTTTGATTTTCAAAAAATGATGGTATAAAATTGTTGTGATTAGAAAAAACTAAAATTTCTCAAGATGATCCGAGATTTTATGCAAAATGAATTGAACTTTTGAAAAACATCTGAATATACGATTTGATACATATATAGTCACAGTAAACATATCCTGAACAGAACATTTTCATATATTGCTAAATAAATTTTCTTTATGTGTCGAAATTATTTGTAATCTAATGTTCCTATTAATTAAAATTTTTTAATATATACATAAAGGTTTAAAAAAACTCTTTGTCATAGACTTACAGTATTCAAAGAAAGTTCAACATAACATGGGTTATATATAGCGCAAAAAATATTTTATCATTGTATTATTTATAGACTGAAAAATCAATCATTCTGAACTGTAAAAAGAATAAATTATAGATGTATAATGTAATAACAATGATTACGTACGCAAATCAATGACATGGAATTAATAATGATGAAGTAAAATATAGAAAAATAAAATGGCGATCCACTTGCAGTGTCAAAGTGTATGTGTATTACATCCAGACAGATCTCGATATTTAAAAATCTAAGTAATATGCAAAAAAAACACGCTTGAGCAAACAAGTATGAATAATAATAATCTAATTGATGCAATTATAAAAGTCTTTGAGGCAAATATTACCAGTAAAATTGCTTCACATTCAGAATATGTACTAGACGGAAACCGAATCAAATCACAAATATTGTATAAATTTTATAGATAAAACACTGCAATGACCATAAATACTCAATCAGTTTTTTTATAAAATGGTAAAGATCATAATAAAAAATTTTAATGATCACATTAAATGACGATTATATAAGAATAGGGACAGTACAATGATTCATATAGTATTTAGAGATTCTTCTATAATACCAGATTTTCAACTTTACTGCATCTCAATGTATAAAAAAATAAATTATTATAGCTAAGTAATTCATTCAATTTCTCTAATTAGAAATATTAGTAGCTTTATTTTTAAAATTTAAGTTTTTATCCGCAAGAAAAAAATATTTCTAATGCATTTTCACACAATAAATGATAATTAATCATGATAGACAAAAATATTTGAATATCATTCTTTTATTGTCCAAATCTTTCTACTAATATATAAATAATTTGATATATTTTATCATATACACAAAAATTATTATATGAAGTACTTTAAGACATCGATGCATAATTTTTTGAATATTATATTTTATAATATATTAAAAATTATAGATATTAGTATTACTCGTTAGAAAGCTATATTTTTTATACTATAAAAATCTAATATTTATCCTATAAAAAATATAAATTTTGCATCATATTTATTCAAGGCTTCTTTTTATACTTCCATTCAATATTGTAAATTTCATTGTTTTTTTTTTAAATATACATATATTGCAACTTCGTATCCAAGCCACATCTTCTATTTTACATAGAATGTTCATAATGGCTATCCCATTTATGCAAACATCATGTGACCAAAAAATATATATTTTATTTATCATACGTTTACATATTATATTTTTATGTTATAAAATGCGTTTTCAGAATTATTTATGCATTAAAAATTATCTTTTTTAAATCACATATTTTTTAATAACTTTCCGCTTCCAACTAAAATATAGAAAAAAACCCGTGTTACAAACAAATATTTAAATTAAAAATGTGAATGTGTATATATAATTAATCGGAAATAACGATAATATAAGCTCATATAAAAAACGGTCTTTATTTAAAATAGAGCTAATATTCTAAAATTCATAAAGAACGATGCATAATAACATGAACTCAAGATTATAGTATCTTATAAAATTACGAATTTGTATAATCGCGTAGGCTAGAATTTCATTCATTTAAACCATCATCGTAGTAAATGATTCTCATATGTTATGGACACTTGAATTATTTATATACTATGATACACTGACTAAGTAAAATAATCATTATTATATTTCTATGAATGACAAATACCAATCATATGTATTTTCATATTTTCTGTTATAGGTTGAAAATAATTTATAAAAAATATTGTATTATAATTAAAGTTTAAAATCCCGGACGAGTAGAAGCATAAATGCAAGCTCTCATACTCCGCAAGACCCTTGAACGTATCAAATTTGAGCCAATAATAGCAGTTGTTGAAGATTATTTAGGTGAAGATGTCAAAAGATGCATCAAGGAGTTGTGCAATATTCTCAATGGGCTGAACATGTCTAAATTGATAAAATTGATAACAAGAAAAATAACACATAAATAAACAAAAATCTATATAAAGACATAGAATTTATGGTAAAACAACCAAAAAATGACATAAAACACATAAAAATTTGATTTATAACCTGTAAATTGGATTTAAATCGACATACTTGATTTTTTCAATGCATCGTTAAAAAATTAACTGTTTTTAAAATTTAATAAAGCGAAATAATTACAGATCGTCGTATTTCAAAATTAAATTTAATCTGTGACAAAGATCTATTAATAATGTTACAAAAAAAATTTATAAAATTAAGTACCTTATAAACTGTGTAATATATTATAGCCAAAAGAATTACATGTAATAGACATTTATATCAAATATGTTCTTTTATACTATAAACATTTTCTAATATGTACAAGTATCTTATGTGACTGGAATAAAAAATATGTTTAAAACAATCTAATTTTTAATAAATTTAATGAATATTTTTTTGAATGATAATTGTTCAAATATTATAATTTAAGAATACAAGTAAGAATATTTAAATATCTAATTTTTCTAAAATATTTTTTTTACCACATGATAAAGTTAACAACAAATCTTAGTATGTTTAGGTATATTCTAATCATATTGATCTAGTATAATTATATATACGATATATTATCGATTATTATTTAAGAAATTATAATTGGAATTCGTTATAAACCAGTCACATATGATGAGATATAAACTACAATTAAAACACAAAAAACACTATCATATGAATAGAAACTTCTATAATCACTATCTTATTATCATTCTGTATGCACAGCATAGAAGCATAAGCTCTTAATTTTTTTATTGTCCTCTAGTAACATAAATAAATTCAAGAATGGACGTATTTTATAACTAATGCGCGCAATACAAAGGTTTATTGTTTGATAAATTTACAAGCTTATTAAAAATCTATCTGATTATAAAATTTTTTGTAACTTACTTTCAATCATGGTTAAATAATATTTAAAATTTATATGCTATTAGATTTAGTAGTATATACATATTTCAAATTTTATTTTTATAAAAAAATATCACAAAATAGTATTATTTCATGCCAAGTATTTTATAAAAAAATATATAAAATAGAATAAGTTTTTACAATTTTTTCTTGATAGTTAACTGATAATAAAAATGATTATGTAAGGATTCTTGAATTATAAATTTTTAATGTGAAGTTTGCAATGAATATTTTATCTTCATAAATACATTATGTGACATAGAGTAATTGTAAGCCAAAAAATATATTGGCACAAAATAAAACATATAGAAAATCTTAAAATAGATGTATAAAATATTAATGCCTATAGGTTTAAATAAAAGGGAAATCAAAGATTTATATAACACTAAATGTGCTGTCATTCTAGCTACTAAGATTATAGCGTAAATTATTGTATATTATTTTAATTTCTAAATCACTGTGAATTCCTTGAAAATTCTCTATATAAGATGTAGGAACAAGCTTTAAAACTGATCAATAGCATAAGATATCGAATATGTGTTGCCATGTATAACTATGGGACCAGAAGGGATGTAAAAAGTAAAACATTTATATAATGATGTGTATTTCAATGCATAAACATCCCAAGATAATAATCGATTAGATAAAAGTCATTATAGTTATAGGAATTCGATATTCTTATGTGTATTTTAATTAAGATAAAGATATTTAAAAAAGTATATATTAATCAGTTTAAATATAAGTTTCTGTTTATAAACTATAGCATAAAGATATTTTTATAAAAATAAGACTTGCAATGGAATCAGCAAGTCAAATGTTTTTAATTTAGCGAAAGTAAAACTTCAATAGTTCTTTTATGGTTAGAAATTAAAAATATGAAAATGTGTGTTAAAAAACTATTGTCTGATAAGGGATAAACAATAACCTCTCGATTACTCAAATTTTATATGGTTGCTAGTTACGCATAATAAATATTAAATTTACGCTTCTGCATATATGAAACAGATTTTATGCTAGAAAACTTATTAACTTGTGCTTTGAGCATGAATTAATAAAATAAAAAGAAGTAGAAATAACATTAGCTAACAACAAGATTAAATGGTTTTAATTAGCTATCAAAAATTAAACGATACAAATTTAGAGCATCAAAAATATGAAGCTGAAGCCGGACCTACACACAATATCATCTTTAATAACGTTATGTAATGTATATTGAAAGAACTGGTAAATTAACAAATACCATATAACAGATGATATTGAAATTTGTGGTAAGCAATCCTTTTTAAAGTAATATCGACTTTTCACTATACGCTTTTCTATGGCTAAATATATATAAGCCCATAAATCAATTTAATACATCTTATTTATTGTATTTTTCTAGCAAAATGTATTGATAGGACACAAATTATAACATTATATTTACTTAAACATGAAATTGCGATATTTTAAAACATTTGCACAATTATTCTAAATCAATTACAAATTTTATATACGTTTTACAGAGCAAAATTAGATGGAAATATTATATAAATTAATGACTCTAGGCATATTTACAATCTAATATAAAGATAACTAATATAATATCTTTCAGAACTGGAAAAAAACATTATATTGCGTATTCTAGAAAGTATAGAATTTTTTTTATATATTAGTTGTATTATCCCGAATCTAAGAATAATACACCTTTTAAATTAAATTAATTAAATTTAATGTGAAAAATCTATTGAAAGTAACGTGGATTCATTGACGAATAACAACTGTTCGTGTACTAATTAAAATATTTTAGCTTCTACATTTCATATCGATGGCTTTTGTAAAAAACAATCATTGATTACTTTAAAAGCCTATATTTGACAATCAATTTATAAATACTGTATGTAAGCAACGAATTTTAAACCCCTGCTAAACCCAGATGAAAAAATTTCAAGATTAAAATTACAAATTTTGGAAATGTTATCTTGTTTTTATTATGCTCAACTATATTAGTAGATATTAAAAAAATCATGTCATTGAATATTATCTATTTATAGGGATATTTCACTTTTAAAAACTCATAATCGAAAACATATAATAACCAGGTATAGTCATTTTTTGATTTGAAAAACAAATATTCATTAACATATTCATGATTTTTTTGCATTATCATTTATAAATCTATATAACAAAACACTTTTTTATAAAAAGAACAACACCTTTATATTTAATATAGTGGTTTGTATATATTTCTTACTTATGTTTAACAAAATAAATTTATAATAAAAAAATGGATTTTTAGGCAATCATAAAAATACTTATTTACAACGAAACAATATGTAAAATTACATTCAATGAAAAGAAATCAATAAAATGTCTTTAAGATGTCTATATGTAATATTTTTTTATAATTTATATTGATTTTGCTTTGTTGCAAATACTAAAAAAGAAGATTTAGATGGCATGATTTATAATTAATCTCCAGATCTAATATGAGATTGATTATTGCTATTTATATAGCACATATGCAGTAGAAAATATTTTAACTATTATATGTGTGAAGTTGCACAGAGATCAAATTTTATCTAAAAATAATTTTATAAATTGCATTTCGCTGGTATTAAAAAAAAAACTACCTATACAAAAAAATGATTTTTTTTAAGTTTCCGCTGCAAATATATTTTAGGTATCATATTTATTTTATAAAATGTGTTTTACATTTGGCGACTGAATAATATTAGCAGTGAAACAATACAGGTTTGCAATAAAATATTTTACGAGTATAATGATAATTTTTAAATCTTATTACTGCATGCATAAATTTCCATATTATACATATTGTGTTGAAATAACATAAGGTTATGTTTCACATATTTCATTGCGTCCTCCATAAACATATCGCTAGATACAATTACTTTATTTTGTATCTCAAAAATAAGTAGTGATTGAACAGAGATTCATAATATTATCAATATATAATTTTAGAATCGAATTCTCCAAAATAATGATTCTATGATATATTATCGGATACTATTAACAGAATATTTGTGGCTCATTTTTTCAAAATTAAATATGCTTCAACCCGTCCCAATTCTTTAATTTTCCACATCATATTTATTAAATTTTCTGATAAATAAAGTTTTTTATTTTGTATAAATTGATTTCATTGATCTAGAATATGTTGCAAAAATATATTTTTATTCCATTTCATTCTAAATACAGAGAAAGATAAAGAATATGTAAATCTACGCAACTACAAAATATAGATATAATTATACACTTTTTTTTACGGAATTATTATTTCCCTGGTCTACTTAAAGCAATTAAACCCAAAATTCTAGATACGTATGAAAGTAGTAATATGAAACTGTTTTTAAAGTAAAGCCAAAAAAAATCCATTAAGTTCTAGACATCTTAAAGAAATATTTATATTTATTTTCATACAAATATGTTCTAATATGGTGATATGCTACAATACAATTACCTAATTTATATTTGCTGAAATATGCAAAAAATACATTATGACTATGTAAAAACAATAAGTTGTAGTTTTAATCAGTAAAAAATATAATTTGCAGTGAAAAAGCAGATATTTTTTTAGACCGATAGAAAATTGATATACAAAAAAAATTAGTTCAATTTTTCTACGATTAATATTATATAAAAAAATATTGATAAGAATGGTTTTATTTATTTTAACCAATTCAATGATATCTTTTCTTCGTTATTTCATTCTTTTATATTCTATTTTTTATTTTGATGCGTACTTATGTACGGTAATAAGATAAAAGTCACTTAGTTATGATTTTTAATTGCGATAAGAAAATTAAACATTTAAAATGTTGTGTTCTGCGTTTTGAAATTATTAAACATAAGATAAATTTAATTATAGCATTATAAAAAACCAAACTACAATTATTACCGTTTGTCTCATATAAATATTTCTATACGTCTATTATATATTAAAAAAAATACTTAAGAACTACCTTTTACCAATAATAAAATAGAAATACTATTTGCGACATTTCACGAACAAATAAATTATCTATTCGTAAAATTTAACGAAGTGTAAATACCTTTGTAAGAAATAAATTTGGATTCAGTATTTAATAATGGTTTACTACCGTTCTCTGAATTTACGGATTTTACCAAAAAAAAAGCAATATAACACATACAAAATACATCCAGTTTATATAAGGTTTATAATAAGTATATCACAAATGTTTATAACTAGCATAAGTTGTCTTGTTTTTTTGGTAATTTTAGACCTTTTGACAATCATAAGTAAACATCATAATTTGAGACAGAGATATTTATTACGAATTTTTTTACCCACGTATTTCGATCTTTATTGGCTTTCTGAGAACTTAAATTCACAAAGTATTTGTTCGTATTAAAAAAATAAAAAGAACTAATTAGATACATGTGCGATTTCAATCTATAGTTAGATGTGATTCTATGTTTTTATAGTTATTCAATAAGAACTTTATAATACTCTATATAATATTTTTGACTCACTCTTCTGCACATATCTGCATCTTTAATATATTCATCTATACATAATCTCTAAAGACTTATTATTTTAGTGTCTTCTCTGATCTTATAGTTTGTGTGGCTGCTTCCGTTATAGTTAGCCTTCCAAACTCCTTCATATACGAGTTATGATATTCTGTATCCATGCTATCCCAAGGTGAACCGTTCGTTAATATTCTGATCTTCATTTATAAATTAGGGAGACTAAGTTATCTAACTTTTCAATTTTTTTTAGCTTCAAATTTATTTTATCTATATGTTTATCAATAATCCTTTTCCTTATTTCTATTATCAAGAAAGGATTTTTACACCATCAACAAAAATGTCACTTAAATTTTATGATTTTTTGTATCCATATTTTTTTTTCTATCGACTTTTTTATGGTGCTGGTGAATTTGTTTCAATCTTAAACTTGAGATATTTATTTCTATCTTCGAATTTTATTGGTTTTTTTGAGAGTATACAGTTTATATAAATAGAAACTTTCTTTTTCGTTCGTGTAGGTCTAGGTCAAGCTTCCTTCACATTAAGTTGCTAGTTGTTCATTCTTTCTATATTTTATTCAATTGTGTTGACATTTTGACTAATCTCCTTTGAATAGTTCATATCTTAAATGAAACATAATCTTGCTTATTTTTTGAACTAATCTACAAGATATAGATCTAGTTTTTAGATCCGACAATTGTAATCATTAGGTTGTTGTAGATACTGAAAGATTTTTCATACCTTTTTTTATCTTATATTGTATACATTAAACATTTTTTTGTTACAACTTAATATATTTTATGGATAGATTGTTGTTGTGTTAGTTTCAATGAAAAAATATGCTTAAAAAATATCGATGTTATTTCTCGCTTCCAAAATGTACATGAGTTCTATGATTGATGGTATTTTTTTGATTTTTGACAAGTGTCTTATCAAGATTAACGGCAATTTTCTGTATAGAAGATTCTAAATAAATTTGCTCTATTTAAATTTAACTTTTTAAAAAAATATTATCTCATTCTCTTGCTGACTGTAAGTTAATATTTTCATTCTCGTTTAAAAAAAAATTTTGATTAACTCTTGTAGCAAAGTCTTTTGTTTCATATTTTAAAACGCCTAAATAGATTTTTTATTAGTATTTTGCGTGCTCGATTTATTCTTTATTTAGTTTTTGCTGTCAACATTTGTTTAAACTAGATTTGGAATGCTTGTTATAATTTCTCTAAAATATAGCAGATGTTATATCTTTTTCCTCTGATATACTATTTTCATGTACACAGAGGTATGAATATCTGACTAACCAAATATTAAATCCAAATATTCAACAACTACTATCATTTGTTATAGATTGTTTTGATTTTTTTCTAGTCCTATGCAATCACTGAAATGTACTCTTTTTGTCGTCATTTTTTTGTTTTACTGGTCTTTGGTCGCAAGCTGAAGATCAATAATAATAAGAAATAATTTATAATGAATAATTCATCTATTAGTTTTTTTTCGATTGATTTAAACGTCGATTACATAAAACAATGGATCCATACAAACGGCAAATATAAGTTGCAATATACTAGCTCTGAGCATTAAATAAATCTTCTACTTTTCACGATTATTTTTTTCCTTGATGTATAATAAAATACCCATATACTCGTTAATACACTTATAAAGCTGTATAAACACTCTTTATGATCGAGTTTTACCATCAGCGTAATAAAATAAAATGAATAACTAGAAGCTATTTTACGCTATATTCCGTTTTTATTACCTTGATCAGTAGCTTTGTCTGCAGATCCTTTACAAGTCATGGAGTACTAGTTGATTTTCAGACAAATAGTTACGCCTTTACACTTAAAACTACTAGAATATCCTCATAATTTATTGTTCTAATTTATATTATATTTTCATGTATGTTATGGGCTCAAATTTTATAACCAATTGTATCAGGTTACTATAAATGTTATTTATTTTTATAATCATTCTTTTCCTTATTTTCTTGCAAATCGTCTCAACAATATTATCGTAGATTTAATAGTACAAATATGATATTTCTTTATATAAATTTATAGATCCCCTCAGGCGATGTATTTTTAATATTAGGCCGAAAGTTAATAAAATTTTATAAATTATTTTGAAAGTTAACTTAAAAACACATAATTTCTTTATTCAAATAGAATCAAATAGATACTTATTAAACATCTTTTTTATATTATTTTATTCATGCTTATTCGGGCAAAATCCTCCAATTTATTTCTTATCTGCGTTTATTGTTTTTTTTTCTTTATATAGAGATTTGGGATAAATTATCTTTCTTGATATTCATATTAATTTATGCCTGCTGTTATTATCATCTTAACATTTATCGGTCTTTTTTATATTTTTTATACGTATTTTGCATGCAGTTTTTCTATTATTACCTTATGGTAATCTAATTATCGTCCAAGATTTTGGGATAAAGTCGCTGGATTTAACGCTGTTTATAAATTTTTTTGTGTTGTTAATTCTTGTGCTATATAAATCTCAAAGACGTTCTATAAATGGCAGTGTTTGTATTTTATATTCTTATATGTATAGAATTAACTTTTATAGTGCATATTCTCTTTTTTATTGAGGTTATCGAAGGTAAACTGAATGCTCTGTAATATATTAGGGTTTTCATTATATATTTAGGATGTATGCCACTAGTAATTCTCTATACGACAATATACAGATATTCTATCACTTACTCTTTTACTTGTGAGATATTACTTTCTTTGTTCTTGTAAACATACACATCTAATGATACCTAACTTCAGAGTATATTTTATTGATTTACATTTTAGAAAAAATTTCTATGGCAAAATTTTGTTGTGGTTTAAAATATAAATGCTTTATATTTTTTTTGAAGTTTTGCAATCAAATTTTCGTTCGGGTCTTACGGTTATTGGTGTCTATTATATTTTCATTGCCTAGCTTCGGTACTTGTTTATAAGATAAGAGCATTGTAAATTTTTTATTATAGTAATTCACATTTTCTGCGACAAAGGCGTGGCATATGCTCAAACGTGATCGGATTGATTTATAAGAATCCTGAAAAAGATAATAATTTGAAAAGAAGTATGTTGATAATATACTAAAAGAGCAAGTTCTTATATCGAAATTTATTTTATAAAGTAATTTCTTCATTTATTGAACTCTTCGTTCCTTATAAAATCAATGCGTATAATTTTGCTACTTTAGTTCTTTTTCCTGGTTTTTCTATTATAAATTTATTATATCTGTTATAACTATGATTACAGGTATTTATATATGGGTTTATTTTTCTTTTTATCGATTTTATCTATTTAGACGTGGTCAGCGTGTTGGGAATATTGCACAACTCCTTGATGCATCTTTTGACACCTTCCCCTGATCTATCTTCATCAACTGCTCATTCTTTCTCAAATGAGATGAGTTCAAGTGTCTTGCGGAGTGTGAGAGCTTGCATATATGCTTCTTCTTCAACCGGAATTTTTAACTCCTACAATAACTATGATAATATACATTCATAAATAAAAAAATAATTTATCTCATATTTTCATATATATAATTTTATATACGAAGATGAAGCTTTTTACAAATAAAAATAGAAATCATGTGCCGAGAATTGCTTGAACATTAATAGTAAACACGTATCAGTTCAGATACAAATTTTTTATAATATTCAAAACAGACAGTTTTACATTTGAAAAGATCTATAGCAAGTCATTGAGATTTACATATACTATTGATATAAGAATAATTTGTTTTAGACGGAAAATAAATGAGTTGATGGGATAAAGATACTTAGGGAAGTAAAGTCTATTCTAAAATGCAAGAAGTTGTATCACAAGTATGTTACACATTCTATAGATCCTTTTCTATGAATTAATTAATCAATTTTCAAATATTAAGTAAAGGCTTGTAGAAATACTAATTAATAAAAGTTTAAACGAGAAGAATGCTACTTTATATCATAAAAAATCATATAAAGATATTTTTAGTAGGTGAATTGTATATTTTTTTACAATGTATTTTTATATTTTATAAGGCTTATTGGAGACATCTCAATGCTTATTTATTTCTGAAAAAGACAATCAAATCATGTTTACTTATGTTGGATTTTTATAGTACTTCTATTCAATAGTGCAATCAACCTATTTGGATACTAAGTAAAATATTTTTTAAACATCCTCAATGGTCTGATATAATGATACTATTATGCATAAAAAATTTAAAAAAATTACGAATTCATATTTTCTTCCTTTTGTATATACTATATTTAATTGTTATAATTATTTAAATTATTCAACATATTTTTTCCTGTATTTTTGTTACAGTTAAAGTCTTAGCTCATTAAAAGCATATTAATATTTGATGATTCTAATGGTTAAATTTTTTTAATAAATATCATCCTTATATTAAAAAAATCTAGAATATTCTTCAAATTTTTTATTTTCTTTTAAAAAATAGTTATACTGTTCTTATAGAATATATACCGAAAGTAAATACTTACGATATTCCGTACCATCATCAATGATGACATACATTATACAAGAATAAAAAAATTCGGCGATAAATTTATTTTTGAGTTTTTGTAATATAATTATGTTGGAATATATCTACATTTTTTATATATTTAATTCGAGTAACCGGGTAAGTTTGTTCTAATCGATTATTAGATTATTGTGGCCGTTTAAATAATATCTGTCATTCCTCTTTGTTTGAATGTGAAAACGGTTGATATTAGATGTTTTTATATAGATTTGATTACATATGCACATGATTTCGCTGAAAATGACCATTTTATTTGTTGAATATATAATACTCAAATGAAATTGCGTTCGTATCGCCAAGAAAGTGTATTCGAGCCTAAATTCTTAGAAATAATTTAAAAATAAAGATTATCATTAAAATTATAATAAACTATGTTTATGTGGCCAACTAAATACCATCTAGATTTTTTTGGCGCATAAATATATGAGTAATGTTTTTTTAGAAACAAATATAAAAATTGCTAAAGAATGTGTGTTATATATTTAATGGGATTGTTCTAATGAATAATAAACATATTCTAATAAAAAGATATACTTTAATTGGGGCTTGGAATACATTGATAGGGTATATTAGTTAATATTAGTCTGATTGAAATAACTAAAGTGACCAATATTTGTCTTTTATCATACTTTTAGCTTGGTACCTCTTGATTTTTCCATATAAGGCTACAGAATGTGTGTTTTTTTTGATTTAGATGTAATACAATAATATATTACATCTAAACTTTTTAGGTAGTCAAATTTATTTTATATATTTTTTGTTCTTTTATCCTCTGAATAGATTTAAGATCTTTGAATTTAAACTATCTCCTTTAATTTTTTTATCATAACAAAAGACAGTTCGATTTTTTGTTTTAGGTAATTTATATAACATTTTATAAAACATTTTCAAAGTCCAATTTCATAATATTTAAATTTAATACAAGACCACCCTTTTCAATTGGATTTTTCTTGTGTAATTGAATATGTTTATAAGCTTACTACGATCAGAAAATTACATGTTTTTCATCAAATATTTTATCCATTATGTTTTAAATATATTACTTAAAATAATTATCTACTTCATTAGTTTGCAATTTTAAATTAGGGGCTGTTTGCTTCTTAGAAATCTTTATCACAAACATTTGTATTTTTTGAAATCCGATCCTTCAAGAATGAACGACAAGATTGTAAAAAGATTTAATAGCGTAAAAACAATATAAAATCCAGTCGAGGTTAATAAATAGGAAACTAATTCGTGAAATAATATCCTGCTGCTGCAAGATGGATTGGCCAGAGATTTAAGACCTATCACCAGGCGAATTGATAAAATAGATGAGAAGCTTTGATGGATAAAATGTGGTCTTGCATCATGCTGATAATTGAAAGGTAATTTTAAGTTTTTTTATACGACTAAGGCGATGCAAAAAATTGTCAGAACATGTTCATCATTTTCCCGAATCTTTAAATAAATTTATAATTTAATCTTGAATTTTTTTAAAAAAAAATTACTGATACATCTTTTTTACTCTTTGCTTCTTTAAAACTTACTTTTTATCATTAATCTGACTATAATTATCCAATAAATTTCCAATTATTTAATTTCAAAACAAAAGTCACAATTAAAAATAAATGAATATATGTTGTTGGAAAATTTGATATATAATATATAATTTATAAAATACACAAAAAGTTTTTATTGAATAAAAATATGGTCTTTTCAAGCTGGTTTTAACGAATACCTTTTTTATAATATCAAAGTTTAATTTATACAGAAAATATTAAGGTTGCAACTGAGATCATTTTCACAAAAGTATGGATTCTATTTTATTAAAGGTTTTTTTTTAATTATGTTGCTAAATGTAAAAAAATAATTTATTCTGTCGATTTGAATAGCTATAATTTATATAATTATATCCCATGATTTATTAGATTAAACCACCCCTAATATTTATAAAAAAATATTATTTATTTATCTGTCGCGGCACAAAAGAAATTCAATCGAATGCAATTTTATTGATTTAAACATTATTTAAAATCTTTTTGTATAAATAAATTACATTTTTACAATTATATAAATAAGAATTCATTTGCATATCATAACTTTGTTTGAAAATTATTTCAAAAGAGATAAGTATGTGGTAAATAAATTATTTTCAGTACTAGGAAGGAATTTTAGAAACTATAAAAAACCAGCTAAAATCATAAAAAATTCATAATTACTTTAGGCAATCTAAAAATAAAATTATTAAATATTGAAATAAATATAAATTTATTGTTCTTAGAATATGATCAATTCTGGATATACACCTTCAAATATAACATAATTAAATATGGAAATATACCGGGGTTTTGTAACTAATAATTTTGTGTTTTTTTGTTGCAGTTATATTATAGTCTAATACTATTTATCATAATTATAGTTTTTCTTTGAAACTTTTTTTTATGTTAAAAATAAATGAAGGTCAAAATTAGAATATAGTTACTAGTTTTATTATTTAACAGATCAAATTTTTATTTATTATTTTCTAGTAAAGAATAAAAAATTGGGGTTTTATAATAGGTTTTCTGACAGATAAATAAATGTTAAATATAACTTTGTGCAAAATTAACATAGAAAAAAGTAATAAATATTTTAACCAAAAGTAAAACATTTTAGTTTAACAATATTTATGCATATAAATAACTCTCAATGATTCGCTTTTCCATAAAAATTATATAAATTTTATTGATAGAATTAAAGATAATCAACAAAAAATTATTGACAGACGAGAAAAGGATTATATTAATATTTTTGTATCTTTGTATATTATTTTACCGTGAAAAACATCTAGCCATTTTCTATGGATCATCTTCGATTTTTGTTTATTTTTAACTTATGCTAATCGTTTCTCTTAACATTTTCGCTTCCCTATGTAAAAAACATTAAATTTCATAAAAATTATAAAATAAACTGTATTTACAAACACTGCTTTTTTATATATAAAAAAATTAAATTTATAATTTCAACTGACAATATTTTTATCATTTAAATTGGTTTAGAAGATAAAATATATCTGTATATATTTTTAAAAAAATATCAGATATGATCAATAATATAAAATTATTATAATGTATATTTCTAGCTTTACAAAACAGAATTCAGACATGCAAAAATATACCATAAATATTGCTTAATTAAAAATAGTCAATTTTTTGAAATATGCCATCTTTATACTAACACGGAAACCCATTTTTATCTATGCTGATATTATTTTTTGTTTTTAATTATTTAAATTTGATTATAACGATCTTTGTGTCGCAGTATAGACCGATATGGTAACATTAGATATAAATAAAATCTTTTCTTAATAATTTAATTTTAAATATTAAACATAATGCGCGGCATGTAAAAATTAAACATTCAAATTTTATGACGGTTTTTTAATATAACAACAAAAATATTATTTTAAATTTACTATTGGAACGCCACAAGCATAAAAAATAATGGGGAATTGTATTATAACTACAAATAACAATCAGGACTGTCTAATTTGTTATTTTGTATATTTTTTCATTCATAGACAAAATTAACTTTTGGATTTATTTCATTTCCGAAATAATAAACACATTTTTATATAGATGATGTGATATTTGGCAGAAAATCATGCAATGATCGAATTCCATATATCTCGAAGAAATAACAGTTCTAATATCTTTGCTTCTGGAGTAATTTTTGATAGCTAATAAATCATTAGTGTTATATGAATAACTTTTCACGTCGATCTACTATTTAAAAGTACCATCTTATACAATAATAGGAACAAATAAATGATAAACACACATTGAAAAATGAATTCTGGTATATTTCTAGGAATAAAAAAACCAATCTGCGCATTAAAAACATACATTAAGTAGATTTATAAAGTTTATAGTGTTATCCGTGGTACAACATACATTTTTGTTACAGTCTTTTAAAAGTTTGTGGATCTGCATCGATTTTTGATATTTAGCTGTGATGGGTAATATAGTTTCTTATCCTTGTGAGTATCTTCCGTTTTAGGATCTTAAATTTTTTCTGTATTTCTACTAATTTATAATTATCTTGAATAGAAGAATTTGATTAAAATCTAATGTTTCTGATCTTAGTCATGTTCAAATTCTATATATTAGTTGCGTGTTGCTTCCAATTCCATAGCAACAATCTTTTTGGTTTTGTGTATGTCATAAAGATCCAAGAGATGGGTATTTGTGTTTACTATGTTCTGGAAATTAGAGGTGGCGTCATGTTCAATATTATATGATTCATCAGCCAATTAAATGTATCATAAAATGTGTTTCATTTCATCTTGATTCATGGTCTTTCAAATAAGTCTTTAGCTTCATCATTTTAGTCTAAATATCCAAATACCGATATTTCTTTATTCTGCAAATAATAATATTTCTTAGATTTTCCGAATTTTTTATGTTCACATTTTTCTTTGATAATCTTGTAATAGATTCATAATTGAATTTTTTTTGTTGCTTCTGTCTATAATATTTACATTTTATGTACTACGGCATTTAATCTGAATTTTTATACATCTTCATATCCTGTTCGTTTTTATTTTATTTGTTTATGGAATAACATTCTCTGTCTTTACATTGGCTTGCAGTTCTAATTCTTGAATCATAATTTCTTGGGGTTTCCCAATAAACATACAATTTATTAAAACAAGATCATTAATTTCTTTATATAATGATATGGAATAAATTTAATTATATAGTATACTTATGCTGCTAATAATCGTCTTCAAAGCTGTGGTAGAAACGAATCCAATATATACTCATTATATACATTAAGCTTCTATCATACTTTAAAAAAAAATATGCTCCGGTATTTTAATGATTCACCGTTGATAATTGTTGGTAAATTTCTATTTTAATGAGAATTAATCAAATTTAATTTTTAAGACTGATTTGTTATATAAATATTTTTTATTCCAATGCCTAAAATATAATTTAATTACATAATGCAAGTTATTTGCTTTTAGTTTTAACAAAAAAGATTTTTTTTAGCGTAATTATAAAGATTTTTACTCATATTACTAGAATCTGTTATTTAATACTCTAGTTATATGCGACATATTTACCATGAATGGTGCACCTAAACCGCTTAAGATTCAAAAATCTCTATATCAAGGATAATATTTTTGATTATACGCTAAAAAATTATTTGTCATTGTTACTTGATAGAATAAAATTCTGTTTTTTTATAGCGGAATATATATTTCTTGAAATTTAGCACATTTTCAGGGGTTAGAAACAAATTTATATATATTTAAATTATATTTTTGGATTTTATCTTAAAGCATCTGAGCAGGTTAAAATATTATTTATCATATATTTTTTCATTGGAAAGAGGCACTTAAATTACATTGTAAAAACTTATGGATAAATATGCGTTACAAATGTTAAAAAACAGTCCGCAGATATGATCAGATAAAAATGACACCAAGCTATATATTTTAGTTTTTATTGAGACATAAAATATTTAATATCGCACGAAACAAATATGAAGTAAAAACTGCACTGAAAACTGTTTTTTATTTTTGCTTAGTAATAAACATTTTTTAACGTATAAACTGTATCCCAATAAAACCTTTATACGCTATTTTTAAATTGTAGAAAAATATGATTGTATAAATAAATGATATTTACTAAAGCTAAGAATAAATTTTTTCGGCATTAACATGTATAAAATATAGCAATTGTGGGTCTTTATAATATCTTCAATAGAAAACAAAATCAATTACGCTATATGCATCAATGACTCCAGATTGCTGTTTTGGATTTAAGAAAACACTCTTACATAATTTTAAGGTTTATAATATATTATATTTGACTAAAGAAATTATTGAGTAAAATTTCATCATATAATATATTTTTTGTTTCTTATTACTTGGTTTTTACAAAATTTTAGCAAAAAGTAAATTAAAAAAAAGAAGTTTATAATAAACATATGGATAAATATGAACTTATCCTTATCTTTTTATTTAATCATAGATATTTATTCTTTTATGAAAAATATCTCTTGCTAGACGTGATTTTATTTTAAAAAGATTTTTTACATTATATTATGCCCAAAGTTAGAAAAAGCATTTTAATCGTTTATTAAAATTACATATATTGACAAAAATTTAAAACTTATTCGTTTAAAATTTGTTGTGAATATCTAGATGTTGAGAAAATATGTTTTTTATCGTGTTATATTTGCCTAAAAAATATAAAATGCAACAATAAATTATTAAATATCTATATTTTTTTGCAATATGCTATATTTATATGTGTATAATGTTCACATTAAGCAGAATCTAAATACAAGTTAATGTAAAATATGTATTTTCAAATATACACATAAAAATCTAATATGATATACGTATTACTTAACCTTTTTATGTTTTATTCTACTTAATTTATCAAAAATTATTTTTTTTGATGGCTAGCATTCATTTTTTATATAGAATATACTTTTATTCATGCAAAAAAATATTATGTAGATTAAAAAATAAAAACTTGTTTTTTTTATATAACTTCGATATTTTTCCTTTTCGTCAAGTGATCAATTGAAATAATTATAAAACCCCCTCGGGATCTTATTCAATTATTCTAAAACAGTTGAAAAGCCATTTTATATACATTTTATCGTTTTTTTAAATGCTCTAATTATATATCTGGACCATATTTAAATTCTTAATACATGAAACTAGAAATAATTTATATAGCTTTTTATTATTGCCGTATCGCATAGAAGGTTTACATTTTTTTTACAAAAGATTTCTATTAAATACTGTATTTTTTCAAAAAAACGTTTTTTTGCATTAAAAGGAATCATAATTGTTTAAAAATATGTAAATATTTTAGACCTATCTAAATATAAAAGAAATCTTTAATAAAATCAATTTATTTGTGTTTTTTATAAATATTATCGTCTTTATAAAATCTTATCACAAAAATGAAAAAGAAGCGCAAGATCTCATATGCTGTTTTTGAATACGTATATAAAATTAAATTTATATTTTCGGTAGGTATAATTTTACTATTTAGTTTAGATGATTTGAGAAAAAATAACAAAAACATTAAATCTAAATCGTGTACCTACAATATATGCATATTTAGTAACCAATTAAAAACATTCAACATAGCATCTTCAAAATAAATTATATTATTTTATAAAATATATACTCGGCAGGAATCATATATTATATTAATCTCGTTTCAGGCATTTTAAATATCTAATTTGCTATTTTACAACAAAAGAAAAAAAAATGCCTATTTTGCTTTAAATTTGACAATTTTATACTGCAATTATATGATAAATGTTGCCCATCGGCGTAGGTTACCCGTCAAAAAATGAATAAAACCTATAAAAAATTAAAGTCAGGCATATTATATTTTCTTTATGCTCTATCCGATACTAGTAATATCAAACGAGTTATTTGAGAGGAAAATAAAATAAAACAGATGTAACAATATTTAATATTTTATATATGTTGAATCTTAGACTATGTGCATATACTCCTGGAGTCTTAAATTGTTCTTGCATATTTTTAATATAGTTGTAGATATTTTAATATTTTCCTGAAGATATTACATATTTTCTTCGCTTTTTACCACCCAAGGAGTAAATTATGTTAAGAAACAATAAATGAACATTTTTGTAGATACGCAAACGCTTTAAGTACCCTTATTTTTGCTCATTGTGTTATTTTCTATCATTTTAGGCCAATAATTATAGACAGAATAAAATATATTTATAATACACAAGATTATACATTTATGCACGATTTCATGTAAATAAAATCAAAAAAATACATTCAGGCTGCAATAATTACATAAATAACTAAATAAAATTTATAAATAGAGATGATATTTTTTTTAATAAATCATTTTATCTAAATATTCAAACAGTTAATATTTAAGAATGAATTTTATAAAGACAAAAAATTAAAACGAATGAATGATAAATAATTAAGATTCTTAGAATAAAACATAAGACTATAATAAAGTAAAATCCATTCATAAAGAGCAGAATTATTTAAAATTCAATATAATAATTGAAATTTACACGTAATTCTCAATTAACATTCCAGCACTTCCAATAATAATGTGAGGGCTTAATTGATTCAAGTATATAATAATTTAACATTTTTGTTGGTGAATATAGGTGAAAAAAAAATTATTACGAAATTAAAATTACAGTCCTCCATACATCAAATCTGCAAATTACTTATTTGGGATCATAAAAAAAGACTTAAAGTAATTAACAACATTGGGCTCGTTTTTATGCAGTTTCAACACGTGATATCGATTTGATAATATGAGGCAAAGTCAATATATTACAAAGGTGATATTCAGGTATTAAAAGATATTTAAAACAATATACAAGACTTATTTAAACTGTACTCATTATAACCAAACCTTCGTGTGTGATATTTTAGTTCAAATGCGTCATAATAATGTAAAATTTACATTTATAAATATTATCTGCCTATAAAATCACTGGAGAAGCTAAGATTCTTTCATTGTCAAAATTTAATATGTTTTTGTAATGATTTATGGGTTATATTTATCAGACAATAACAGTATTCTTCTTATATGAATTGATTCCATTTAGTATTTTTCGTAACAAACAAATAAATTGATATACAATCTAGTTAGAGGTGTTTTTTATGTCATCACAACAATAAAAAAACGAAATCAGCACAATATTTTATAAATAAAATTTAGATAGCTTATCCGATAAAATATTAGACTTGAACCATGATTAATAATATTTATATTACAGTAATAATTTAACGTCTAAACAAAAAATTATAAATTTGCTTAATAATCAATAATAAACAGGAAATTATATGATTATTTTACATTTTCTAAACATTATCACATATAAAAATGCTATATAAACCGAGTAACCTAATTTATATACTTTGAGAATAAAATTATTTTGATTTTTCAAGTTTTTTGGCTATTTGATATTGTATATTTGCAACAAATATTTTGCAACAGAAATACCCATTTTCCACCATCAGCCAGATATTGAGACGGTTAAAATAGCCAAAAAAAATAATATCTAAGAATATGCATAGTTGTTGATAATTTTTAAGGCTGGGTAAACATATGTCAAAGGAAATTAAAAGTCAACTTTTATAAAGAATATAGCACCTATACACACATATTTTACATGATTTTTTTTTGTGCATTCTATTGCTTGAACTATTTCTTTTAACGCATAAAAGCAGATAAATAATAAAATGTCTGCATGAAAAATAATTTTTATCGCATTGTATCATCAGAAAACGGATTAAATTTTGTATGATCATAAATAACACGATAAAACATTTTTAATTATTTTTTTTTACATAGAAAACGATTTTAAAATATATAAAAAATCTTTAAAGGCTACATAAATGATCTAAAAAAAGAAATTATAATTCTTTATGTTTAAAGATTAATATTTTGTTTACAATTTAAAAAAGAAATAGGTCAATCATAAAAAAGTTTGTATAAAAAGATAAATAAAATCCAATCTTTATTTTTTATTCAGTCCATTATATTTAGTAATTCTATTTGACGTGTATGAATGTTTTAAAAAAATAAAACCACGTATTTTTTACGAACCCATAAATTAAGTTATATATCGAAGCCATAATATCATCTTTTAATATCATTGACATGTAATTTTTTGCCCATACATTATCAAAAAATTAACATTTTTCATGTAAACTGATATCTTAGCACGAAATTCATAGTCAATGAATTTTTTGTCAAACTATCTGTTTAAAATTTGAATCTGCTTAAGAGTTATTTTTTGAACAATTTAAAGGAATATACAAGGTAAACTTTTTAGTTATGGGCGCAACAAATAATTTATTTTATGTTTTTTTACTTTATGAATATATTTAATTTATACCATGTAAATCTCTTTTAGATGTTATTTTGTTCTTTTTTTGATTATCATAATAATTCGGATATAAAATCTTTTTTTGTATTTAATTATAACCATGAACCAATAACATAGTATTTATATAGAAAGCAGCTAGCAAAAATAAAGTTAATATGTAGTCATTCTCTATATTTTTTGCGCATATGAAATATAATATCCATGGATTTTATTATTTAGATACTTTTATTCGAATAATTATAAAAAGAACAGCAAATACTATTTTGGACCATAAAATACTTACAGTAGAAATCATGGTAATATCAGCAGTTTTTTTTTAATATTATCGATAAAAATTTGCTCCGTATGTAACAATAAATTATTTTTTACAGCAGAAAAGTACTCTTTTATGGTTTATAAAATATTATTTTCAAAAAAATATTTGGGAAGAAAATTATTAAATATTGCTTATTTTTTGCATTTTTTACTACTTAATAAACTAGCCTAATCTTTTTTCTGTTTACTTGACTTAGATTATCTGCTTATTTGTTGCTTAAAATTAGTATTTCCGCAATAAATGTAAAACACTTTTTATGTTATAATGCTATAATATCAAGGGCTGATTCGATTTTTGCTGGGAATTACGTGAAATCTCATATTTCATTAGAAAGTATAATTATATGTATATTTAATAAATTTAACTTATTTTATATTGATTTTACATCTTTTACAACAAGATTTTGTATTTTTCTGCTTCGTATATAAGCTTACTTTCTTTGTGATATACCATTTTTTACTTTGCTCTGCTTTTATTTTAGATAGATCGGTAAAAAAACATAAATGAACAAAATTTTTAAAAGCGTATGAATTAACAAGAAAAATAAGGTTTCTTAGGCTTAGTTTTTCAATATACAATAGTCTAATATGTCAATACTAGAAATATTCACAGAAAACGTTCTAGTATAAAAGTTTGCGAAATAAAAAATACAGTTTAGTACACCCCTATGTTATAGAGTTCAAGATTCTATTACAAATACTACTATTTATATATGTAGCACACGGGCACGTATAGAAGGATATAACACAAAGATATATAAAATATATTGTGTGCATATTTTTTTGTAAATCTAGAAATTTTTCAATTATAAGATAGAGTTATAGAAAACAGTTTATAAATCTGTCTCGTTATTTGAAAAAAGTAGGTTTTGGCATAAAAAATGCAAAGGATCACTAAAAATATACGAATAATAAGAAAATTTACAAAAATTTTACAATAGTAAGCTGTCGATTATTTGATAGATATTTGAAAAATATTTATTCTTGAAGGTTAATATAGCTAAAAGAAATTAAATGAATATTTTAATATGATAATTTTACGGATGAAAATTCATTATGAGCTTGTATTTGTATTAAAATATAGTCAAATATTTTTATTGTATATAATAAACAGTATAGTTAATGCCTTTTAAACATATCTTATAAACTTTTTTCTGATCGACTATTGTAATTAGCTAGTTATATTGAAAAAAAGATTTTATAATAGACAAAATATTGTCATAATATGAAAATTTAATTTTTATTCATATAAAATTCAAAAATCATTTATCAAAAATCTGTAAATTTAAATATATATTACGAGCCATATCGTAATGTATTATAATATATTAAATTCAAAGTATGGTTTTCAAACTTTTGCTAAATGTTCTAGCCTTTTTTATATTATCTATTTGAGCGCTCTGATAATCAAGGATAACGAAACTGAGATATTAGGTCATAAGATCGAGCTATATTTCACTTATGTGCAAACATTTTTTTTTGGAAATCGTAGTAACAACTCTTATTATAGACGTGAAGAGCTTTCTAAAGTTTATATATAATATGATAAATCTACTTGGTAAAAAAAACACGAGTAATCTCAAAATTTTAAAACCAAATAACTTTTCCTTCTGAATTTATAAACTTGACGATAAAAAAAATGCCTCAAACAATATATATAAAACGAACCAGAATAAATAAAAATAGAAGCTAAAATGCTAACATAGATTCCATTGATTTTCGACAGAAAATACCTTTAGGTCCAGTATGAAAATCCATACTTTATAAATATATAGAAAAAAAATAGAAAAAGCAGTAAAAAGACGCATTTTGTAGAAGCAAGAAAAAAAAAACTAAAAAAAATAGTGTATCTAAAAATAAAAACACGTGAGGGCCTTACCATAATGAATAAGAAGGTTTACTCACTAAATACAAATAGTAATATATAAAGAAATTAGATTCACGCTTAAGCAAAGAATTAAAAAAATAATAATAAAAATAATAAACTAAAAAACTGCTCCTTTAAAATGTCAAAACCATTTTTTAATATCGGAAAGATCATACGGTATTATAAGATTAATCCATAATTCTCAAGTGTTTTCTAAGGATGCTTAAAAACTTATACATTATAGAAAAAAAATATATTTTTCATATATAAGGCATATATTTATATGGAAGTTTGGTATAATTTACATTAATTTTTACGCAGCCGAATGAGTATTTTGAAGGGTTTTAAAATTCTTATCATATAATACAAATCCATATAAAATCGTAGACATTTCCAGCCACAAAAGTGTATATTTCATAGAAGATCGAGTTTTAAATATTTTTTTATAAGTTCTGAATTGTTCACTTTGCGCGCAATAAGGGTAATGGAATAAGTTTAGTTAAATTAAATAGTTCAAATATATCTTAAACTACTAACTAAAAAATAGACATATGAAAGCATTTGAATTTTGAATTTATATTTAATAATTAAAGTATATTTTTTTGAGCTTTATATGTATAAGAACAACATTAACAAAAAGAAGAAGCATTAAAAATTGTAATTTTTATGTGTTTATCATAATCATCTGCAATATCTTAACACAGATGCTTAATATGAATATATTCCCAATTAAAATTTTATTTATTGTGATATAAAACATTTTCAGAAAAAAATTAATATTGTTGTTAATAAACATAACAGAGTTTCTCTTTTATGTCGTTAGAAAAAATAGCAGTGCCTAAATTATTATCAGAGTTTCCTTTTGACACAAATATTTGTATATAATTATTAAAATTAAATGTCCACGATTTTTATTTTTAATGACGTATATAACATTAAAAAAATATTTTATTTATGATTACGCGCATATAAGTGAATGAAAAAAATATTAAATATATATTTAAAACTTGGCTCTTTTTTTCAACATAATAATGATTGATTCATAGGCTAAAAAATATATAATTTATATTTTAAAATCTATGTTGATTATGTAATTTAGCATGTTCAATATGGTAAATTATTTTTTAACAAAAAAGCCAGAGCATAAAAAAAAGAATTATCTTCTATTATGTAAATTGGTAATTGAAAGATAATCAACTAGCATTAGAATATCCCAGTAATTAAATAAGTTTCATTATAAGTTACTCTTGTCTTCTAAATTCTTGAAAAACGTTCATTCAACTTGTTATATCTAGTTTTAATTTATTCTCATATATTTATTTTTGTAGCTTATTAGCGCGAAAATTCATAGAACGAATTATATCACGTATAAATGAAAGTAGAGGTTTTTACCTTTTTATCAAATTGTGACAGCATAATTTTGTGTTTTTTTAAACTTCTAGTTTCATAAAATATTTATTATCAAGTTTGATGAAAGCGTGAGGATCTTCTAGCACATTTAAAATATCTATAAATGGCGTGAAGTGATAAATGTGAAACATGCGTATTATCGGGTTTATTAAACTACTGCAAAAACAAATATATACACATAATTATGATAAAATAACAGAAATGGTTTATTTAGTAAATTTATTGCGCCAGTTTAGGGTCTTTCTGACACAGAAACTGTAAATTTTTTAATAAAATACAATTACAAATTTTTGTTATACCATAGCATGTTTGTAAGGTGCTTTAAAGCTTTCTGTGTTATAATAAAAAATTAAAATTATTAAAAGAATAATTTTGCTTAGTATTTCAAGACATAAGAGTCGAAATGCATAAAAATTTACTTTTAAGTCCAACTTTAACAGCTTGCGCATTTCGATTATTTTTGAGAACAAAAAGTTTGTCTTTTTTTAATGATAAATCCTATGGATTAAACAAAGACAACTTTAGAGTTAGAGAAAAAAATTTATTTTATTATTAATTATCAAACAGTTAGATGCACAACTAGTGTATTATTAATGATAATCAAAACTGATCTGTCGCTTTTTCATGTGATATGTTGCAATTTTTGACCTATTGAAGCGGTTAACAAGCCTTTTTATTAGTTAGCTTACATATACTATGTGGTTTCAGTTTAGCAATTTATGACAATAAAATTATTTTGACATTTAGTCTTATCTATTTGAACAGAAAAAAACCTTTCTTAGTTGCTATAATGACCATATGCATAATTATGTTAACAAAAAAACTTTGATTTCTTTGTGGTGTATTTAGGAATTTTGGTTTGATGTAGTTAAACCTAGTCAAAAAATCAGCTTTATTGTCACCAGTGGGCCTATGAATTTTAAAGAAGAAATAATTTTAAAAATATTTTTATGTTTTACCTACCAATGTAATTTTTGAGTTTTAGATTGTATAAATTTGCATCATAATTCTTTAATAGATTGTTGCCAAAAAATCTATTCGACTAGTCTGTGATTCAGTGTTATTTGTGATAATTATAGGTTTTAATGAAAGAAAAAATATGAATAAGATAATATAGCATAAACGCAAATCAATCAATAATTTTTTGGAGGATTAAGGTGTTCTATCATGGAGAAAGAAAAAACTTATAAAACATATAATTTACTTTAGTTACGTCTCAATGAACAATTCAAAGATAGCTCTCGATTCGAAATTTTATCTTCCTCAGAATTGTCTTTAAAAAATTATAATAAGTCTAAAAATACATTTTAAAATATAAGATATTTATAATTTTATTCGATGTTACTTTCTAGCTTTCAATTATTATTTCTTGAAAATTCAGCTTTAAAATGCTCATATTGATGCATTGTAAAATTTATTTGATATTTTCATCGTAATAAAATGTACTTGAGTCAAACAAATTATATTCTCGGTAAAAATCATCTAAAACCTCAACTTTATCGATGTGATATGTATATTTTATTTTTAAGATATTTCCTTTTGATATAATATTGCGTAATAAAATATCGAGGTTATTTATTCTAATTTTTCTTTGTAAATGTCACATAAATATTTTTATGTTGTATTTCTTTGTTTTTATAAATTAATATAGATATATTTCTTTTTCATGCAATATATTTGCAAATTCTGTTTCTTTCTTCGTCATTTCTACCAAAGCGTGCATGGAAGCATCGGGTTTTATAATATTTTCCAGGCGATTTCTTAAACATTGTATGTATTCCAAGATTTTTTTTAATGATTTTATGTGAACATCCTTTATATATATCCAGAAAAGAGATAGAAACGTTTCCTTTTAATATAATTTTAAAAATATAAGCAGGCGTAACCGTTCAGTAATTTGATTCTATGTTCTACATAAAATTTAGGCGCTATAATTTAATTATCTGAGTCGATATATATTATTTATGCCAACATATCGTGGTTCAATTTTCTAAAATACAGTAACACATTTACTTTTTGGTTCTACACAAAAATTTACGTATTCTGTTTGTTCTTCTTTAATTTTTTGTTCGTTTTTCACATGTTTGTGTTTTTTATATAGATTTGATCATACCAGATTCGTTTCTTTGCTTGAAATAGTTCCTTTTTTGTCTTCATTTGTTGCTGATACATGTAAAGGATTGGAGTAAGTGTTCATCACATCAATATTATTTCCATATTTTGCAATAGATAAAAGTTCTTTATTGTTTGTTTTTTAGTACAGTTTATTTTTAAGATTATATTTGATTGATGAATTGAGTATATCGCCAAAAATTGAAAGAAGCATTTTGAATTCGATGTGAGTCATTGTCGTTAACATTATTATACACAAGCAACAGTTTTCTTGAATTTTTATGTTTTCAGATCCAGTTTGTCTATTAATTCATGGTCAAACTCTTTGATCTTTGTATAGTAACTCTATAAAAGAGAGCTTACATCGCCGATACTGTATTTATATTCATTCATAAAATGTGTTTTACTCGCGATTACTTTAGCTTGTCTTAATAGATATAAGAGATTATCTGAAAGGGGTTTTTTATATAATAAAAATAATAAGTCATATAAAATAAAGATATAATTATAATAAATTTCATTATCACCTCATGTTGGGCCGAGAAATTTAGTTAGATGCCAGATCTTGGTATTTTTGTATCTAAATGACAACAATTCGGAACTTGAAAGCAAATATGGATATTTATCATAGGTCTTACGATATCTAAATATACTTTTGTTACGTAATAATCTTTGTTGGACCCAGGATTGTTCATTTTAATAGATATGTATGATTTTTAGGAAGTTATAATTGTAGGATTTACAATAATAATCGCGTAGTTTTTCAGATTATTATTTTGACGCCTTGTTACATTATTAATATCCTCTATTTTGTTTATAAATGAAATTCTTTCACTATATAAATTTTTATATTCATTTATATCAGGTCTATTTATATTATCAACCTAGTTATTACTATAGAATAAGTGAACATTTTCAGTATAATTTAACTTAATATCCCACATTCACTGACAATTATATTAATATAAAAAATTTATTGCATCTTCTTTATATTGAAACAGAAATATTAGAAATGATATATTCAAAGCCTGTATATTGGTGTTTTCCGACAATAAAATCCTTTCATCTTCTCGATTTGCTCCTATATACATAACGTTCCAAAATTTTCTTTTCTTTAAAATATCGATCGTTGACATAACGATTTGAGAAACGAATTCATAGTTTATATATTCATAGCAAAAAAATATTTTCAACTGGATAAATTTGCATTAAAAGAGAAGCCATATAAGCGTCTTTATAAGTATTTTCTGTTTTGCCTTTTTCAATTTTTTTATTGTGCCAATCTTTAAAATATATATAGTCTGCAGTGACTCTTTTTTTCTGTCTTCATCATCAACGCTTTAGATGAATAGTAAATATTTCTCTAAAATGCACAATATAATTTCTTTGGGTTTGCAACCCAGTGGTGTACACTATATTGACATCCGAAATACTATAAGCGAAATCGTTTCATATATACTTGTCTCTAAACAAATGATTAGATTATTCATCTTAAAAATCCAAATCAAAGAATTTATGCAGTGAAGGTCATCAAAAAACCGATAAAATATAGTGATAGTTTTGAGCGTATACTTTGAAGCATTAGGATCTCGATTGGTTTACTTATTTTATGTATGGATATAATTAACATCCCTTTATTGAGGAAATTTTGATCAAAAATGTCCATATAAAATTTATTGCTGATATTACTATTGTGTCTCTGAATAATCTTATCATCGCATTTAGAAGATTTAAAATTGGTACGTGAAAACCGATGTTTATTCTTATCATCAAGAGAAATGCAACTTTTGCACATCTGAATGACAGAAAAACATTCTTCTATCGTATCTATCACATTTATATTTTGACAATAAACGTCAAGTTTCATTTTTTTTATTAAAATAGTTTTCCAAACAGAATAATCAATTCTTTCAAATTAATAACCGATATTGTATATTTATTACCACACTTGAAGCCTTTAATCCATACTTTAAAAAAGAATAAATTCAAACCCAGTGGCAAAGTAACCGTATTTGATGAGGCTAAAATGTAATTCAGAATCGATTATTTCAATTTCTTTCTCAATAAAATCTTTTTCAAAGTCAAGATTCTAAAAAAAGTTTGAAAAAATCACAAGAGATTAATAAATGCATTACTATGAATTAACATACTGTAAAAAGTGATAGCATAAAAAGTTACTGCATTTTAAAAACCACCGTTTAATGATAGAAAATTTTTTCATTGTTAATCGAAAGGTCTACATGCTCCATTTATCATAAGATGCACAAGCAAGTGTGCACTCACTTTTATTATGTCCTGAAATGGTTAGACTGCAATAGATAATGAGCAGGCGCTATAAGAGCATTGATCATAATATGCAATTAAAGCACAATCCAGTTTTGATGTTGTAAATTTTCATACGTAAATTTATCGTCTTCATTTCAACATTTTGCTTGCTTCGGCGAGTAAAAATGTAGGGAATGTTTTTTGTAAATATATTGATCTTGATAACATTCTTGTCAACCACTCAACTTTAAAAAATTATGGGGTCTATAAAATCAAAATTGGATACAAAATCGATGTGTCGCAGATCTTTATTTCACGCAATAACTTATCATGATCGTCAAATATTTCTGCCAACGTTGGATATAACTAAATAGATTTCTAAATAAAATCTAATATTGGTATTTTTAGTGGAAATATATCACGAGCTTTAATTAACTAAGAATATAAGTAATTATTTTGATATCACAAAAAAATAGAATATCATTCTATATAGAACCAAGTTTTGACACATATAATGAAATTTCTGTGTATTCTTAATTAATTTATATGCTTGGCTTAGATACACAATATTTCTTTGATGAATAGAAACTAATGGATTTATTTGAATATATCTATATTTTTAAGTCGTGTATAGACCATTTACTGATTTATGGCAACAAGTCAGATCACATTGATTTATACAATCAACTTTATATTTGTAAAATTCACATCGTCTCGATTTCATTTGCCGTATGTAAACATTATTTTTAATTATGTAATAAAAGAAATGAATAAAGCTTAAGTAATTTTAACAGATGATCATGCATTTTGCAAACCTTTTATAAAAAAATAACAGTAAAATAATTTTAATCTTTTTTACTATAAAAATTCGAGATTTGCTTACATTTATATTTTGAAATTTATTTTAGATCCATACAGCTATGGTCTTGAAAATTTTTTTATAAACCATTCGCATTTTACAATATTCTAGTCTATATTATTTTATTGGAAAATGAAATATTTGAAGCTGACTAGTCGACGTTTTTTTATATATAATTTTACGCGTCTTGAGTGTAAAATGCAAAAATACATCTATTGGTGACGAAATCTGGAAAGAGACAAACTGCATCAAAATTTTTCTTGAATATTATGTAAGGTTTTTTTATAAAATATAACATATCTCACAAGCATTCTAAATATTATATATATAACATAATATTAAGTTTACGAGTGAGGATTTTACATCTATAAACAATCTTATACCTTTAAATGCTAAGTAATTAGAAAATACAGCAAAAAAAGATATAGATGGATAGTAACACACACAATTCTTAAAAAAGAATATACTTTAGTAAATAAAATTTATTATCAGTAAAATACATTTAAGCTTGTTTTAATTACAAATTTACACCTTAAATTCTGTTTGAATTTGTAAATTTCTAATTACTACCAATAAATTTTCTACTTTAATATATATAAAGTTTAAAAAATACCATGGCAATATAAAATATATATAATCGTCGTTATTTATATTTATATTAAAATATATTTAGAAAAAGATCTATTATATGATAGATTTACATCGATTACTTTGTTTTACGATATATATACAGCTTTATTATGTTGATTTTTTTTAACTAATGTAATCAGGTTTATTTCGTTTATTAAATATAAAAACCTGTAATGTGAAATATTAAGAATATTAAACTCGATTCATATATGTGTATACAGTATAATTATTTATACACAGACATCTAATGAGTTTTTAAAAAAAATTATTTCTAGCGATACATAGTAAACTCGATGTATTTCAAAGCTACCTTCCTAAAATATTTATAAGTATAATTACACATATTCTTGATTCAAATATGTAAATAAATTAAGATTTTGCTAGAAATTCTAAAATTATTTATTTTCTATCTATATTACCATGAAAACTTTTATATATCACAAATAATATTCTTTAATAAGACATTTTTACAGTTTTATTTCCTGATGCAATATATGTAAACAATGAATTTCTAGCAAAAAAGTGTATAAGTTTTTTTATTACCTTTTGACCTTATATTATTTTAAAGGTCCTTATATATTTGATGAAAATATTTAAAAACAACATTATCGGTAATCACTTGACCACATTTCACAGTTGGTTATAGATTTGAGTAATATTAGTAAATAAATTCTATTTTCTTATACGATCATTTGCATATTATAGGCATAATTATATCCCAGAATAAATAAAACGTGTGAATCGAAAGTATTAACATATATCTGTAATTAAAAGGGAAATATTTGTACATCATTATTATATAAAACCCATGATGCTAAAATTAAGCCTTAAATTACATCCTTTAACAAAGATTTTAATACAATCATTAAAAAATCTTAAAAAATCTTAAATAATATTTTAAAAAGTAAAAATAAAAATTGGAACGATAAATTTTTAATATCATATATATTTTTTCACAAAGATAATGAAGTACCGATATATGATCGCGGATTTTTATTTTCAGGAAATATTTGCCCATAAAAGATTTTTGTTATTTATTAATGATGTATAAAAAAACTATATAACATCCAAAAATCTTTCTTCTGTCATTTAATACATGAAATTCTAAATATAATGTTTTTCAGAAATATAGCGAGTATAAAATTCGATGTTTTCCATTATTTAAATTTAGCCTATGTTTATTATAGTCTAGAAAACGTAAATTTTACTGTAAATCAAAATAGGACATATAATCGGATTTTTTTTTCAGAATGCAGATTTTATTTAAAAGGCCAATAAATCACTTGAGATATATTTAATAATTTCTTCTGTTGTAATATACCCATATGATATACTAGTTTTTTGTAAATTTTCACTAGGTATACAATTCGTGTTGTTCAATTAATTTAAAGAGACACTAAGAATCGTTACTTGAAGATTATTTAATAATTTTAAATTAATACAATTATTTATATTTTTTTATAATTTTTATTGTTCAAAATAAATAGTTTTTCATAAAGATTTATATCAAACAGTATATCGAAAGGCTATTATATCCGAAGAAGCAAAAATTAAACTTAATATATTATTTTGTAACATAAACTAAGTTATTTAATAAAAAAAGTGGTGTAGGAGCTATTTAAATACACTGGCACATTTTCTTATTTTTTAATATAATATTTCGTTAAAATATATTGCCGAATTCCTAGCTTCTAAATGCTTAAGGTTCCACTTTCTGATTTGATATACCGCTAGTATATTTTTCAAAAAAATTTCTTAATCTCAATTTCAATTGAGATTAAAATTCAATTTATTTATGATTAAATCAAAGACATTTTCTTTGATACTTTATGATGCTTGTTTTGCAAATTACAGTTAAATTTTATAAATATATTAATTTTTTTTGGTTGATCTAAATCTTAGCTATTTGATGCATGTTTTGTAAAAATTATGATATCTCATATATAAGAAATTTGTTTGATAAAGATCAATTTATTTAATCTTTACATTCTTCCACAATTCGCCTTCTTTCAAGTAGTAAAATTCAATGTGATTTCTTTAAGACCATCTTAATGATTTCTTTTAAAATAAACGCTAATAATATAACATCATCCATTAAAAAATCAATGTGATCATTTTAATCTACAAATTTATGTATATTAAACTTAATTTACATTAAAATATCTGGGTAAATATTCATCTAATGTATAATGTTTATTAATTCTGCTACCATTAAATATCTATTTTTTCAAAATTACATAATAACGGGTAAGCTGTATATATGGTTTTCATTTTTTAATATGGTTAAGTTTATTTTTATCTATTTAGACGTGGTCATCCCATTGGGAATATTAAACAACTTCTTGATGCATCTTTTGACACCTTACCTTGATATATCTTCATCAATTGCAATTCTTCTCTCAAATAAGATGAGTTCAATGTCTTGTGAAGTGCGGGAGCTTGTTTGTATGCTTCTATTTCGTAAGAGATTTTAGCTGTTCAAATAAAATTTATATATATATAGTATCGCGAAAAAAATATTTATTGATTTGTAGAATTACAAATTATTAAATTGTTTCTTCTGTATATCACTTTAATATATTATTCAGAAAATAAGCCAAAATTTAGTATTATACAACCAAATTATAGGTGTTTAAAAAGGCATTTTATATTTTGAACTTTCACAATTGCAAAATATATCAGTGATCGTTATACATTCCTTACAAAAATGATTTTTATGAATATGCAAAAAATATTATGAAATTATCGTTTCTAATTTGAATAATATGATTTATAATGTTAATAAATAACTATAGGACCTAAAATAATTAAGACTAGAAAACAATCCTTTCATTATATCCCTGAACAACAAATATATGATTTTTATTTGAATTTATATTAGCAAAATAAAGTAAACAATCTAAGTTTTCTAAAAACATCTCAACATTTATATGTTATTGAATATATTTCTTCTTCCCGCTAAAAATCAGCCTAAAACCTTTTTAAAAAATATAAAAATAAGAGACATGAGAAGGCATTATAATAAAGCAAACTTATATAGATTAATATTTATACATTCACAAGTAATGTATAAAATAACCTACCGCATTTAAAACTACACCTTAATATTAGATTTAGATCTTTTTAATGTAAAAACTATGTCTCCCACTAATCTATCTACAGTCTTCTACATTAAAATTGAAGCGTCATTTGTTATTTTTTACAAAAATTAGCCTTGCTTATATTACTTTATATAAGGTAATCATTTTGATTGCATAAAAAATAACCTAATATCCATAATAGTCTAGAAATACATTAACACTGGCAATACTTGGGATTTTGATATTTTGCTAGTTTATGGTGCATATTATACTTTAAAACTATCATTTAAATTTATGCTTATATTTAAACAATATCATAATATTTTAGAAGTAGCTAGATTTTGTAAAATGCTTAAAAATATTTTCTTTAATCTTTTTAGCATTAATTATAGCAAATTTAGTGGTAAAGACGCTAAAAAGTCCTATCAGGTTCAAAAATATAAACCCGATAACCAAAGATAGCCGATAAAAAGTTTTCAATGAAAATGACATGTATTTCATATACTAAGTATCACAATTTATAGTGCTGCATTATAAAGACGAAAATATCAATGATTTCATTTTAAATCTATAGTAAACATTCCATTTTTTTTTAAACATAAAAAAAAATAATATTTTATAATCATTTTATATATAAAAAAAAATGAAATCAAATTCTTTTTTTTTCTATTTTGTTTTTACTTTGAAGCCTGTTAATAAAATTAATCCTATATAACTTTATTTAGAGTGTTTTTTATCACAGAAAAAAACAAAAAAACATCAAACTTCGTTATAAAAAATTCAGTATTTTACGCTGATTCATAATTTCATTATTATTTTATTAATCACTTTAGATTTACTTTTATGCTTCTATAAACTAAAGCCAAAAAAAAATCGAAAAAAATTTTCATGTTAAGACAGAGGTTTTTGTATTTTCAAATGTATTAAAATAGATCATACGCATTTTTTTTTCAACATTCGTTTTTTAAATACACTGTGGAATATTTTTAAAAACATGTGTATAATACGACGAAAGGGGCTGAAATGATGATTTAAAGCTATAAAAGCTTCGTTTCGATAGATTGAAATTATTCAACCAGAATAATAGTGTCTTTTCTCTCGCCGATTAGTTCTACAGTGTATCATCTTTCTCAGACAAAAGATGCAAGTATAAAATAAAGAAGTCTTTTTGAATATAGCTCATCGCGAGATAAGAGCTAAAATTATTCGAATTCACCTATCATATTTTTGCATTAATTTTTTTGCTTTATTGGTTTTAAGTACAGGTAATCTTCAAATTTTAATAATAATCAAATTTATTTACAACAGTATTCTGGTTTTAGACATGTAAAATGCAAAATAAACTAAGTTTATACATTTTTTATCAAAATAAAATTACACGTATAATCATCATAATATATATCAATCAGAATATTCTATATTGAAGTCTAAAATCTAGAGCAAAAAAAAAGATATTGTTGTACAATACAAAAATTTTTTTTATGATATGTACATTTTACTAACAAATCAATAGATTTTATATTTTATATATCTTTTTAATGGTTTACTGTATCTACTTCTAGTATAAATAAATGGTATGCAATGCAAAAAATAGGTCAAATGGTTTTAGAAAACAAAATATTTATATCGTGAATTTATATATTACAATTTATAGTGTTTTATGGCTAATAAGAAGCTGTTTTTTTACTCTTATTATAATCATGAGCTTCTCGAAAAAAAAGCTATATATTATCGTATATCAGAATTTCATGCCAGAATCTATAGAATATAATGGATTATCGTTCATCTTATCCTAAGAATAAATTATTTTTTTTATTGGTAAATTTATAATGAACATTTCTTAAAAAATACAATACCTATATTAATTTAGTATTATCGCCTCAAAAAGACTTATATATGCTTTTATGCACATCATTCTATGAACTAATGTGATCCCTAGGTTCTTTCTTCGATATAAAAGTCAAGATCAAACTTCAAAATTTATATGTAGTAACAATACGCATCTATTTTAATATAAGCCTATGAATAAACAAACATTATGCATTAAAGACATTTTTAATAGATTAGCAGATATCTGATATACATAGTGACAGCAGCAGGTGCAAAATGCGAGTTATATTTAACAGAAAACTCTGATTCGGGGCTTTGGATACGAAGTTTCATATTTTTATGCATAGCCACTAGTCTAAATATAAAATAAACAAATTTATTTTCTTACCAAATACGATGCACTGCACAAGCGTGGAACACTTTAATTACAAAGATGCGCTAAAACTGCTATACAAGCAACCTTAGATAAAAAAAACATATGCTATTTAACATCAAAAAAGTTTTATATGATACGATTAAAAATTTATAGAATGAAGGATGATAAAAAAGCTGAATTTGTACAATGTTCATAGAATTTAGCCAATTTTTAGATAAAAAAAATGTATTTAAATGTAATCATCCAATGTTATTGTAATAGTAAGAGCCCATCTGAACTACATTGGCTTTTCTAAAATAGCTTAATTTAATATAACCGGCAAGATAAGTGCAACGCAAAATGGATTCACAGTACTACTTTATAATACTAAAAATTACCGATGCAGCAAATTTATCTAATCAATAGCCTGAAACTAAACTAAAATATTTCAGAATAAGGATTGTATAAAAACCTACTTAAAATTCCGTAATATACACTTATATATTTAATATTGACACCTACAAGTTTAAATTATATGAATATTTCAAGAAAGAGTATCCAAAACCTTCAAAACAATGCGCGCCCTAGCACTATAGAATCCGAAATATGTCCAAAACCTTTTCACAAACAAAAGTTAGTAACATCTTTTCTGTTTATATAAAAATTTCTTTTTAGACATTTTTTTAATTAAAGTCAATATCAACAATAAACAAATTTTAGCTTTGATGTATAAAGGTGCAGAATCAAATAAAGACATCACAAAAATATACATATAAATAAAAAAAAAATCAATATTACATATTTAACCTCTATAAATCAGAACAATAAATATTAGGTATAAGATCTAATTCCAACCAAATTAAATTTACTGTCACAACGTGGCAATCTAGTACAAAAACAGTAAATACACATGCGCAAAAGAACTACATAAAAAAAAAAAGAGGATATACAGGAAACAAATAGCATAAAACTATTCTTAACATTCTAAATAGATCATAAATACAAATATTTTGTAACTAGCCATAAAATAAATTTAGGCTTAATTCTCCTTCAAGAAAAATGGTAGGAATTATGATTCGTTGGGCACATGAAATAAATAATGAAATATAAAAAAACGTATGACTATATGATCCAACTATTATGAAAGACCATTCAGATCACAAATCTTGCCTATTCGTAAACCAGATTCTAGCTTTTGATTCTACAGCGACTAGAGAGTGTTGTAAAAAAAAAGACCAAAAAAATTTCATTTTATTTAAAATGTAGACGAAATAACAGATTATCTTCAGCTGTAAATGTATATATGATTTAAAATACTCAATCGGATTTTTATATATTGCAATCGCGGAGAATGTCACCATAAAAACCGTTTTTATTTCACAAAATAGTCTATTTGGGTTTTTAAAGAATAATTTACAATTAAAACACGCTCAATGCCTTACTAAAGCATTTGAAAAAAATTTAAAAAAATATTATATATGAGATGGTATACTTAGATGGTTAAATTAAATTATATGAATCCTCAAGCAGCAGACAAAGGACTCTTCAAATATTTTCATTTAACTCTTATAACAGCCATTTTATTAGAAAATTTAGATTTATTATGATTAAGATCAAAATATTTATGAATAGAAAAATTTTTCTTAGATGGCTTAGCTAACTGAATCTATTTAAAATCACAGCAATATTATACTACATCTAGCCCAAATAAGCTATGGAAAGGCAAATTAACCGCTTTATAAGTATTCTAAAAAATGTTCAATATTAATACTCGCGATCTTACGACCACTTTTAACACTAAGCAAAGTAAAAAAAAAATTAAAAAAAATACCCGTAATAAAAGAATTAAATTATAATATCCAAATCATTTTTTTTACATTACACAAATAAATCAAACGAACGTCGATATAAATATATATTGACCATTGACCCCTCTAATTTTGCGAAACCTTCAGTTCTATTACAAGCAAAAAATCTTTTTTTCTAATGATTTACGATCTTTAGGCAAAATAGAACAAGCAAAAAGACTTAGAAATATTTTCATAACGAGTTTAGAGTTTCTTAGAAAGTAATCAGGGATTTGGATGCTGATCAACAAAAATAAACATGCTTTCATAACGACTACAAGGATATTCAAACGTGTAGAAACATAAAACATATACCACATTCATATATTTTATGTTTTAGACATAAGTCATACAGTTTTACCCAAGATAAGAAGCGGAGAAAGCAATTTAGTGGAAGTAAAGCCGACCAATTAGAACAAATTCGACAAAAACTGGATATATAAAATTTCTGCAAATTTTTATATATTAAAACATACAAAAAAGGTAAAAAACCCTTTACTTTGTATTTTTTTTAACTAATTCGACAAATATCATACAAGAAATAGAGAATAGTAGAATAGCTATAATACTTCCAAAAAACATATCTTAAAATATATGCATAAATAAATTAAAATTTGCATCAGTAAATCTAGAGAACACTAGAAACGTAATTTATAGAGAAATTGTTCTTTAGTGTTTATAATGCATATTTATTTCTTGGCTGAAGATATTGCCAAAAATATATTTATACAAGCTTATAAACTATAATACAGAAGATCGTATTTTATGCCTTAAAAACCACTTTGTTGACGCAATTTAGACCCCTGATATAAAATTAACAGATAGCGGTCTGAATTCACAATAAAAATGCATTGAAGATATTTAATTGTCACATCATAAACTATATAAAAACTGATTCATCAGTCCCACATAACATAATGGGTTGTTTAAAAGAGTTATAATTTCTACTAACAAAAAAATAACAATCATTTCATACGCTTTTGCAGAATGAAAACGAACTAAGAGCTGCTCCGCAAGATATATACCACATATAAAATTGAATGCTATGAAAGTATTTATGCATTTACAGATACGAAAAATGCAATATTTATAGATCTACGATATTAAAATCACAAAAAAATACGAATGAATGACAGAGAAGAGACATTGAATTCTTAAATTAACTGTAAAAAAACAATAAATACAAATTTTATAAGATATTAAAAATCAAAATTGAATTATGTGAGTTATTTATATACTTGGTTTAATATTCGATTTACATAATAGATATAGAGCGTGTATTTATGGTGTTTTTTTGGGAATTTGGTGTCGTGATAATGATCATATATTATTATTACACGCCCTACGAGCTATAAAATGACAGACAACAATGACACATATATTATAATAAATTTATCGAATACAGAAAATATAAAAATAGACTTACATATAAATCTGAGAAACATATTACAATAAGCATGTGAATTCACACAGACCTCAAGATATCGATATATAAGAATGGCTTAAAAATCAGAAATATATATTATATTTTAACATATGAAATAATTAGAAGAAAACTAAATGTTTGAATGATCAGAAAATGTATGATACTAAAATTTAAAATATAATCTATGAATAACAGATATAAAAAATAATAACGGATAACTTTTTTTTTGAAAAAATTATAAAAAGTTATTTGAAAATTTTGACATAAATTCATTGTTTAAAGATTTTAAGAGTTCACTTTATTTTTTTATCATGTTTTTTAGACATTCATAGTAGTATTTGAGGATAAAAAGCGATAAATAGATCAAATTTAATTTTTATAATAAAAAAAAATTCACAAAAGTTCGTGGATGTTCATACATCAAATTATATTTGCCATATTATTTATTAAAAAATTTTTCTTATATAACTGCATAGCATTAAAAATCCCTTAATTTTACTTATTAACTAAAAATTAAGAAGTTGTCGAATTTTATTCCAATATGTTTGCTTTTATTTACATGCACTACTTACGAATGTTATTTTATATATTTTTTTGTGATTATTTCTGTAAAATATATAAAAATAAATTTTTCATTAATGTTTTTGTCACAAAGTTTTTTTAAAAATATGTTAAGGTGTTATAAATCCCGCACGAAGGGGAAGCATGCATCACGCTCGCAGACTCTACAAGTTACTTGATAAGATTGCATTTTAGAGAAGAAGAGTAGTTTATGATACTGAGTTAGGGAAAGGTGTCAAAAGATACAACAAGAAGTTGTACAATATTCCCAATGTTCTGACCAATCTAAATATATAAAGTGAAAAAAATAAAAATTAACTCATAAATAAATAAAATAATTTATAATTTATTTATTTATTATGTTTTTCTATATAACATAGACTAACAGATTAGTTTTTTCTTTTAGGGAAAGACTACAGTTTAAAAAAATGATTAAATGATACACATAGTATGAATGTTTTTAACTGTGATATCGTATCTTTAAGCATTCTAGATGTAAATTCGTCTCTAAATTCTTATACAAATTTATTTAATATTAAATATAAGATATGATATAATTATTTTTTTAAATGTCAAAAAAAAACACATATGAAAGAAATTTCTAAAAGAATCTATATTTTTTATTTTATTAAGTTTAAATGAGATTCCTGTAAAATAAGGATTCATCTTTTATCTTCGTTTTAAGAAATCTTAATTTTACTATAACAAAAGCCTGAATACTAATTCATTTTGATGAGCCGTTATATACACAAAACCTCAATATTGAGATTTATAGTTTAGATTTGACCATTCGCTAGTGTTTCTTAGGATAAATATTCATATCATAGCAAAAATGGCTTTGATTGATTAAATTTGAGTTTTAAAAACAGCAAAGATACATCTGAGAAATCACTACTGTGTGTGTTGATCCAAAAAAAATATTCCACTTGGTTTCTGTACACCATGTTTGGTATATTGCTTGGTGTTGGAGAATATTCATTGCCCATTTGTATTAGATTCATGTAACTCAAGCACAAGTATTCAAAACAAAAAAAAATCATTTTAATATATAGTTAATAAAATAAAATCTTAGTAAATTGGCATGGCTTTTGTGTTTTTTATAATTTTTGTCAAATAAAGAGTGATAACCTGGCTGAAATATTCTTTCCAAAAGTAATAAAAGTATTGCATTACATCAAATTCATTTTAAACTATAATGGAAATAAGGTGTCAACAATGCTATTAATTGATACATTATTCCGTTATGTACTCTAATTTACAGTTTCGGATGTGGCTGTAAAGTTATTAAAAATGTGTGTTTCATCTGTACAACAATATACATATATAGGAACGAGCATTTAACTATATATCGGATCATAATACTTTCACAATTCTAAGACGGAAATAACAGCGGTCAGAAAGACTGAAATATCAAAGAACAGTTGACATTATATGTTCAATGGTCATAGAGAGTATATGTGTCGAATTTAAATTCTTGAATCTTTAAAATCATGGGCCCAATTTATCTATATTGCTTATATTCAATTATGATTGCAAATATTATATATATTGTAAACTTTGCAAAGGAAATTACATATGTTTAATAAAACATCATTAAAAAAAGCTCGAAATTTAAATTGTAATATGTCGGTTATATTAATTTTATTTTAAACTTCGAAATGAATTTGGAATAGATTTGATATCTTGTATCTATTCTCGTAAACATATTTTTATTGTAAAATATTGTTCGTGCTCTACAAACAATATGATGGTCAAAGAGAAAATTATAAGGCGTATTAATACGCATATTAATTGAATTTTACATGTTTTACATAATTATTTAAAGTTTATACTGTAATAATTGTAAGTAAAATGAAGGAAAAGATAAATTATTGTTAAAATTACATATGCAACCATTATAATTTCTTAAAAGAAAAATTATTAATTGATATCAGATATTATTTAATAGAACCATCAAAATACAAAATTTGATGTTTTGTTTGTGTTACAGGATTAAACTACAAAAAATGAAAATTTTAGAATCCGATAAAATTAAAATATAGTGGAATACATTTTAATAATTGCAATTTAAATAAAATTTCAGAATTTTATTATTAGCAGCTCTCAATTAATGCTTTTAGCACAATGAAAATACTAAAATGCGAATTTTATTACACCAAAATCACAAATAACCAAACATCATCTAAAAATACAGAATTCACTTTCGTTTAAGACAGAGATATTGATAACATCTTGGTTCGAGTCTCTATAAATCTATATATATTTAAAGAAAATTTTTAAAGCTTATAGTTATAAACATATAATATTCGTTTTTTTAAACGATTTCTTATTATATTTTTTGTTTATATAAAAAAGCCACAATTGTGATATTTTTTTCATTTTTGATGTTAGGTTTCTGCTTTTAATGTAATCATATTGTAAAATAGATAATATAACAATAATATTACACACCTATTTATCGTATATTTTGAAAACTTACTTGCTGTTCGTCTTTTGTATGTTTTGAGTTTCATTTTCTAAACTAGTTTGAAGATTGTATGTATGCTTCTAGTTCACCGGGATTTCGAGCTCCTAGTAATTTTTTTTATGAAATTTTAGATCAACTTGTCTTAGTTATAGCAAATTTTATTTTTTTAGTTTTAAAAGTAAAAATTTAACCAAGTACTTTTGTATTATTTTCATACTTTGTATATTTTCTATTCTCATATTCAATTAAGTTTTTAAGGCTAGACTTATTTTAATAAACGCAATAAATTTATATTTTATAGCGTATGATAACCTAAAAAGTCTATTCTGTTAAGTAGATAAATATGTACATATTTTTAGATCTATTTCATTTCTTCTGTTTATTTAAGAAAATCTCTTATATTGGGTTGTTTTCAAACCTAAACAATTTCTTAAAGTTCACGCATCTTGCAAGGAAAAATTATATACATACAACGATTTTGTACATTCGTATGTAATCAGAGACAAATATTCCATTGTATTTTTATGCCAGATTATCTATTTTATCATTGCATCGTAGCAAAATGAACACTTTCCTGTCAACATAGAATTCATTTCCATCTGTATAAAACAACATTGGCTATATCTTTTATTTTTTTGATCCATTCAATTTCCATCTAATCAAATCAAAGACAATAACGAAAATGTATATAAAGTTCTAAAAAGTTTTTCATATATTTTCTTTCTTTTATTTTAAAAAATATCATTTCTTGTAGCTTTGTTTCTGTTCCTTGGTCGATTATGTCAGTATAAAATAAGTTAAAAAGACATTTTAACATTATCAGAGCTCTTTTCATTAAATTTTTAAAATAGATATATTCACCAGACTGTTTATACTAATTTCAGTCAGTATTATTTAGCTTCTAGAAAATTTTCTTAGTTTACAATTCAATATTACATAGATAAGATCCAATTAATTTTTATTGTTAGATATTTAACTAGGCTGGAGAAGATAACAATTTTCTTGACATTATTTTTATTCTTATGATACAGTCGATTGTATACAAACGTTTTTTATTAGGTTTTGCTTTTATAAACATTTTTAACAAGTTATGCATGTTAATATGAAAACTTAATTAAATTTTTACATTTGTTTAGTTTAAATCAATTTCTTAATCTTTTATCATTTAATTTTTATAAAATAACAAGTTCTAGTTTTACGTAATTTTGTTACATTTAATTACTTAAAATGATCATATGCGGCCAGTGCCTCAATAAAATTTCCCTCATCTTCGCATATTGTATTGTTAGGGGCTAATTTATTTTTGTAAATATAAAGGTCTATTGTATTTTATGTGTGACGTAAAATACGTCGTATGCTTAAGCAATTACGCAGTATTAATCATAAGTTCGAGTTCATTTATAATCAAAATTTATATTTTTTCGCATGATAGTTTTTATTTTTTTACTGCGCCTATCCACTAATTGCATCCACTGTGTTTATACTACAACTTATAAATACAAACAACAAAGAACAGAAACAGGCTTTCTCCAAACAGTATGGTAGCATTTATATATTTTTTTAAGATTTCTTTACTTTAGAAGAAGACAAAGTAGCGTATTTACGCGTTTTATAAAGAATTAAATATTAATTTTATGTAGAAATTTGTAATATTACGTAAAATTATGCCGGTGAAAGTGTATCTTCGCGTGTGGAATGATTACTTTCAATATTCTATGTTTAATTTAGAATATTCAGACGTTCTATAGATAATTGAAATTAAAAACGACCTGTATTTTATTTATTGAACCTTTATATCAATTGCGTATCGGTTTTCAAAAATAGATAGACGTATTTCCACTATATATGGCTAATTTGTGAAGCAGCTTTTGTAATAATATTTTTAAGGTGAACGAACGAAGTCGATCTAAAAAAACATTTTTTTCAATTTTTACAATAAAAGAAATCATAAAAATTGAACTCTTTCGCTTGATTTTCATATAAACACATATATCTGATCGATTTTTTTTTATAATAGGATTCATGATGGAAATTATCTTTTACACTAAAAAAATCTAGAATTATATTTGAATCAGTGTATTTTTAATACGACAACGATCTTATTATGTCATCAAATACGAATTAAATTAACAAGCATATTTTTTACTTTTTTTGGGTCAATGGAAATAGACAAGTACCAGTGATAAATACTTAATAACATTATTTTACATTCCTATTCCAGCATCTTAGCGTAATACAATCCTTTTTATATTTGATGGGTTGATTATATTGTTTTATTAGCAGTCAAACATCATCAGAAAAATCTCCTATTATGCAAAAATCTATGTTTTCTTTGCAAAAGTATTTTTTTTTATTGCTCTATCATAGGATCATCTTTAATGTTGTTTTCTAGATGTTTTAAAATTCTATACATAATAGAAAAGTATAGACAACAAAATCTATGAACGGATGGTAAATTTTTTTGTTTTATCTTGCATTGAGTGTGTTTTTTTAGCACAATCTTTTAATCAGATGGGATAAATTTATACATTCAAGATTAAAATTAAAATACAGACTAGCTTTTATTTGACTATTATTTCTGAGTAACATAATTTGTTTTTCAATCATTAGAAAGAGCTTTATAAATTCATTATATTATCACTTTGATTGCTAAATCATGATGAATTCCTCTTATTCTGCTAGAAAATTAATTTCAAGGGTCTTAAATAATTCTGGAGTTTGATATGTGACTCGATACAGCAGAGATTTTTTACAAATAAAAAATCAACATTTTGAAAACGTGTAATATAATATTAAATGGTGCATAAAACAAAAAATCGAAAAGCTATATTGTTATTCTTACAAGAGTCAATAAAATTATTGCTATCTTTACGTATATCTACTTATTTATAATCTAAAAATTTATATGATGTTATAAATATAAAAAAAATAATTCCTACAATTTAAATGTTCTTTGATCTATCTTTTAGAAGCTTATAATACAAACGTAAATTTATTTGCTTATAAATCAAACCCTTTCGTTTTTTTTTTGAAGCTAACTAGGATAAAATATATACATGCTTGTAAAAAGATCATATAATCTGCATGATTTTGCACACAATGTTTAAATATTCAAAAATATATATAATATTTAGTTGATTCTTTATCTAGAATATTATAATGGTCATCACGACTATTTTTTTAAATGTGATCTATTAACGAACGATTAAAAATGAAACGCCGATAAATAATCATGAATAAAAGAGAATCAATAAAATTGGAAATAGGATCTTTAAGAAGAGCAAACATCATTCTTCTAATCATTATGATGCCAGAAGAATGCAAATAGATGGTAATTTTCTTATGCTTTTCAATATGTGGAAAAATTGTGACTCAAACAGTTTTGTTAATCTTTTGATTTAGTACACATTATCTATAATCCATTTCGCCCATGCTCAGCTTAATCCATAAGTAAATAAATCTGTAAAAGCTAATGATAAAATATTGCGTCCCATAAATTATTCGGGTACAACAAAGGATGCAGTAAATAGATAATTTTCTGGAAAACCAAATTTTTATAATATTTAAAACACTATTTTTACCCCTAACGACTAATGTGGATTAAAATTATAAGATATTTTGCAACAAATTTTTTAAGTAAAATTTTAATAAGGGTTAAATGTTACAAACATATATTTTACAATCTATAAAAACGAATTATCCGTACTTCTAATAATATAAGTTATATCATCCATTAACCGATAATTTTGGCACAAAAAGAACCGATTATTAATTTGGTGTCAAAATAAGTATATTTTCGTTAAATATGTATGTATATTCTGTGTTTTAAAAATTTTAAATATTTGGCACGTCCAATATCATAAGCGATGTTATTCGTAAAAAAAAGCGTACCTAAACGATAGAGAACAGCAACCATATCATCGCATTATAGAAAAAAATCGTATAAGTTTTAAGCAAAATGAACCTTTTTATCGATCATATAATATAAAATAAATATAATTTACGCCGAGTGCTTAGAATATGTCATAGCATATAAAATAACCCCTTTATAGAAAAGTGTTATTTTTAGAGCATTTAATAATAGAAAAAGTTAATTCATGTTAAATTAATACGCATTTAGCGAACAAATAACATCCTTATAAAAGCCTCTTAATTGAAGCACAATGTAAAAAATTAGAAAGCTTGTTTACTATTGAATATAATTTATCAAGACAATCGATTATTATTATTTTGCTTCTTAAGTTATTTATATATTTTTCAATTTAAATTAAGCTGCTGAAGTATTATATACAAAGCTTTCTGTGATGTTTACAATTACATTAAGCTAGATAAAATTAGCTGTAAGTATTCTACACCTTAGTAATACATGCGTCGATATTTTCAATATTTTTATGGTCTTAATGTGTATTTTTTCGTCTAAATAATCAACCTGTACAGATATTATAGGTTGCTTTTCTTTAAATTTTTGAATAAGGTATGGTTAAAATATCATAAGGCGTCAAATAATTTTAATAATGACGTTTAATTATTAGTGTGCTCTGTATTTATTATTATTATTATTTTATTTTTTTTGAAATGCAACATAAACCTATATTTTTTTGTCTATTATTTAGTTTTTGGATATAATATGAATGCATGTAAGTATATTCTATTTTAAACGGCCTTCTTATCCATCAATTTTTATTTTTTATTATCAAAGAAACTATATAAGATTATATGTCTTTTAAAAATTTTAGTTATATACGTTGACCTAATTAGTATATTTTTATCCTGTTTTTAAATTTTATTATTGAATATCAAATAAATTGATTGATGTACAGAAGTTATTCATATGTATTTTACATTTAAGGGCTATATTTATAGTCGTAATTCTAGTTTTCGTTCTCAGGCACAGCTTGCTTGATTCTCTGTACACACAGCGTATTTATACTTTCGGATATCTTCTCCTCTCCATAGTCTTCTATAATACCCCTCCTTCTTTCGAGACCTATTAATTCAAATGTTTTTCTCAATCCCAAGGTTTGAATATATGCCTCAACCTGGTTCGTGACATCTAGTTCCTTCAGGTACCTTCTGTGATATCGTGTCACCACACCGTCCCATGTTATAAAATATGGAATAATCTTTGTATTGTATTTGTATATATATGTAGTTCAGATGCTTGCAGGACATATTTTCTCAATTTTTCGTTTTCAATACAGAAGTTATTCATATAATTTATAATTTATTTTACAAAAAAATTTATCCTTTTTAATAAAAAATAGAAAATGATTTTAAAATCAAATCTGAATATAGAATATCCTTTTTTATAATTTTTTCTGCGATTATCATAATTTGAAGCGTTTCATTAATTGATAAAAATAATTTCCTTTTTAAATGAGCAACTATTAAATTAATTTTAATGGCTGTAATATCAAATAAACATAATCGGCATCTGCTAAATTAAATATTTTTGACCATTTTAAATTACATTTCAAGTTATACGAACAGAATTTCAATTTACTTATAACATCAATGATTTATTGAGATATTTTTATCTTTTTGTTTGTTTTATATCAAATCTACACTAATAAAAATTTTAAGATCTATATGAGATTCCTTTTGTACTGCTATAACAAGAGGAAAATTTTTATTTGTTATTTTTTTTTCAGTTGATAAACTTTTATTTTTAAATTATGAAGTCTGTGATATATACAATTTTAAAAGAATTTTTTGTAATGCATAAATTTCTAAAAAGCCTTTCATTTATTTGCTAAGTAGATACCCTAATATTTCTCATTTTTTTAATCAAGGCAAAATCCAATTTAATTTTACAAACCTGCTCTACAAGAAACATCTATCCATATATTTGTATATTCAATCTACGATATTATGTATATAATTTCGTTTTCTTATTTTCAGATCATTAAAATCTATATTTATATCACTCAAGGGTATTTTAGATATTTTTTAGAATAGAGCTTTTCTTAAACTCAAGGGATCTACAGAGTCCAAAACTGATTTTTAGCTGTATATAAAAATTTTATTATAAAACCAAATTTAACAAGACAAGTTAATAATTATAAAAAAATATACATCAAAACATCATTTTTTTCAGTAGTGGATGGTAAATGAGGCTTCTGTTCGGTTATAACAAAAAGTATGATACTGCTTGCAAATCTGTATGCTCAAAAAGATGAATTAGCTATGCCAGATTTTCTGACGAAATCTTGAGATTCAAATTTTTTTAAGCAATGCACACATTGACCGAAACGCACTGCCATCTTTTCTTATCTGACGACATTTGGTTGGACTAAGAAAGTTTGAATAACACATAGATCAATTCTTGTTTATATCTTTTGTTTAATATTGACACTATCATTTACCAGAACCGATGATATGGAACATACATTTTAGTAAATTAATTGATGTCTTATAATTTGCATATTATCAGGGTTCAACAGAATTAAATATCAAGTATATTGATATTTCATAATAACGAGAAAATATAGTTTAAAAAGACATACTTTTAGGAAATGTCTTTCTAATATCAACAAATTAGATCTTTGGGGTTAAAAAACGAATGGATTTTTATAATTATTTAAATATCCAAATCTTTTTAGAGAAAATCAGCAATTACTTTGTTTAAGGTATTTAAATTAAGAAATAATGGTTTTAATTTGTAATAAATAAACATTAACTACTAAAATCTGTATAAATAATTTTTAATATAAATGAATGGGCTTCAGACCTAATTCAACGTTAGCTGTGTTTAAAAATAGACTTTATTGTAAAAAACTCAAATTTTACTTATATAGTTCTTAATCACCCACAATGTGCAATGATCGGGTTTAATTTATATTTAAGGTGTTATTTGTGTTATTATGGCCATATAAAATCATGTGGAATTAGTACATTAATATTGTAATGTACCATATAATAATATAAGAAAACCTTTATACCTCAAGATTTGGTATATAAATTTTATTTCACACATACTAATGAAAAATATGCTACGATTAGTATCTGGACAGATGGATAAACATATTATTGCTCTGTGTTTAACTTTCATCAAGTATGCATATCACTTTTGTTTTCTTATGATTTTATGTTTAAATATCCACATAGGGCGATGTAAAAACTAAAGTAACAATAAATATTGTTCTTTCTATGTCATTTTCAAACTAAATGCAACTACAATATATTGTTTTATTTTAATTAGGACGTTTTTATATACTCATGTGATATAATAGAGAAAAAATATTAAAAGTTTCAAAAAAACTGGACAGAATTTTAAGCTATCGTTAAAATTATTGCATTTATTATAGAAAATCAGATTTACGCTATAATTTTTTTAGGCATAGAATTATCAGCATTTTGTGTATCATTTCTATATTTCAAATTTTTCAATATTTAATATTTAATTATGAAGATTATCTTAAATTCATGATCATGTTGTTTTTTTATAAGCAGGGAAATGTATATAAATTAAATTTCAATTGCACAATTCATTATATATCTAATGAATTGTACTTTTAATAAGAAAACAGTTTTAAAATATTGTTGAACATTTATATCTTATCATGTGATTTTTTAGACATTTTTCATCTTGTATATATAAATATTTACAATTATTTTGTATTTAATAAGCCATTGCAACATGGAGCTTCAATTTTGTTAATTTTTAGTGATTAAGAACTACCAATAATTTGTGATTGTTTTTTTAACGAAAAAAGCTTATTTAAGTTATTTTTTATATAAAACATACAATTATTATAAATTGTATCTTAGATAAAGATGCATTCTACCGCTGTAAACTATATTATAATTCTTATTCTATGCAAAAAATTTTTACATAATCTTCAAATAATAAGAGCATAATATATTCGCGAAATCTAGGCGTTAACAAACTAGTAAATTTTATGTTCGATCAAATAAGTTTGGAATAAATTCTGTGTTGGTCATAATTTAGAGAATAAGTAACCTATATGTTTAGCTTGTAATTTTATCGTGTAAATTTTGTATAATAAGTTGAAATGCAATATTCAAATAGTCTAGATAAAAAATATATATTTTAAAAGTATTAAAAAAAATATGCTTTAAAAAGAAGATTTAATCATTTCAAAAAAATAAATAGATGTAAAAATTTATAATTGAAATAACAGGAATGTAAAAAGATGCACATATATTATTTGAATGATATAATTTTTGTTGAGAGTATCTAATAATAATTATTCTAATAATTTCCAAAAGAATATTGCTTTGTCGTAATGCGAATGATATTATTTTTTTTGCATAGAATTTCATCAGTATTCTATGTATACGTAAATAATTTTTTATAATGCCGAAAATGTTATTTTTGTGATTTTATGATGCATAAATTTTAACTTAAAAATAAACTAGTTGCATAAATATCAAGACATCTTTTATTATATATTTAGTTCTAAACTATAGAAATTAGAAAATATGCGACTTTTTTAAAGAATATTGACTTAAAAATTTGGTATCTTAAAAGAATAGTTTTGCTATTATTTGTTCTTAACATTTATATGAAAATTTTTAATCAGTAGAAATATAATATAATAAAATAAAGCGATTTTGTCATTAAATAAATATATAATGAGCAAATAAATAAATTCAAGCGAGAAATCTTATTCCTCTAAAGCAAGAGTAGATAATATTAAATCTTGCGCAATTCCATTGTAAGAATAAAAAATATTTATTGACTGATTTTCTCTTTTCTATAATTATAATAGACATGATATATACGCTTTGGATAGATAATCAATGATGCTTATATTTATTTTATGTACAATATAAAAAAAATTACTAATCTTATGATTTACATATAATAAATTCCGGACTAAATTAATTAGCTGATAAATGTATGGAAGCAATATTTTACTAATAAATACTTTAAACATAGATACAAAATCTGTTGATGTACATCTATCAATTGTTCGTAGATTTGTGGAAATGAACAATTACTTCTTAGCTTGTAAAATGATGGTTTATTGTGTAAATTAATTTTTTTTATACAAAATGTGCTATAAAATTTATGATTTTGCATTTTATGAATATTTTGTTTTTTGAATGATAATGAGGTTGTTATATCTATTGATGCGGTTGAATTATACAGGTGTTGCTTTCTGCACGATTAAAACATTTTATATTTTAAATTACTCCAGTGGTCAAAAGAATTCATTTTTTGTGTATATTTTGCTTTTTGTAGCATTTTGTTTCTTTTTTCTCTAAAAATAACCAACGACTTTTATGTATATTTTGTAGTTGGGTAAAAATTTCCTTAATTCATTGTTGATAAAAAATTTAAATTTATTCAAATCTAAAAAATTGTAATTATGAAAAAATTATATAAGCTTTTCTTCTTTTTACAAATATTAATCTTCTAAATATATATCTAAACATGATTACATATTATAGGTTATAAGATGCAACGTAGCAACAGTATTACAAGATTCTAATAGTTATTAAAATTACAATTTTTTACATTACGTCTTAAAAGTTAAAAAATTGAAAATTTTAGTAATCGTTAACAAAATTACTGCATTTAATTCATACTATTACTTACTATATTTAAAATTCAAACGCAAAATTTTTAATCTAAAGATGCATATAAAAAAAGATGTGGCAATATATATTTAAATAAAATTTAAATTATTTTAATTTAATTATGAAATAGCAATTTATCACTGAAATGCAAGCTTTTGTGTTTCTATAACGCACGATTTACCGCCAAGTTTTATACTATGATCAGTTAATATTAAAATTGATCATCATTTTTCATGCAACAATCAGATCTAAGATTTTTGTAAAAAAGTGTTTCTAATTCTTTTGAAGCTTCTAAAAGTCAGACATCCTCGCACTAATCTTTTATTGTTGTTTCATTACATCTGGTTTTGTAATCTTATATAAAATGTTGAATATTTTTTTTTTATTTTACCAATTAGAAATATTAGGTTTCCAAAAGAACAAAAAAATATTATATTCTCTTATTTAAAAAGATTTGTTTGTATTAATTAAGAAAAAAAGTCATTTTGATAGTTTTTACAAATTCCTTTTTTTCATCTATAAAATAAATTGATATCTACTAAATATTGATGATACTATGATTCAAGCCTGATCATATGAGAACGAAATTTTTGTACATATGTATATAAATATAATAAAATACAATCATATTAAATATTCTCAAATTTAATGAAATAAACAAATATTATAATTGATTTAAGAAAGTCATTCAGTTGCTCAAAAATGCCTGTTATATACAGAAGTTTAAAATAAACATGCCAGCATTCTTTTTTTAAATTTTTTTTGCGCAATTATACAAACATATTATTTTTTATTAGACCTAAAATAACTTGGTCTTGATTATATATATATAGAATGATATTTTTAATAGAGTATGAAATTTATATGCTTTTTTTATACTGGAATACAATTGATTACTACTTAGAAGAATTCGGTATACATTATACAAATTAGGCTTATTTTATCATTTATCTGCTATGTTTCCTTCCTTAGTTCATAGATATAAGTGTTTTAATAGCGTTTTTTGTGTATTCGTTCACCATGGCATTATAAACTTGTTTGGAAAACTTTCTGAGATTGTTAGCAAATAAAGCTTGTATAATACAAAATTTAAATAGCAAGAATTTATATATTTTTTTTTATGAATGAAATTTTACACGTTTAAATGCCCACAATTTTTTATAAATTCAAACTATAAAATAGAAAGTTATAAAGCGGTATATTAACAAAAAAATCTATTTTAAAAGGTTTTAGGCATAGGATTTGCAATTTTAATGTTTTTAGATGTGCTAAATATCATCCTAAATATTGCAAATGTAAAGATATGATAGGCTTTTTTCTTTAAACCACAATCAGATTCAGTAAGATGTAATAAATTACAGGGCATTTAGACTTTCAAATTACTATATCCATTTCTTATTGAAAGATTTTTTAACAATTAAAAGTCAGATTATTCTTTGTAAGACACCAAATACGATAAAAATAATATAAAAGTTAGTGTTGTTGTTATTTTAGATAAAAAATTACTTATAGTATAGATCTTATACACATATGTCATATAGATTTTCTATGCAAGAATTAAATATTGTATTATGTAATTTTATTCACCTTTTCTTTTATGTGTACTTTTGTATACCAAACCCTTTACATTAAAAATCAAAACATTTGATTTTTTTTTAGAAAGTATATTTAAACGTTGGTGGTATAGTCATGAAAATTTATGCTTTTATAGGTACGAAACCGTGGAAAACTAGAATCAGCATATAAGTAAATCGAACAGTGCAAATAATATAATAATAAGTATACAAGTAGATTTGAGGTGTGAAATGTTATTAAGAATCTAAATTGTATCAAAAATATAAATTAGAACTTTTTTTATAGTTTATTCCGCATATTACTTTCATTTTTTTAAAATGAGCCTACGATCTGTGACTTTTTTTCTAAGAAAAAAATTATAAAGTAAGCATTCAAGATACAATTAAGATGATGAATTACCAGCAAAATCTATGTGAAAATATTTAAAAAATTATCTAAATGCTTTAAAAACATATTACAGATCAAATCCAAATTAATTAGGTCAAATAAAGATATAAAAAATTTATAAAAACCCTGTAGATAAATTTTTGATGGTGTGACAAACAGTAAATAAAGATAAAAATACATTTTTTGTCTTAATTAAATGCATAAAAGAAAAAATATAATTTTTTAAATTAAAAATGCTATGAAAATATAGTGTTTGATCATATGATAAAAAGTAAATAAAATTACCCATTTATATCTATTCTTACGATTTATATTTTTTAAGATTGTATTTTTTTACATATTACCAATAAAAATTCTATTATACATTTTTGCGCTATAAAAACACGTTGATGATATAACCATTAAAAGTGAAGGAGGCGATTTATTTGAAAAATATTTAAGACTTATATTTGCAAATTTTAAATTTTTGCTTATGTACATTAAAAAAACAATAGGGAACGATTTTTATTTCTTTATATCATTTTCTCGTATAAATTTTTTTAGATTTATCCAATCAACATGAATAATTTTTATGTTTTATTTATTCTGGTCTAAGTTATTTTTTAAATCATAACAAGGTCCTATTTACACGACGAAATTGATAAAATATATTTTTAAAGTCAATTGAAATTCAAATTGTTTTGTTAAATTTGTATAGAGAGTATTATCGATGCTTGGTAAACTTATATATAATATAATATAGTCTGCAAATTTACAAAGTACTTAGCTGTCTAAGAAGATAAAATTATTGAAAAAGAAATTAAGCCATAAATTTATAAAGATAATTCGGTATAACGAAATAATAATTAAAGGGCCGATTATATTTATAATAGAATACATATGCAATCAGATATATTTGATCTGTAATCTTTCGATTATGTTCTATTTTTTAACACCTTTTATTTTTAGCTCTTTGATTTGCTTATTCGTTCTTAATTATTTATAATAAACGTAGAATCAACTAAATTTGCTCAACACGTTAGAGATACCATCTTAGCAATTATTTTTGAAATATAAAAATTTTATAAATTTTCTAAGCATCCATAAAAAAAATTGTTTTCTTTCTCATTTTTTCCATCTTCATGAAATTGATTTACTGGATACCGTTGAACAACTCGAAATAATCTAAGTTCTGCTGCTATTCAATTTGTCTGTGGCTTTAATTATTAATTATTGTTAAGATTATGATTTCTTGATTTTTATAAATTACCAATAAATTTTGAATTTTAGTATCGGCGTATTTCACTGAAGGTGTTCCAGTATCTTTTTTACCCCCTTTTTATGTCATATTTTGATTACGTATATAAAAAAATAACTCATTATACTTCCTAAAAATGATTTTTTTTTTAATGTGTCAGCATATATTTCTACAATCAAATGTTTTTAAATTATTCTATATATTTTTCTTTCATATATATAATATTGAAATAATTTTTTATGTTGGATAATATACCAAGAACATATCGAAAATCTTATTTGAAGTGTCTCTGCATTCTATTATAATCAGAAGATTATTTTTAGCTCATTATTATATTAGTGTTTAAAAAAAGCAACTAAAAAATTAGTCTATGTATTTTTGTTATATTTAAACCTAATATTATTAGATATTTTTTGACGTTAGATAAATGGGCAGAAGAAAACATTTATTTTAAAAATTCAATATACACCTGGATGTAATTATAATGCGAATTTGTTTTATCACACATATTCTAGGCTGAAATAAAATACTTTCTATTCATAAAAATAGCCGTAGAAACATCTCTTGTAAGATAGAATGTCGAATATATTTTTTTTTATTCAACCGACTTCTAATTGGGTAAAAGCAAAACTACTTTTTATTATATGCGTTATATATAGGTTCTAATTTACATAAATGAAACCTGTAATTTATTTGTGCTTTCCAATTAAGATGATAAGGGATTTTATACACTATTTAAAGCTATGATATGTTTAGTCTGTTTTTTACTTGAAATAGTCGATATGTTCGTTTCAATATTTAATTCATAATATTTAAAATTTGATACTTTTTTTCTTAATGTTTAGCATCTACTAGCATCGAAAAACATTAAAATTTTTTGATTTAAAAAAGCTGGCATAAATCATATAAAATTTGATGAAAAATAATCTTTTTACACAATTTATTTCGAACATTTATAGGACTGGTTTTTTTAGTGGTTAGACTTTGTATAGTATACATTTAAGTCTGAAACGTTTTTTATTGCCTTAATATGTATATAGGAAAAATTTAATATTTATTTATGGGTTAATTTTCTTTTTATCGATTTTATCTATTTAGACGTGGTCAGCGTGTTGGGTATATTACACAACCCTTGATACATATTTTGACACCTTCCCCTATTCTATCTTTATCAACTGCTCTTCTTCTCTCAAATGTGATGACTTTAAGTGTCTTGCGGAGTAGGAGAGCTTACATGAATGCTTCTACTCCGTCTGGGATTTTAGACTCCTTGTCATGTTTTTTATGAAATTTTATGCCGACACATCCCAAGTTATCACATATGTTGTTTTTGTTTTACATTGTAAATTACTCCAGGTTCATTCGCCAAGATGTAATACTTCCTATTACTTTAAGAAATATAGTAGATTTATATTTAAACAAATCGTTGAGCCTACTTTCATTTTTTTCTTATCTTCTATATTTAGAAGACGTTAAAATTCAAGAATAAAATTATTAGCGTAGCATTATATCAACTTTATAGTATAAGGCATAAATTAAACCCATAAACATAAACACATATAAAATCCATTATAATTAGCTATTCTTACAACAAAAATGTGATGTAAGGTAAAAATATTTTTTGGCTTGTTAATGAACCAAACAGAAATATAGTTTAAGAATAGTACGGATTTGTATTCGTGAATTGAAAGCTACCAAAAATTAATAGTTAATCTTGTTTACTATTTTAAAAACAAATTACTGCTTTCGGATTATAATCCGGTATCTTTTTTTTCTATAGAAAATGCATGTAATACTGCATTATGACTGCTTTTGAAGTATTTATTGCAAAATAAATAAATTGAAGCATAAAATTCAGATAACAGCAATAGTGATGTTTATATTTTAATATAGATAAAATGACTATGTAAAATAAATATATGATGTTTTAATACGAGAATATATTGCGACTCAGATTATGAAATTAATATACCATAGAAAGCGTCTTGGGCAATAAAAGATTGGAAAGCCAAAGAAGACCCAGATTATATATTTGTGAATTAAAGAAAGAAATTATCATCGACATATAAAGACATAATATTATTCAAATATCTATACCTACTCAAATAAAAATATTCAAATTATGTGCATGGTTATCGGCACAGAGCAAAATGATCACTTCTCACCATAGTGTAAATATTTCCTCATAGAAATATTAAAATATAATGCTATTGCTATTTGGATTTGATTGCAAGCTTCAAAAACGAATTTGGTTCATATTTTAAACATTTATTATCCAATTTATAACACATCTAAAAAATAAATCTGTGATTTACTCACAGAGTCATATTTCAATCAAATTTACAATGAATTATTTTACGCATTTTAAACAAAAATGTGTTTTTTATATTTATAAAAAGAACGCAAGCTCAAAAGAAATTTATATTTTAGCATGAATAAGATAAATAAATTATTTAAAATTCACTAAACATAGAAGATTTTACATTAATATATGAAATATGCAATAAAATATGTTTAAATATCTCAAATAAATAAGGATATATATTGCCATAGAACATAGCTCAAACAATACTTCTACTATTATAAAAAAATTAAACTGTTTAACATAATATACAAAGATAATAAAGTCTATTAGTTTTGAAGAGGTCTAAACATATTTTATTTTTATTTTTATTTTATAATGTTGCCAAATTCTTGGTTTCTAACTCTAAGAAACCAGGATCGAACTTTAATAATCGTCTATATTCTACATATAAATACGAGATGATCTCAAAGCACTTATACAACTTTTAAAAAAAGTCAATGATCAATTTTTAGAATCTAATGGTACAAAAATATATTAATATATAAAACAAGCTAATTTTATAGTTTATATTGCATGGTCATAATTATTTTGTGTATTCACTTAATTCTAGTTACCATATCAGTTGTTCCATCCGAATAAATTTATATAAACTATCTATAAGTATCAATACATATAAATAATATAATAATAAACTTATAAAAGTTCTAAAATTCTTTATTATATAGGATTAAAAAAATACAGTTTTTATGTGTGTTTAGAATATATTTAAACAACAAAACCATGAATTTGTGCATAATACTGCAATATAATCGATATTTTTAGAAAAAATGGATTTTTTATTTGAAATAATTAACCCGAATGAGTAAATACCTTTTTCCTAAAATTTGATAATGCATTCTCAAGGGAATTATATAATTATTTTCTGAAATATTGTTCAGAACAAAATTCAGAAGAAATTTCAAATTTTATAATTTCTTTTTATAATCTGTTCTTATTTATCGGTGATATATTTAGTATTTTTTTGTAAAGAGATTTTTTTAAACTTAGTTATATTCTATTTTAGACTTTATAAAAGTATATGTTTATATATTCCCGAAAATTTAATATATATTCTTGCAATAGAATCTGTAAAGTTGAAAAACCATATACGATATATAAAATCTGTATATTATTATCTATAAAAATAGTCAAATATTTTATATGCACATATTATATTAGCCAGCTTTACCTATTTTCAAACTACCTAAATATCAATTTATATCTTAAATTATACGGTTTTATGCTTAATTTATATTTTTTAGTATGTATCAGGTTATCAAAAAAGATCTCTTGGTTATAATAAATATATTCACATTTAAAATTTAAACAGATATTAAATTGCACCCTTTGCATAGTATACTGGAAGCGAGATTCGGTGAAGCGTAATTACCAACCTCATACGTAAATTCAATTTTTATCACATTATTAATAGCACTTAAAACTTCATTGTCTGTTCTTACGCAAATTATAATTATAAAAAAAGGTTTTTTATATTAGATCCAACTTTTTTTTTATTTTTGAATAAAGCGCTACTCTGATATAAGCAAAGAAAATCCGAAATATTTTCAACAAAACTATGAAGCTTCATTATTACAAAATTATTAAGAACAGATAGATTTATTTTAAATACTTTTTCATGCTAAGGCATTGTATTAATTTTAAAATCGTATTTTTTCTGGCACGTACACATATTAATCATCTTCATACGATCGAATTCAATAGAATTTCTGAAAAAACAATAAAAAATGTAATTTATGGTACATGCATGAGAACCTTATATATTTATTGCAATAATTTTTATCTATAAACGTAAAATATTAAATTTCATATCAATTATATTACATTTTAGCACACAGAACTTTTATGTTCGCTGTTTTTTTAATTTATGATAAAATAAAACAATTGAGAAATTTTGAATCATAAACTTGCCATTTTAGTGATGTTTTAAAAAGCTATAAATAATGTTTAAACATAAAAAGCACATAAGCTTGTATTTGTATAGAAATTTGCCCTTCATTCTAAACAAGTATACTATATTGATTTAATAAGTTTGATCTTTCTGCTGCGTATATCATATATACAAATGAATTGCATATTCTATCATAGATGCAATACACAAATAAACCACAATAACTATTTTCTATTCCTCCATTTTTTTTGTAATCTATCGATAAAACTATTTTTTTATAATATTATCTATGAATACAGAAATCAGATTTTATAATACTTAGAGTGTCAAATTTTTGTCTTTAGAACATGCAAACACATGTAATTTTTCATTATATTTTTTTTCATTTTGAAAGGTGTAGGTGGCATTATGGAAATTTCATATATGCTGATTTATGAGCAGCGCTAATCTAAGCCATTTTTATATATTAATTCTAACAAAGGGAAATAGTATTCATATGTATGTATATTTACTTTTAGATTTAATAGATTAATATTCCAGCGTTATGTACTCATATCATGACAATCATGTTAAAAAAATAATGATCCAATTGATGCGTATTTATTGGTTTCACTAAAAGATTAACATATAAACTAGATCATACAAATATTTTCGATTACAATTTTCCAGAAATACTTTTTGAGAATAATTTTTATATTTGAAAAGCTTAAAAACTTTTATTTTGTAATATTTATATTTTTTTGCGGTTTTAATACGAAAATAAAACAATAGTCAAAAGAAAAACTATTTGTAGAATATTTTGATTCGCATTATTGTAAATAGAGTGTATAAAATGATATGGTATTTTTAAATATATTTTAAAAATAGATTAATAACTAAATTTTATGATTCTTTGGGAGATATAGCTTGATTCTTTTTCGCGAATTGATTATCACAATTTTTTTTGTGTATTCTAGGGCTCTTTTAGACGCTGCTCTTCTTAGTGTCAATATCTAAGCATAAATTCTAAACACCCATGCGCTAGTATTTTATAAAAATAATAATTCTATATTGTAATAATTAAAACAGATATTTTAATCAAACAAAATAGACCTGATATTTTTCTATGCGATAAAAAAGAAAATACATTACGCTGATCGAAATAGGTATAACGAGCCTTGATAACTTGACTGAAGTTGAGAATGAAAAATATAGGAAATATGACATCTTGGCATATGAACTTGGTTTAATTTACATATGCAAAACAAGAATAATACCATATGTGATGACTTGGGATGGGTTGGTCACAAAATATCATAAAAAATATGTTAAGGAGTTAAAAATACCGGAAGAAGTAGAAGCATACATGCAAGCTCTCACACTCCGCAAGACACTCGAACTCATCTCATTTGAGAGAAGAAGAGCAGTTGATGAAGATAGATTAGAGGAGGGTGTCAAAAGATGCATCAAGGAGTTGTGCAATATTCCCAACTCGCTGACTACGTCTAAATAGATAAAAAGACACTTAACCCAAAAATAAATAAAATATGCTTTATTGTAATAATAATAAATTTTGTCAAGCAAAAAAAGAAGATATTTAAAACTAAAAATCTATGTTTTAAAAATTTTATGATGTAAAAAATTGATATTATTACATATAGAAGATATTATTTGTTTGTGATCTTGTAACTACTATTTTATCAAATATTCAGATTCCTAAAAAATATATCCGAGATATAGTATTATATGTATGATAATGGATTAATATGAATTGTTTATAGAAAAAAAAACATATATTTTTTGATATACTACTACACGAATTTTATCTTATATCTTATATAATTAAAATATTGCTAAATTATATTGAAATCAACATATACAAAGAGCTGAAATAAATTTAGATTATTCCTTACGGCTGTGTGTTCTTGAAATAGAAGATATGCCGATAATTCAATGGGAAAATTTCAGGCCAAGAAAATATAAAGTACAAATAATGTTATTAAATGGTTTTGATAAAAAATCCTACAATCTACTCAATAGATTATGTATTATACCCAATAAAATAAAAACAAAATACGATATTAAATTGTTAATTAGGTAAATTATCACGTAAAAAAAGGATAAAAAACATTCAATGCACATAAGTATCACACAGCATTGTGTTTTTTTTTGTAAAAAATAAGTTTATGTAAACAAAAAAAGATGAAATAACACAATTTATTTAAATATTACAAATATTGTAATAAATATTTAGTGTTTTCAACAGTATTATGGCAGAAAAAAAGTTATAGTGATAATAGGTACTTTTTTGATTGAATATCGCCATGCGAACATAAATAAACATAGAGTTAGTAATTTATGAATTCTTAAATCATTTTGTTGAGAAAATTAAACTAAAATCATATAAGAACCATACTTTTTATGTAAATTAGAGTCAGGATTATCCTTGAAATATATTTCTTGATATTTAATTTTTGTTAATATAATGAAATGAAAGTATTTTATTAAGAAATAGATAAACAATGAAAAAGGTTTTGCGATTTTAAAAAAAACTACAAATATCTAATCATTTTTAAGAAAAAAAAATTTAGTAAACATAAGCTTAGTCACAAAAAGAATTCACCAACAAGATTTTGAAATGATTTACAAAAAAAAACAAAAAAAGTCTAATAATTTATGCCATTTTGTTTTTTATATCTTTTATCACGTAATTTTTGTATCTTTAAATTTTCTTACATAATTTTTTAGTTTTCTTGTTATTATATATCTTTGATAATCAATAAAAATATATTTTGATCTATTACATATGACTGTAGATTGTTGTGCTTATGGTAAACGCTTATTTATATATGTACAAAAATAAGATCGAATCTACATAAAATGCGAAATAAAAAATGGATTCACTGATAAAAAAATTATGTTGATCGAAAGAAATCCGTTTTCATATAATATGCTATATAAAATGTAATTTAACAAAGAATTCAGCATAATATTGTTAGCTTACAATAAATTTCGCTGTATTTTTATCTTATGTTATTTCTATTTATTTTTAAGGTTTATATATTGTAGTGATTGTATAAAAATAGCCCTAAAGTTAATAGTAATTATATGTGAAATATAGCTTCGTGTATATTTATTACGCTTAAAATCAACATATTAAATCAATCAGAAGAACTTAAGAGTTAAAAAACTTAATTTTTTAGAAAAATTTCAATCAAGATATAAAGCATATAGGTTAAATCGTAAATATAATACTTTTTTTTATATTCTGAATTCTAAGAAACCTTTAAACTAATTTTATTGATATAGAAAAAATTGTATATATTTTAATCTGTATCTGAATCATTTATGATTAAAATTCATAGTTTTTCAATAAAATCTTATTAAAAATAATTAAGAAGGTAATAAGCTTGATTGGGTGTATTTCTTAAAAAAAATATCAATTGTATGAAAACAAACTTCGGTAACACATAAAAATTTGTTTTATTCGTGTGAAAATATAAGGGTTTTCTCATTCAAAAACATATAAATTTTACACATTACTTATTGTAATATCATAATTACCCAATACCAAAAAAAAGGTCTTTATATTATAATATTCTTTTATAATGAATGAATTAATATTTTTTCTGTTGCCAATATGTATACTACACTTGACTTATATGATTCATACGAAATTTATTTATTTTCACGGGATTTTAAAAGAAACTTTTAAGGCTAAAATTGTGTCTTTAATTTTAACATGTTATATACAAAACACATAATATCAGATAAAAAGCTATTAATATATATGATAGACATAATTTTCACATAAATACTATATCAGAATAAATAAACCGAAACTTTCAAAGATAGAGATTAAATAGCTAAGGCTAATAACATACGAATTTATAAAATAAATTATTAATATATTAAAATTAATAGAAATTGATTTTTATTTTTTTAAAAAATGTAATAATATTACAAAAATAATAATCCAGCAACTAACGATTGAAGTAATTCGTGCATAAATTCAAACTCTATTTTATATAAACCTATATTTAGCGTATATTATTATTATCTCGGATGCGATTCCGATCGATATTTTAAGCTTAAAACAAATTACATGAAATTTAGCTGGATTTATTTGAAATGATTTTTCATCTTTTTATTTATTTATACGGGCATCCTACATTTATCATATATTGCCTATATAATATATACCACATAGATTATGCATTTAAGATTAAATCCGACGTTTTGATATTGAATTATCTGGTTTCAACATTTAATTCTATATAAAAGATATTATCTTGTTTTTGTATGCATCTTTATAGCTCGTGTTAGATTTAAAATTGTAATTATATAGTTAGAACAGTATAAATTATGTGTTCATAGCTTTGATACTCATAAATACTGCGTGCAGATTCCAATCATCAGAAAAACATATATGCGTACAAAATTGCGCATTTTATAATAATTATATACATCTATGAAAATAAATATTCGAAGAACAATACAAAGAAAGCTAGTTAAAACACATACACAAATTTTTTCAATATGAAATACAAATGAACAACTAAGCATTGTTTAATTAGAATAATTAGAATAATTAGGATATATAGTGAAAATGTTACAGAATAAAAAAGCATTTCGCAACTTCAATTTTCCGTATATAAATTCTATAATCTACAAAATTTGAACTATTTTTAAATTAGAGATTCAAGTCAAAAGATGTTAGTGACAAAATATTTTTACGCTTATATTATATATAAAAAATATTATATGAAATATTGTTTTATTTTATCTTTATGCTTATAAAAAGTCGAAAAGGCGTTATTATGTTTTTCAATAGTTTGAATGAATTTTATTGCGCCATGTGCCAAAAAAAATATTATGATCTATGTAAATACCATATGTATTAAAATATGTAAATACGCAACAAATAAATCATCTACCGTTTACAACTAAATGTAAATAGCAATTGTGCATAAAGTAAAATCTATCAATTTTGGTTATGAAAAGTGCGAATTTTTATGTATTTATCTTTGTATCTTCGGATATCTATGAATTTTGATCATATAAATTTTTTCGTTTCTAAAAATAAAGATGCCTATTTTTTTATGTGTTAAATTATTTGCTTGTCAAGCTAATTTGTTTGACTATAAATATAGAATCTCAGTACAGAATTTTAGATTAAAAGTTTTATAAATCCATACAATAAATCTAATGTCTAATATTGACATAAAAAAGTTGTGTTAAAAACAAACAATAAGCAAAAAAATCGTGTTCTGTACACATAAAAATTTAAAATGATTTCTTTGTCATTTATTGCATTTTATCGTGCATTACAACCCAGTTTTGTAAAAGAACGACTTTTAAAATTTGTGTATCTTATAATTTTGTTTTATTGGGTATTTATTTCATTGTAAATCACATATGATCGTAAAATTTTTGGTAAATGTATTGACATTTTCTCTTTCTTTTGTTCAAATACGCTGTTAAATAAAATATTGCCTGATATAATTATATGACATATAAACCTTTATCGTGACAATTTTCAATATAAATTTATCAATAAAAAGTTATATTTTATATAGAACTTCTACTATAAATGATTACTGTTCCATAAACTATGTTCTTAGCAGTATTTTTTGTGGAATATTTTCTGGATAAAAGTCGCATTAGAACTTAATTTACTTTTTTTAATTCATAAATGTATGTATTTTAAAGAATATTAAAATTAATCTATAGCAAATATTGATTATTGTTTCTAAAATAATATTTTTTCCTGTGAAAACAAACTAATAAAGATAAATAATATAACTCAATCCTCATTTGTAAAAAGGCGTCACAGAATTCATTTTCAGAAACCAAATTTATGTGCAAAAAAGAAACAGTTTAAGTGTTGTTTTTAAAATATTTTATCAAGGGAAAACAGCTTTTACTTCAGAAAATAGACAATCTTAATAATATATTTAAACAGTGATTTTTCCATGAAATCTAACAAAATGTTTGTATAATACATAAAAAATTTTATAAAAAGTATAGATAGAAAGCTTTCTAGCTTTTCTGTTACATAAACACTATAAAAATACAAACTAAAGAGCAATATTTATACATACTTATTTAGAAAAACATACAAGACGAGCAGATATCCATATATAATATTGAAAATGTTATTTATTGGTTCACACGAACTTTTATTTAGCAAATTTACAGATTGAAGAATAAAATTATAAGGATAAAATATTTTACTTGTAATTACTCAGAATATACTTTTTTTAACTGAATTCACAAAAGAATTACCCTAAGTGTTCATTTGAGATCAAATATGCAATTTTAGTATGCTTCGCGAATAAGAAACTGGCATCTTACAATTATATTAAAGCTGTTTAAGTGTTTTTTATTGGTATTAAATAATGTATTTTATCCTAAATGTTATATTTTTTTATTTTTTCGTATGTATTTCTTAGAAGCCTAGTAAACACATATATGTCACATAAGCTCAATAAAAAGTTATAAGTTATCGTCACACACCCTGAAAGGATTCCAGCCCTAAAAGTTGTATATTCTGTTAAAGATTCTGCCTCTTTCGTAAATAGAAAGAACTTTTACAGTTTTTGGTACATCACCTTAGTCATAATGATCGTAATATTAGGCATTTTCATTGATTTTATTAAATAAATAGGTATAAAATTAATTTATATTTATTTATAGATCAACAAAATTTTTGTTTTTCCTTTTTAAGATCTGTTCTGATCTATGTTATTTTATTATATCTAAATAAACAGATTTATACCTTTATATGATGCATTTTGTAGCATTTTCATTAATGTATGTTTCTAGATTACATATTTCATTGTATATTATATGAAATTATTGTATAAAAAACCAACGAAAATCACGATAAAAATGCTTTTCACTAGCTCTATCCATTTTAAAGCTTCAGATGAAAAAGTCAAAATTTCATTTTATAGAGATTAATATAGTATAAAATACATTATATTCTAAAATTAAAAATTCATTGAATTGATTAATAAACAATTTATGTTTTACATAAATATTGCAAAAATTGTTCGATGCTACGAATATTCGAGTTGATGGAAATAAAACTATAGTACCTTATTGATTTATGCAAATTAAAAAAATATGTGCAAAATCAAAACATAAAGCATAAAACATAAAGCATATAAAATATCTAATAAATTTACATTTACAATAAATGTTATTTTTTATCCCCAATTTACGAACTAAGAATGCGTTTTTTAAGAGTTTTTGTGCTCATATATTTAAAAATGCGCTGTAATGTCAATAGATTAACTATAAAGAAATAAATATTGATACTTTTATTACAGTTAAAATAATTTTTATGCAAAAATGGCGATATAGCATATTAAAGAATATTTTAAATGTAATTTTATGGCGTATTTTGCTTCTTTACTTAGGAATCTCCTGAAATTATATAAGAAATTGCCAAAAACTGATTGAAACAAAGCTTTAGCTCAGTGAAAATGTATAATATTAGAAAGATTTTGTCATATCTTAATTTGGTGATTTATGATGTTGATATTTTATCTAAAGAGCAAGTAGACTATGAATAAGTAATTAGGGTAAATAGTTTTTATTTGTTCTGCGTGGTTATCTATAAAAATATAGTAAAGATGATTTATAAAAAGTAATTTTTTTCTTCTTACAATTTTGATTATATACTCGTATAAATAAAATTTAATTTTCTTAATTGGGTATTAATAGAAATCTAACATATAACCTTCAATATGTATTTAAAAATGATTATGATATGTATGCAGATATCATATTTTTTATATTTCTAGCTTATTAAGATTTTTAAAACCATCAAGCTCACATTTTTCTATAATTTCAGATTACATATGTGAATAAGTATGTCTATATAAATAAAATGGATGATTTGATGTACCATAAAATCAAAAATGACAATTAAATGTTAAACGTGTGTTTAAAAGGATGTTAAATTTATGTTTACAAAATTAAGCTTGAATTCTTATAATCATAAACAGATATCGCTTGTTATGGTGTAATTTTAGTATATCTCCATATACTTCGTGGAACAATGCATTATTATAATGTTTGTAATGTGGGTTTTAAATGTGATTAACATAAGATTTTGTTCTTTAAATCTTTTATAGATTAAATTTTGTTAAGGAGATACAAAAAAATATAAAATATTCGTTCTAATGTATTGAAAAAGGTATGATTTTGACAATCTTTGATAGAAAAAATGATCTTATATTTTTTTCTAATAATAAGAGTTTCAAATATTAAACTTGTATTTTACTGCATTTTATGACAACTATATGTATAAGTCTTATTATGAAAATGCATTTTTTGGATTTGTATATAAAACCTATTTTTCTAAAGCATCATTCAAGAAATTTTTATAGTGAATTTACTATTTAACTTATTTAAAAATTCAGATACAATATCGTATATCAATCAGTATTAAAAATTTATTTCTTCATGCATTCATTATAGATAGAATCATATCCTTTCATCTTAGTAAATATGTATAAAATGCTCTAAACTCGAGTAGAATTGTTTAATAAGGTGGCAGGAATCTTTTGAACAATATGGAAATGCAAAATTTTATTTTGATTTTATTTCGTGAACTAAAATTGTTATTAAAAATAAAATCATTCCTTTAAGACTTTAATAATTTATTTTTAGCTGTTATTTAATTTTTTGAGCAATTTCGCATCTTATGCATTTTTAAATTCATACATTAAAGAGTATTTGGTATAATTTTCGATTTACAGAAAACTTAAAATACTTAACATCGACATCGAAATATGTATCTTTATAGAATTGATATATATGTGAATTTATATTGAACTCATTTCGTTTGATATTTTGGATTTTTCAACAATACATTTATAAGTTCAAAGTTCTGAATTTCAGCATTTCACTAAGATAATGATTGGATCAATAAATACCTTAAGTTTATTTTTAATTGTCTTATATTAAAAATAGCTGAATCTTAGAAGCAAACAGAATGGGTAATGAAAAAATTAACTTTTTTTGAATCTGGAAAGTGAAGCAGAGTTGTAATTTATTAGAAATTTACCAGTGTCATCGGAAATCTATGCTATCTGTTCAATGTAAGAATACAAAACAACATGGACTAAATATATAAAAAAAATAGTATAAAACATCATTTAAAAAAATTCATAATGTTATCAAACTATGCAGTTTTAATGATTAAATCTATATTGCTATAATTCATATGCAATCATACTAGTATTTCCCAAAAGGCAAAACTTGCTTGATTATTCACTGTATACTGCATATTTATACTTTCGGCTATTTTTTTCTCTTCGAAGACTGTATCAACACATATCATTTTAAAGAAACCTATATATTCTGTAGTCTATCTATATTTCAATGTTTATACATAAGACACTATCAGGAACACTAACGAGTTATTTTCGGGAAAATATAGATCGAAATATGTATTTTGTTATCATCAGTTTAACCCGATGCACTGTCGGTCATCTTATTCGTTTGAAATTTAATTTTAGTGGTAAATTGGTAAAAATTTATTAAAATTGTATCAAAAATTACCAATATAAAAAAAGCCATCTAATTATCAATATGACAATTTATTTTGTAAAGTTATGTCTATATTTATTAATATATTCAAATTTAATATTATACTCAACCAATTTTGTTGCTGTTCTGGTGTGTATTCTGATATAAAGATCATTTGAGACTCTAAAGAACACTATCGAAATGGTTTTTTCTATACTACTGTAGATAATTTTAGTTTTAATTTAAATAAATAAAAAAAAAATATAGTTATTGGCTAAAATTACATCATATCACTATGTTAGCAGTTAATAATAGTATAAAAACAAATAAAAAGATCTTTAGCGACAAACACTAATGGCTCCAAAATGGTGATTATAGCATCACTTATAAGCAGAATTCTACGTACAATAATTATATTAAGAAAACACTTGAACTTAAAAGTCTGGCTATATATAAATAGAAATATAACGTAAAAATAGCGGAATTCAAACTAAAATCTTTGTTATTTGTCTAATGTACAGAATAAAAGCCTCTTATAATTAAATATAGAGCTATAAAAACATAATATATATCGATACAAAGATTTATAAAAATACGCGAAAGACTATATAATATAGAATTTTCTAATGTCATTATAATTGATGAAAAAAAATCCAATATAAACTTAGCATTAAAAACATTAAATGTATAAACTTTGTAGTTAAATATTTTTTTTACCATAAAAAATATCTAACTATAAACAAATGATTTGGAAAAATAATAATATTATAGGAATTTATATCGAATTCTAAATGCTGTTTTTATAAATTAATCTTTTTATATTTAGAAATTATATTGTATGACTAAAAACCGACAGAGTAAAATGGCGAATATTATAATTTCACGCAGCAAATAAAAGATTTAGAATTGCTAATAGTAATTCAATTAGCATAAATAACTATAAAAATAAAATTGCACTGTGTACAGTTAAACACTTTTTATGTAATTTGTTGCAAAAATAAGCTAATCATCTGACAAAAAATTTTCCTACACATACATTATTCTTATTATATTTATATGTAAAATCATATTACGTCTAAGTCAAATAAATGTAAATTACGTCTATATATTTTGTACAGTATTTGTGAAAAAAAAATATTCAGATTGTATGATTTTCATGTACGAAAATGTCAAAAAATGTTAAAATTCTAGATTTAATGTTTTTTTCATACAAATTCATAAATAAGGTTGATTATTTGTGTCTGGGAATCGCAGATAGTTACATTTAAAATATTAAATATAAAAAAAATCTATTCTTATTTCCATAAAGTAGTTCAGGTAAAATATCAATACCAGATAAAGCCTTAAAAATGAAAATCGTTGTAGTTATTACATTCAGATTCGCCCGGTTTTTTTCTAAAATATATATTAATTCATTTATGACAAAAAGCTTTTTGTGGCACTATATAACACTATAATGGTTTTAGTAATTATATAAAAAATTGTACTGATTAAGGGTTCATAGTTCTTTTTTTCCCGGTCATAATTATCACTTTGTACAATAAAACATCTTTTGGTATAATCACACATATTTTTATTATTTAATAAAAAATTCCATGCATATAAAAAACATCTTTCTTAAAAATACTTGAAATTTTAAAATGGTAGGATAAATACTTGAAAATGTACTTATATATGAATTCGATTCACATAACAAATTTCATCGTCATCTAATTGAATTTTCTCATGGTTTATTTTCATTCAATTCTGTTAATAAAAAAATATTGTTTCTTAAATTCATTTCTTTGGATCTAAAAAATCGTTTACACCCTAAAGGTCAATTTTAAATATTGTTTCTAATAATTTCATGCGATTTTAGATTAGAATTTAGCTCTAAAATTTTTAGTTTAGTTTCTATGGTTTGTTCTAATTATTCATAGCTTATAATGCCCATAATTTTAAACTTTAATTTTAATCTGAAATAATCTGTCCCTAAACTCATAAAATTACAATTTTATGTAAATTTAAATGTTCAATTTCGATCAAATACAGCAAGCGATAGGTGCTTTTATTATTGTGAATCGTAGTTATTATTTTTAATAGCTGAAATTCTATTAAATTATAAATTTTTAATTTATGGCGATATATGTATTGTCTTAATTAAAACTAAAAAATAGTAGGATATTGAATACCTCTCATTAAACCACCCTTAAATTTTGGAAAGAAGTGCAAAAGCTGTTGTTTATTCAAAGTGGGGAGGCAGATGATGTAAGCATCATCTTTAAGTTAATAAACTCTGTCATATGTATTACATATATCATTCTCTGTGCATCTGTAACATATGTGTTTGAGTAATTGCATTGCAACCATAACAAAGGGTAAAATACAAATGAATAAAATCAAGCCTGTGCTGCTTAGATTGCTTGTACTTTACATAGAGAGAAATATGAAATTTAATCTACTTGACATGACTAAAATAAATTCTTATTATTGCCATATTTAGTATATGTCTAAAATGAGCTCTTGTAATAATTTTGTTAGGAAAAAGTACTTTTATGTGTCTTTAATTGACAGAAAAAAAAACTAAAGATAAAATAAAAATACTAAAAAACAATAAATACTGTAGGAATACCTGAGATCTATATATTTTTCGTGTGTTGATTTCGTGAATTTTTTTATATATATAAAAGATCAGATTATGGTTCTAAATGTTATTATATCAATATTGAAGTGCTTTTTTTTTAGGATAAAAACAAGTTGAATTATTTATATCGCACCCCATGATCAATTATTTATAATAAAAGAAGATTTTTAAGAAAAACATTAGATCTCTGTCTCTTTACGAAAAAATGATATTATTTACAGCCTATCAACGTCAAAGAAGTCCTTTTAATGAGATAAAGCATTTATAATTAGCTATGAAAGCATTTCGCTCACCATGAATTGTTTCAAAGCTTAACATTTTTATCCCTTTCTTTACTTGTATAGAGATAGCAATTCAAGTGATAAATATTTTTAAAACCTGTGAAAGTTTTTTTAACATATAAATTGCACATCAGTCTTCGGTAGGTAAATATTTTAAAACAATATTAGACGACATTTTATAGATTCCTTCACCCGTTAGCAGCATATAAAAATTTACTTTTAGAAAAAGTTAATCTAATATACATATCAGTTTCTTATTTCGATGTCTAATTGATCTTGTTTTTGTATTAAGATGATAATAAAAAAAATAAGCTATTTTGTATTGTATTTATAGAAGCTGTTATTTAATAAATATAAATTGATTTTAATTCAAGCTCTACATATTCTTAATCAGAACATTGAATTGAAGAAATATTTAAAAAATAAATTTCTTGTACTTATATTATCTTAAACTTGAAATGCACTTAATAAATGTTCCATATGGTGATGTATATTATATAAAGTATTATTTTACAGTCTAGCCTTCGTTGATCTTCTTAAACTTATTTCTCTTTATAAAATTATTGAATCTAAATATTAAATAATATACCACTAAAAAATGTAAAAAAATTAGTTCTAGAAATATCGTGTGTTCAGTTCTTATGTAATCCTATTATTATTTACCTATACCCCATTTTAAATCTTTGGTGATGACGACGAACGTGTAAACACAAACAAGAAATATAGATAACCAAGGCTGTTCAAAATATGCGGTCTACGATAATAAAAGTAGAAAAAATGAAATTTCGTGTCGAGATTACGATTTTGAAAAATTTATAAAACCCATCTAAGTCTATCTATTATATGACTTGAAAAAGAGAAATCTGAACCGAATTAATATAAGAGAACCATCAAAGACCAGTTTATTTTACGTATACTGGTAAATGCTTACATATATAAGTGTAAAGAAAAACATTTGTATTTATCTTTATCGGGGTCGTATTGAGGGCAATTTCTTAAAACCAAGCAATATAGGAAATATAAAAAAAGATATGTTGAGTCGAATTCGATTTTCTAATATACGTAACTTGTGGCTCTAGAATAAAATAATATATAGTAAATAAATGCAAGTTACTAAATTATTCTATAATATGCTAAAAAATATCTTTATAACGTTTTTATATTTATTTTGAATTTATGGTATTATACAGGGTGCAATTATAGACTTATTACTTATATTTACTCATGTCTGCATTTTTATACACATTTTCCCTTAATGAACATATTTTTATTTTAATAAATCACCTTTATGAATTCTTCCTATATTTCGGATACATATTTTTTTATGTTCTTTTTTAAAGTATAAAATATAATAACTCACATGTATATATTATTTATGGGTTTGATTTTCTTTTTATCATTTTATCTATTTATACGTTTTCAGCCCATCGGAAATATTTCACGACTTCTTATTGCATCTTTTGACACCTTCATCTGATCTATCTTCGCCAATTGCTCTTCTTATCTCAAATATGATGAGTTCCAGTGTCATAAATTAAACCTATAAACTTTTAAATATAAAAACCCATCATATTGAAATATTCTTTTATAAAAAATGCAATTTGAAGAAATAAAATTTTTCTCGTGTTTAAAACCGCAATATATAAATATATATTGAAAAAGGTTTAGGGATGTCTTGGCATTTGGTATATTGCATAAAATGCCAAATCAATCTTGTTGTCATTTTAAAGAAATTTTCGTGCCATCGGGTTATAACGCGAATTGCTATCTTTTCATAATAAAGATACAAAATACTATATCTATAGCTGTTTTTTGAAGTATCTATGAGAATAAGTATAACCTGAAGGATTAAATTGAGTAAACTGCAACAGTGACTTTTTATTTTAATATCAATAAGATGGCATCGTAAAATAAAATAGATATTTTTCAATACAAGAAACATCGAAATATTCTATTTATATTAAATGTTGATACAAGATTTCAAAATATATTGCCACTCAAGATTATCAAATTAACATAAAATAGAAAGAGTGATAAGCACAAAAAGTTTAATATGTTAAAGAAGATCCAGATTATATATTTTATGATTTAAAGAAAGAAAGTTTGGCCAAAATAAAAAAGACTATAACTATTCAAAAATTTATACTTACTCAACTGATAATATTGGAATTATCTGCAAAGTTATTAGCACAAAGCAATATGGTTACTTCCCACCATAGTACAAATATTTCCACATACAGATGTCAGGATAACAAACTCTGGTTATTTGGATAAGGTTGCAAGCAATAAAAACGAATTTAGCACGTATATATAAATTTGTATTATGGAACTACAAACATATTTAAATGATCATTTAAAAAATTAACTCTGTGAATGAATTCAAAGAGTTCCCTTTTTGATTATGAAATTTACAATGGATTGATCTACGCATATTAAATAAAAAAGACTTGATTTAAATACATAATATTAATTATAATGAAAACTTAAAAGAAAAAAATACTTTAGTATTAATTAAGGTAAATAAGAAATATTTAAGGATCACTTGTAATAGAAGATATATCGATTCTTAAATGTTATGAAAATTTTAAAAATAACGAATATAATAGGTAATAGATAATTATGGAGCAAAGCATAAAAAAAAGATCAAATATGTAGAAAAAAACATATAACTTGATAATAATATAATAGAACAATTAAATCGCTTATTTTACAAGAGGTCCGTAAATACATCTTCATCGTAACTTGCGACTTAATTATTGCCATAAAACATCTAGGATCAAGATCAAACCATAATAATCGTTTAAACTCATAGAAAAATACGATAAAATTCTAAAGTACATATATGATTGTTTAAAAAGTTTAAGAACAGATTATAGTAATGTTCTGGCAATAACAAAAGGTCATATAAGAATAAAGCTAATTTTCTAGTTAATAAAGTCTTGCATTTTTTCTTTGTGTTCACATGTTCTTGTTATCGCATCTGTTAAAATCCTTCGATATTTAATCTTTCAAGATATATAAAAGTATCAATTAATATAATAAATGTAAATTATATCGTTAATGGTTATAAAATACTTAATTATATATAATGCAAAGAAACAAAGACGGTTCGTACAGTGTTTAGACTCTATATAAACTACAAAACCTTGAGTTTGTAAATATAACTATCTAAAATCAGATTATTTGTATACCAAACAATGTTTTTATTCAAAATAATTAAAGCAAATGTATGATTACATTTAATTAAATTTTATAATCAATTCTTCTGGAATTTTGGATAAAAATGTAACGGTGTAGAGAACGAATTCAGCAAGAAAATTTCACATTTGATAATTTCGTTTATGAGAATCATCTATATTTTTTGGTGTTTTCTTGGTAAAAGTATTTTTCCACAGTGTGGTTTTCGTTTCTTATGTGAATTTTCGGAAGTTTATTTATATATTCCTAGAAAAATGCATGAATGTTTTCTCTTTTTATACATAGATCTGTAAAATTGTCAAAACTAAGTATATAGTGCAAAATATTTCTGTAATTTTATTAATAACTTGGCCAAATATTTTTCATACACATAATATATAGACGACCTTTCTTGGTTTGACAATCACCTGAAGATCTATTGATATCTAGTACAATATGTATCATATTCTGAATTTATATTTTATGATATAAATCATATTATCAAAAAGATTCCTTGGTTCTATATAAGATTCTTAGTTAACAATTTAAATCTGTAATTAATTTATGCCTTTGTAGTAACTAACTGGATAATAGTTCTAAAATATTTTTCTTCACAACTATATAGGTGTAAAAGGTTTACTTCGCAATGAAAAACAACTCTAAAATGGCATTTTATATTATTAAGCATAAAAAATATTCTAAATTATTTTTTTGTTAAGTATATAATTATTTATATGATAAGCAAAATTCTTAAATATAAAAAGCAAATTTGAATAATTAAAACAAACTTATAAATATCTCATTCATAAAAATCTATATAAAATGACAGAACGGAAATTTGATATTTTTCTATGCTAAGACATGATGTTAAATTTATAAAATCATACGTATTGTGACATACTGACAGTTTAATTATCCCTAAACTTTCAAATTTGTTTAAAATATTCTGAAAATGTAGGTAAAATGTAATTTGACGCAAATTTTATTTTGTATTTCGAATTTTTAGTTTTGTATTTCGAATTTTTGTTTTGATTTTGTTCATAAACGTAAAATATTAAATTTTAAATTATTTATTTCTCTCTGAAGTAAACTGAAAATACATATTTCTTTTCCATTATTCTTGATTTTCAATAATTTTTATATTTCCAAATTTTTCAGAGATCGTGAATCATAAAAATTGCCATTTAAGGCCAGTAAAATAAGCATTAAAAAATGAGTTTCAACGAAAAATCAAATAAACTTATATTTGAATAAATACTTGCGTATGTATTCCAAACAAGTATTTTATAATGAATTTAATAGGCTTGGTATTTTTACTGCGTATATCATATATAAGAATGCATTCTTAATTCTTTTATAGGCTTTACACACAAATCTACCAAAAATATCTATTTTCCATAATTTTAATTTTTGCATATGATTAATAAATTACAATTTTTTTATATGAATATCTATAGATCTTTAATGCGGCTTTTTAATCCTTAGTATTCTAATTTTGCCATCAGAACATATAAACATATCGAATTTAGATTTTTTATATATATAGCGACACTTTATATTTATTTTATGATTCTCATATATAGATGTGTTAATAAAAGCCATTTTTCTATATTTATTCTAACACGTTTAAATTTATGCGACTGCATATCAATGCTTTATAGTTGCGATAATATGATGTTTGTAGTATTTTTTGATCATAATATGACATGATATTATAAAACTAATATGTTTAAGATGCATGTATATTGTGTTTTATACTTAAAATAAAAAACTAGAATATACAGGGTTTTAAATTACAATTTTTAAGTAAAAATTATAAAATCAAATCTATATATTTATCTAGTTTATCAATAGTTTACTTAACCATAATTCCGATCTTTGGGGTTTCAATTCAAAAAAAAAATATAAAACAGAACAAATATTTGTATGTATTTTTTTAATTTAAGGGCTCTCAATATTATATTAAATCTTTTCCATGTGAAAAATAGATTTATACAAACGTCTTTTGATAAAAGCTATATTCCTTGTGCTGCAATATATCGAGCTTATTATTAAAACTTAATTTTTTGGTATTTTAAAGTCCCTCTTACATACCTGAATCTATGTGTGTCGTTTCCAAAACTTAAAGTTTTCTTATTCATGAGCTAAATTTTAATAAATTATTTTTTATTTGTGGATCAATTATCTTTTATCATTTACATATATTGAGACGTAGTCAGTTTATTGTGAACTTTGCACAATTTCTTGATGTATCCTTTGACAGCTTCCCCTGATCTATCTTCATCACTTGTTCTTCTCTCTCGAATGAGATGTGTCCAAGTAACTGCAATAAAATGTAATACTTATGGCAATACAATTACAAATTTCCTAAAACTTTAAGGTGGTTGTAGGTTTTAATTTTATATTATCCCAATGTAATTTTCTTTTTCTAATTTATAAAATAACAGTTTTTGCAATAAAACTGAATCTAATAAGATATCAATATTTTCCTATATATTAATATGTTTTATGCTATTTATATGCGGGTTTTATTTTATTATGGCGGATTAATTTTGGTAAATACATTTATTATCTTATACTCTTTCTATAAATAAGAAATGACAAGAATACGTCATATATAGTTTTTTTTCATATTTACTAATTTGAAATTTTACAAAAAATTAGTATTAGGATTTTAAATGGTTTGGTAGGCATAAAAATAAATCTTACTTACACTTCAATTGGACCATATTTATGCATAAATAATTTACAAATTTTAAAGAAAAACAAAAAAAATATATAAAGTATAATGAATTAATATATGATACATAATACGTATATTATATATCAGAAATTCAGAGATTTTGCATTTTTGGTGGAAAATATAAAGCTCAACTCAATTATATTCACAATGCGCTATTAATATAAATAATATGATTTTTTTTAAGTCAAAAGATATAATTTGCGCTATCGTAATTATGTTAGCAGGTAGTTTTTTTGAAAATCATAATTATGCTTGTATAGTCTTTTTATGTTAACTAGATAATGTTTTATAATATTAGACGGTGTGTGATTAAGATCCAGCTTGAGTATACTAGCAAAAATACAATCTAAATAGAATCATTTACTTATATGATTATATAATAAATCCTATATTTTTATTATATGTTAATCTTCAAATATTACAAAATCAAATGTTCATGCAGTTAAATTTTAAATAAAATAAATTTAGTCGTCACATAAGAATTCATATATAGACTCTATAAAATCATTTTTATAATAGATATACAAATTTAGTTAAAGACGATTTCCTATTATTTATAAATATATAAACATGCATTTTTATACTTTTATATGATTATTTATATTAATGATGCCCATCTTTATGTCAATTTATAGTCTAATCCACCATTAAGATTTTATATATTTTTTGCGCTTCTATGGGTTGGAATATAACTTTAACGAAGCTATCTAAGATCATAAAATATAAATATTTTTTATATCTATGATAATTTATGCAATATGCATCCAAAAAGACAATTCTATTATCATAAAATTCATATTCTAATATTTGATTTTACATAATAAAAGTCTTATAATGCAAGTTATCTATCATAAGCCACATATTTTTTGGACAGCAACGTTTTTTTTGTTCTATCAGATTGAATAAACTTATAATTCTGATATTTTCTAGTCATCATATAAATGGTCAATAATAGGACATAAATTATATAATATTTGAATTTTATGCAGAATTTCGGTTGTATATTTATATTTTTACGACATGAAAATACACATTCGATCTTAAAACTACACGATTTCTCTAAACATATCTTTTATGGCCCGAACATATCTTTAATATTACTTTTTAGACTTTAACAGCTATACTTCCTATATTTATTCATGTACTTCATGTTGCCTATTATCTTATAAAGATATTATAGATAATGGTAAAAAATTATAGTTTTCAAGGGTCAAATTTATATCATTATTTTTTTATATTTAACCCATATCTTTTTGCCCTCTATGAATATAAAACAAATTTAAAAAAGTGCACGCGATTTTGTAACTTTTTTTAATAGTAATTGTTCATGTAAATCTATAATGCATAAGAAATGGTTTCATAAAAAGGCCAGATTGAAGAGTATAAAAAATAAATTAAATATTTTAGATAAAATCTTGATGTTATTTCTAAAATAAATGGATTCAAATAATGTCGATTAATCTTTTTTTTATTTGATTTAAGCCGTTAAAATCTCGTTGATTATATGATAAATAATATTTATTGGGTATCTTAGCGTTATAACGCTCAAAAGATATATTTTTTTTATCTTTCGATATCATAATCGTACAGTAATTCAATCAATTAATTTTTATAAACAAAATTTTGCAATGCGTTTATGGGCCTCATGAATATCGACGAAAGATCAATATAAATTTATTAATGTTTTAAATATTCAACTCTTTCTGTTAAAATAGTTCATCGTAGACTAATATGCAAGTTTACCAATCATCTAAGTGGATTTATTCAAGATTTTAATGCATGAAATACCTTTCCAGATATGACTGTTAAGATGCTGTATCTATATCAATTGGACATAATTGTAATAAAACTATTGAATTCCCATTTATTTATACTTTTTAAATAAAGATAAATTTTTTTATTAATGTAAAATTCCCAATCGACTCATTTATGTATAATGTCGTATCTTGAATAGCCTATTAAACTTACTAAGAAATATTTTATAATCCATATTGGAATTTGCATAAATAAAGTAAACGATTTAGCATTAAATTTCTTTTCCTTTAATTTATTTATTTGTTTTATATTATATTGTATGTCAATAAAGGCTTTTTATAGTAGAATAAACATTATCATTTGCAAAATATATATATTTTTTATGCACTTATATGGAAAAGTAGCATTAAATCTTCACATAGATTTATTTTTCATAAATCTGGATATGCTAATCTATTATTTACTGTAATATTATACGTTTATATTTCAATTTGTCTATTCTAATGGTTCACTTGGTATTTAGTTATCTTTTTTTGTAAATTCATTTCAGATGTTAAACAATGCAATATGAATTCAAAATCTCGTCAAGACAAAATTTTAAGATAATAATTGATTTTATCATAGTTTAAACAGTGACAACTTATCATTTCTATTCAGTCTTAAAGCTATATACGAAAAAAATAGTCGTCAAGATGATACGTCACATAAACATATTGGATCCACAGAAAATCAGACCGGTCGATTTAATTAATTTAAATCAAATTAAATTTATGCAAGCTTAGAATAAATAACATATGTATAGGGTATTTAAATTTATATGATATGTAAAGTAATAATAGTTATATTTTCATATTTAATAAGGTCGAGCGAACATAAATACAGCCTAACTTGTATTATAATTGAATTATAGCATCTTTTATTTTTAACCGTTTTGTTTTTCAATCATCTTGTAGATTAAAAGGCTTTACTTAAGCTTGCTTTTGTGTGGCTGAATACGCTGTTATGGTGCGAAAAATCTAGTATATAAATATAATTTTTCCGTGATTTAATAATGTTGGAGTCGGTTGATGATTCTTTTTCTTAGTCTTCTCATTCGTATGTACATTAAGTATCCTTTTGTGATACTTTTCAAATGGAATTCTTATTTGTAGTTTTAGTTTGTGATAATAGAACTGAAGCTAATTCTAAGACATCTTTTTCACTTGATTCTACAATAATTGTGAATTAAGTATTATTGTTTAACTCTTTTTCTCGATGATGGGAAATTTATAGCTAATCATTGTCTAATCGCTTAAAAAATGCACCGAGATTATTATATTGTTCTTATATGTTACGGCAACGTTTGCTTATTGGTTTATTAATCTAACTTATTATCTGCAGTGGATTTTGAATATGATGTAATATAAGCATTGAAATCTTTTTAAGAGGGCTTATAACATAGAAATGTTATATTTGAGCGATTTTGGATACTGATATCTAATTTATAAAACCGTTTTTTATTTTTGCTGATATATTAGAAAAAAATTTCACTGTTGGTATAGGTACGACTATATTATAGACATTATAGCCATTCCACAAAAAGTTCAGATATGATAGTCAAGTTATTTCATATTTAAACCATACAACTTATATCCGTGCAATAAACTTCAATTTATATGCAAAACTTCTTTCTGCTTTTAAGAATATCTACATAACAATTTAGTTAGTTTTTTATTAATCTAAGATTTCCAGTGCATATGTTTTACTGTCATAGTCACATAAAAATATATTTTTTTTTGTTAATAAATATGTTACATATTTTATATTAGAACTTTTAGGTATGTGTGCTTTAAAATAAAAATATATACCATTAAAAATACGTAGCTTTATTCTTCTTTTCTTAACATTAAAATTTGCGGTTTTTACGTGTATTCTTCCGAATTTTTCATAAGGATGTATAAGTATATTGATATGAACGAAACTATTACAGATCCACCAATAAACTTATAATAAAAACACGTTGATATAAACAGCACATCTTATTAAGCATAAATTCTATGTATTCCATGTGCAAGTTTTAGTTAAAATATATGCTTTATACTAGATCTAATATGTAAACTGCATATATATATAACAACTATTGAATAGATATCATTATTCATGCCGTATTTTTAACAAAATTATACAATATACTTCTTACGACGATAATAATTTAACACTCAGAATAGTGTTTTTATTTTTGAATATATTTTATGAGAACGCACATTTGTAGGTAGCATTCTTATGAGGTATTTAAAAAAAAATTAAACTTTTTTGTTTATACTTATCTATTTTATGTAGAAAATATTCAACTAGACACTATCACTACAGTCTAACACTAATCTTTTAAATTCGGTTAACAATTATGATAATTTAGTGTATTATTAATCACATGCATAGATATAAAGCAAATCATTTCTGAAATAATCGCTGCATTTAATTTGATAAAAAAACCAATTTTTTTATTGTTTAAAATTTTAAACTAGTAGATTTTTGGTTAGTTTAATCTTAAATTAGCTCAAATAACAAAATTAAATAAAGAGAATTTTATATAAATTAAATAAAAATTCATGTGTATTTACACGACATCGCGATAAAAAAATAGATTTATATAAGGAATATTAGCATTAATTTACAATTATCGAATATAATTTTTTCTAGTAGAACTATGCTTAGTATGCAAGTCATGCCCGTAAGTGTTAAAATAATTGTTAAACGAAGTCTAAGCAAAAAAAATCTAATTTCAAGTAAGATATAATATTTTCGGTGCTCAAAATATATTTTACGGAACAATTATTTGTATGCATTTGTATTTAATACCCAAATGATTGTTTTATCGGGTTGTATATCACAGTTAAATAAGATAGATTATTAAGTTTCAAATATAAAATAGACCTTTTTTATTTGTCTTTGATCTTACCTATGATGCATATAATATGCTTTAAACGAAACATTTTTACAATATTTTCATTATCTATAGAAAGATTGAACGCATTTGAAAATTTTTCTAAAACACATATTGTCAAATTATGCTTTTTATTTTTTATTTTCAATCAAAAAATCCAGAATATTAGGGTTAATTATGTAGATTTATATTAACATCGGAATGTCATGCATTAGTAACATATTGAAAATATTAGTAAAAGAGAATACTAATAATGCGACGCTTGCTTTAAAACAAATATTTTGTTTATAATTCTTTTAAGATCAAAATAATCATTAATTTATGCACTAATAAAGTTAAAAGTTGCGAAAAAAAATTACTTGTAAATTTTATAATCCCTTTGAAAAGATATTTTTTTATGAGCTACGCTAAGTCTATATCATGGGGAATTGCATGTAAAAAGAATAAGAATTATCTTATATGTTTAGTTTGATTTTATGTATATTTTAACGTTTCTTAAAATTATATTTTTCAGTGTAAAAATCAGAACGTTTCCAGAATGATTCATTTGACAATAATTAAAGCTCCACAATTATCTGCGATACATATGAAATATATCTCTTTTTGTATAATATTCAATCATACCTAAAAATATAAAACTTCACATTGCAATTCCAATTAAAAATAGATTAAAAATAGATCAACAATCTTTCTCGTGTTATTATAAGTGATATTTACCAATTTCAAAAATTTTTCTATAAGCACTTTAGTATCCTAAAATTCTATACATTTCCAAACAATAATATGTTGAGCTAAATTTGTTATACTATACACGCTTCGAAAATAAAAAAGCGAATATAAAAAATGCAAAAACAATAAAAATAAATATTAAAGTAAAATAAAAACTGATTAGACCAAAAATTGCATATTTGGTCTCTTTATTTATAAGAATATTTATGTTATTCAAACTATATTATGTAATAACATTTTTTTTATACTTTACAGCCAAGATTACCATTTTTCATGCCAGAATCAGTTTTCAAGTTTATTATAATTTCATTTGCGTATGAAAGAGGTTTAATACATTGAATAAATCGAAGGCCATGGCAAGAGTAATAAAAATAAAAAAGAAAAAGAAAACTTGATATTTTCTGGGCTTTTTTGAACTTATTATATACATGATTTATTTTTTATCATATAAAAGAGCTTCTTTATTTATTGGTTTTAATCTTGCATCTATCTTTCTGAATGCTGTTTTTTAATTTTTAAATTCGAAATTACACTCCAGATATACAATATAAAACAATTTATGCATTTTTAAGCACATAAAAATAATTTTCAAAATTAAAATTTTGAACATGCTTGAGATTTGATTACAAGCTTTATTTCTTTTCTTTTAGTTTTATTTTTTTGGTTTTTCCATAGAACCTTGGTATTTATCAAAATATACTAATTTATGGTAATAATTTTGTATGTATGTTTTTTTTCGGTATTATATTAGAATGCAGTAATTATTGCATGGATTTTATCATACAATTTAATTAGATAAACCAAGCTCTTCGTATAAAGCAATGCAATCTTTTAAAATTGTGTATAATGTAAAAAATATTAAGTAATATAATATTTTGACTGATTGTATTTATGAATTCTTTTATGTTAGTGAGATTCAAATTTTATTTTTTGTAATTAAAAGCCTGAACCTAACTTATTAATACAATATTTAACATAAAAGATCCAATAATATTTGACTTTAAGGTTTTTTAACTTTTTATAAAAAAAAATCTGCATTCTAATTAATACCTTTATAATTATTTACATTATATTTCTATATATAATATGCTTTGTTATGTTCTTTTAATCTAAATCAACATAAAATAATTTTTTATAATGATAAATAGAATTTTTTTACGAAGAATATTTTATAAAAATGGATTTTTGTGTGATTAACATTATTAAAAGCCTTTTCAACACAAAAATTTCCAATCATTTATTAAGATACATGTAATACGTTCTTATCTACTAAGAAAAATATCGATTGTTCTATATAGAAAACTAAAATAAAAGATATAAAATTTAGATTTATGTTATAATTCTTTTATTACCATTTCATGTCAGTATCTTTGGCGTATAAGTTATATTTACAAATTAGAAATCCATGAATTTGGTTGTTAATTATATTTTTGCCTATATATTAGCAGAAATATATTTTAAGAAATTTAGTATATAAAAAATAAAGGTTCTGTACAGTTCATCAAGTTCAAAATATGATTTAAAATATAAGTCTTGATTTATAACCGATATAATATAAATGAATTTTGTACAAAATTGTGCCTTATAATAAAGTGTATGATAATATCGAAGGGTCGTTAATAATAAGAAATGTTTTTACAAACATTGAAAATAGAAAATGATTACATCTATTAATAACTTAAGGCTAAGTTATGTGTCCAAAAGCTTATAAATTTTATTAATTCACTTGCTATGACTGTCCTTTCAGTTGTAATACACGATATCGAGAAAAACAACAAAAATTTACATGAAATATGCACGCGCACAACTACTAAGCACATGAGTACATTTTAAGTATAAAACTTAAATAAAAAGTATATCTAGATATCATTAGACCATAAAATTTAACTTACATTATGTAAATATTTTGTCCGTTGACATTGAATTTTTTTTAACATGTTGTGTATATTTGACATTTAATAAGACCCTGAAAATAGAAAATGTATATTTGATGAATTTTAATTTTTTCTGTGTTTCATTTGATAAAATAATAGCATCAAACTTCTTTTTTGGTACTCATTACGAAATTTATAATAATGAAAAATTAACCATGCATAAATATGACATATCTGAATTATATTTTCTTACACATGCAAAGGTATAAATGATCAAATGTAAGGGCATTCTAGAAATAAAAAACATCTCTTAAATGCTGCTTATGTGCAAGTAACTAAAAAAAAATCTGAGTATGTGACCTATATTAACAGAAAGATTTTCAAGTAAGCTTTGCATATTATTGAGCAGCATGAATTTTGAGTCATTCCTAGACATAGAAGCAGTGTTATGAGCTGTAAAATTAATTATTGAAAATTCCCTATATATGTGAACTATCTAAAATTGTGATATGAACCGTTATTGCTTATTGAATTTAGATTTTTAATGTGAGAAAATACAGATTTTGAACTTAATATTGGATACATTATGCTATACATGTGCATTAAATACATAAGAAACGTTTAAAACATGCCAATCAAATATGAATTGACAGAAAGAATAGACATTTGACATGTAAAATATGCACAGCTCACGTGTGTTTATAAACCACGATATGCTCTATGTATTTCTACTAAAACATAATGTGATATTGGAATAGAAATAGGAATGCATAAAACAACGTTTAAATATATAAAAAGAGAATTATTCGCTGAACACAGATCATTAAAAGTATATATAGCTATAAATTTATAAAGTCTTGCATGAAAAACGATTCTATCATATTTATATTTCGAAAATTCCTGTAGACATACATTAGTAAACACATCAAAAAAAATTTACAACTTTATTCTAAAACTCTTCTGTATTAATTACATACAAACCAAAATAATTTTTTCGATAACTCGTCATTCCAATTGATTTCTATATTTTTATATAAACTTATTCGAAAAATCAGTCACATACTCATACAAAGACACAAAATGTATTTTAAAACAAAACTGTAAAAATCAACATATAATTGTAAACAATATTTAAAAACAAATTGTCGCATGTTTATATTACTCGCATCTCATATAAGTATACTTTCACTTTCATCAGAATTCTGTAGCCAGAAAATTTAAATTCCATATTATAACATTACATTCTATGTGCGATCAATAGTTAAAGCAAAAATTTGGTATTAACCATGGTTCTTTATTCTGATTTCAATTTAAAATTTATACATTCGATCAGTTGAGTATATTGTGATTTTTTAACATAATAAGTTTATTTTTATTTTATAAAATTTGATTGATAACTTTAATCTTTCTTTGGCTATTTTAATTTGAACACATGGACAGCAAGAATTATTCTGTTTTATATGAAAGGGTAAAAATTAAGTCAAATGATATTAAAACCGATAAAATATAAATATTTACGTAATACATAACAAACAATTCTAATAAAAACAGGATTGGTATTAATAAAAGATTAATTCGTTATAAAGGCAATAATTGAAGTCTCGGGATTTTTATCTTTAAGCCAATTGTTTCAGGCCAATTTTGGCAAATTGATCTATGATCTTATATCTTTTCACAATCATGGAATTTCACATCTGAAATTTCCATTTAACCGTAAAAATTGTTTTAGATCACGTGTTTTTGCGCATGATAAATGAGTCAAATTTATTCGGCGTGATAAACATACATGTTACGGATTAAATGCTATATGCTGTGAGGCAGTTTACAGATTTATGCTCTAATTCTTGCAGATGGTCTGGATTGAATAGCTGTTTGATGGTTTG